>NW_012267233.1:11625109-11665366 GCF_000151885.1 Dipodomys ordii | reverse complement strand
GCTCTACCACTTGAGCCACAGCACCACTTCCGGCTTTTTTCTTTTTGCTTATGTGGTGCTGAGGAATCGAACCCAGGGCCTCATGCATGCAAGGCAAATGCTCTACCACTGAGCCACCTTCCCAGCCCCTCGTGATTACTCTTAAGGCAGCTAGTGACTTAACTTACTTTGCAGATGAGAAGATGAAATAGAGTGTTTATTATAGAGTATCACAATATGTTTAATGTCATTGCATATCCTGTGGCTCCCTCATTTATCATGGATGGAATCTTAGGGAGGATAATATTCATTTATAACCTCTTTTTACATAGGAAACTTATAGCACTAGTTCTAAAAAATAAAATTGAAGAACAGGATGATGAAGAGGAAGATGAAGAGGGAAGGGAAAAAAGAAGAAAGGAGGAGAAGGAAGGAGGAGTAAGAAGAAAGAAAAACTGAAAAGCAAAGAGCAAAACAGGCACTTGATATGTACATTGGCATGGCTTACTATGGCCACCTTAATAATCACTGAACTTGGCTTTTAATCACCAAGAGGAGGTGGGGACCAGAAGGGAGGAGTTGTAAATGACATGCTACATCTATATGCTAACGTACGCACGTGTGTGTGTGTGTGTGTGTGTGTGTGTGTGTGTGTGTGTGTGTGTGTGTGTTGAACTCTGGTCCTGGGCGCTGTCCCTCAGCTCTTCAGCTCAAGGCAAGCACTCTACCACTTGAGCCACGGCACCACTTCCTGTTTTCTGGTGGTTTGTTGGAAATAAGAGTCTCACAGATTTCCTTGCCCACGCTGGCTTGAACTGTGATCCTCAGATCTCAGCCTCCCGAGTAGCTAGGATTATAGGTGTGAACCACCAGTGCCTAGCTAAGTGTTCACCTTTTTAAAAAATTAAGGCAACAAGTACATTCCTTGTTGAGCATTGTTACCTCTTCCCTTGTTGTTCTCCCATTAGCCCTTCCCTCCCCCACTTTCATCACTCCTCTCCCCACCCCCGAAATTGTAAAGTTCATTTCCAATATACTGTCTTGTGGGTATCATTGTTGCAACAGGTCATCCTATGTCCATGTTTTAGCGTTTTGTTCTTTCCCTTCCCCTCTCCAAATTAGTCAAATGTATAGACAAGATGCAGGGTACAGTGACAACAGGTGATATACCATGGGGGAAGGAAACAAAAAAAAAATCACATAGTACATTAAACACAACAAAGAAAGACCTCTTATGTCCATACAAGATGATGCTAAGTGAAATGAACCCCAAGATATGTTCACCTTTTTATACATGGAATCATAATAGAGTTGACTGATCAAATTTAAGTAAATAAGCTTGGAAAAGAGCAGGTTGTTATTACTAGTTTACATTTTTAAAAGGCAATTTGAAAAGAACAGTTTTGGTCACAGTACAATTGAAAAGAAGGTACAAAGATTTCTCATTTTCCCTTCCCTGACTTATCCCACATATACATGGCCTCCCCCAATACCAACTTCTCCATTTGTTTTACTGATGAACTTACATTGGCACATAATCATGCAAGTCCATATTTATGTTAGGTTTACTCATAGTGTTGTGCATCCTGTGGGTTTGCACAATGTGTATTCTCAACAGTTACAGGACCATACAGTGTATTCACAGCTCTAAAAATCCTCTCTGCTTGCTCCAATCTCTGGTAGTTACTGATCTTTTTATTGTATTCATACTTCACTTTTTCTAGAAGGCTATATACTTAGAATCCTATAGTCTATAGCCTGTTTTGATCCCTCTCTCTCTTTCCTCCTTGCATTTTTAGGTATAGTACCCAGGGCCTCATGCAATTATGAATAAATCTGCTATAAATATTGGTGTGTAGGGTTTTGTGTGGGTTTAAATTCTAACTCCTTTGGGTAAATACTAAAGTACCCAATTGCAAGATTATATGGCAAGAGTATGTTTTGCAAGAAACTAACACACTCTCATGGGTTTTGGCTACTAGATGGTTCTGGATAACCTTTTGCTTTGTTTTTAGTAAATTACGGTTTTGAACAGCTTATAACAAAAGGGGTTACCTTCCTGTAACCAACACTGTTTTTTAGAGCAACCATTTTTTTTTCAGCCTGTATGTTTCTGTATGTTTTATTGCATATGTTTAGATACTACTAGTTGTTACTGTTGGACTTGAGGATACTTTAGTATTCTATTCGTGATCTAATAAATTTCTACAAACCTAGTGCCTTAATACAACAGATGTTTTTAGATAATAATGTCTATATTAGAGGCCTTTGTGAGAATGGAGTGATTTTTATAGGCATAACACATAGTAAGTTTTCAGTTAATGTTGATTAGATGATGATGATGATGATGATGATAATGTTGAATGGTTATGATTAATCCCCAGTACTGTCAGAACAATGTTCTTTAGGCTTCTCTGCCTTTACCCTTCAGATCAAGTTTTCAAATCAACCATTTTTATGGTAATTGTTACCTTTATCCTTTACCAAGTAGTATGCAATAGATATATTAATATTTACCTTTTTTGTTATGTGATGAAATTGGTTAATTTATAAAATTCCTTTAGTTTCTTTTGCTTATAAGATGTGCTTTTAGTTAAGAACCTTGTTATTTTATATCTCTTTATTCCATGTGACCAATACATTTTATTACTCTGGTAGCTTTCTCTATAAATATCTCCACCAAAATAAATAATGCTTCAAAAATAAAATTATAAAGTCAAATATGATTTAAAAACCTCTTTTGTTTTTAAGGTAAATATTTGTACATTTGCTTTTTTTCCTTGAACTTGATTAATGAAGAGCTGACTGTATAAGTATAGTTATGAGAGTTCAGCCCATTTATTTTAAAATTATATCCTTTCACCTTTTAAACACTGAACTCTGAAACTTAACACAAATACCATAAGAACATCTGAGGTAGATAATTAAAGTATAATTAAGTTTAAATGCCTTGGTGAAGGAGTATAAAAATTATTTAAATTCAATCGGCTAGTACATTTGCAGTTTTCTTTTATTAGGTGTGAAATCTAAGAATCCCCTGCCAACTCTTGAGGGCTCAATCCAGAATCTTGAATTGAAGTACTGCAGCACATCATTGGTCAAATGTGCCTCTGGGACCATGGGATCAATAAAAATTTGTGCCAAAGCCCCAGGTATGTGCAGCTGGATCGTGTAAAACTTTATTGCCTGTATAGGAGAATTGGCCTTGCATTTTACAAGGAGCGTTACTGAAACAAGAATTTACTCATTGTTCCTATGAATCAGAGGTTTTAATTTTTTTTTAATTTGCCTTAAAATTTTTTAATAGTGCCAGGATGATACTTATTGACTTTAACAAATTAATTTTATTTAAGAAACGAACCTTGCAGCTTTAAGAATACTTACAAAGGGGAAAAATAACATTTTTTCTGATACTTTTTGGGAAATTCGGAGTTATATGTGACACTTAAATATTAAAATATTAGTATTGCAGGATTAAATAAAATCTGGATGTTGTCGGAGTTATAATTGACTTTGCTTTACTGACTGGTATTTTATAATGGTTTCCTTAAATTATTTGTAATATTTTCAGTACAGACTAAATTTCAAGATAAGATTATAATTGTAATTATTGCATTTCATTTTTAAAAACTGAGTGTTTATATATATATAAATAAAAATTTGTATATTTTTTTTAGTGCTAGTCCTAGAGCTTAAATTCAGGGTCTGAACACTGTCCTTAACCTTTCTTATTCAAGGCTAGTGCTCTGCCACTTGAGCCATAGCTCCAGTTTAGACTTTTTGGTGTTTAATTGGAGATAAGAGTCTCATGGATTTTCATACCCACCGCTGGATTTGAACCGCAGTTCTCAGATCTCAGACCCTCAGCTAGGATTACAGTTCATTATAAAAGAAATTGAACAGAGCCTACATTTATTAGCAAAAGTTGAAACATAAATTTAAGAATTAACAATGGACCGGGCCACTGGTGGCTCATGGCTTGTAATCCTAGCTTTTTGGTAAATTAGATTCAGGATGCTGTTCTCAGGTAGCCTCAGCACACAGAAGAGACCCACTTTTCAACTGATAGCTGGGTGTATAATCATCCCATCTATATTATGAACAGTAAAATAGGTGGGTCATGTACCTGAATGTGCCAGGCAAAAAAGTGAAACTTTAAAGTCTATGCAAAACAGAGCAGAGTCATGGCTCATTTTTAGAGTGCCTGTCTACTAAGTGCAAGCCAGTACCATGAAAAACAATAACAATTACAACAACAAAATTAGGAACATTTTAAAAGTAGTTTTACCAGTCAGATTTACAAATTATCAACTAAATGTATCCTTAAAATTCAGAAATTTAATTGAAATGTTTTTGTATTCGTATGTTTTAAGATCAAGTGTCACCAGGCTATTCTTACATTTTACTGAAGAGTTTTTATTTTTGTTTCCTTCAATAACTATTTTTACTCAGGCGACAGTGGAAAAGAGAAGTTGGTTCCTTTGCTTCAAGGTCCCTCTGACACTAAAGACCTTCATAGTACCAAGTGGCTCAATGAGACTAGAAAGCCAGAATCTCTTTTAGCTCCAGATTTGGTAGCCTTCACTATCCAAGTTCCACAACATATGGACTACTGCCACAGTTCTGGTAAGTTTGAACATTTTATTATTCCCTTATTTTTATTTTATTTAAAAAAATATTTTCTTGTGAAGATGCTATACATAGAGGTTACAGTTACATGAGTAAGGTAATGAGTACATTTCTTATTGAGCATTGTTACTCCCGTCTTTGTTTTTCTCCTATTATCCCTTCCTTCCCCCACCTCCCTCACTCTCCCCTGCCAATTCACCCCTCTGAAGTTGTCTTGTGAGTATCATTGTTGCAAGGGTCATCTTGTGTTCTTGTTTCAGCATTTTGCTATTCCCCTTCTTCTCCTCAAATTAGATAAATATATATACAAAACGCAGGATACCAAAATCAAGTACAGTGAGAACAGGGGATATACCACAGGGGGAAGAACATACAAAGGAAACAAAAAAAAAATCGCATAGTACATTTAAGACAACAACAAAGAAAGGCCTCTTGTGTCCATATCTTGGGGTTCATTTCACTTAGCATCATTTTATATGGTTATATGTACATAGATTTTGAGCTTTTCTGCTCATCTGAGAAAATTAGACATATACTATTTAGACATATACTAATTATTGCATTTTCTTTCCAAGAATTACTTTTAAAATCGGATTTTTTTTTAAGAAGAAAGAAGAATGATTTGTTTTGATTGGGTATTCTCTACAGTTGTGCTTTTCTAAAATTCCGAGAAAATATTTTTGTGTTAGCTTTAATAATTAAATGTCTTTATAAATAATAATGGTTTTTATATAAGGGATTTAGGTTTGTGTAGCACTTAGCCTGAGATTTATATTTATAAAGTTCAGATGAGTTCTGAAATTTTGCATGTCATGTATCATATATTTTCCTGACTTAGTAGCTCTTTGACTGTGTCCCACAGTGTGTCATATTGAAATTAGATGTTTAGGGTTTCTGTACTTTTGTAGAAAGGATAAGATTTAACAGTGGAAGAAACAATAAAAATAAAAGCAAAAGTTAAAAACAGAGATTTGAGATCATATTTTTAAGGTTTGTATTTTTTCAACTATTGCTTTGCTTCATAAGAAGAAATTGTTTCATTTTATTTACCACAATAGTAGAACCATACCTTTCTTGTTGAAAGATGATATCAGGGAAAAAAGTTAGGTAGATGAGTATCACTTATGAGCTCAGTTGGCCAATATATAATTAATAAAATGTAGGTTGTCAGTCAGTGAAGGTAATAAAACAGCAACATAAGATTTCTTAAAGGGATTTCCTAAAAAAGATTTCTCTATAGTTTAGTTTTCAGTGAGTATTTTGAAATATCTGCATAAAAGTATCATTGTAAGTTAAGTGTTGTAACTTATAGGAATTATGTTTAGCATTACTAAGTGCAAAGTAGAAACAAAAAGATTTGTGTTAATTAGGCAGACTAAAGTAAATATTAAAATAATGCACAGTACATATAAGAACATAAAGAAGTTTTTTTTTTTAATGCCAATCCCAAGGTTTGAACTCAGGGCTTGTCACTCAGTAGGCTTGCTTGCTTGGTAGCTACTCTGTCACTTGAACCATATCTCCAACCTGGCTTTTTACTTGTTATATTAGAGATGGGCCTTTTTGTGATCATTGTATCTTAACCTTGTGAGTAGCTAGAAGTAGGCCTTAACCACCAGCATCTAGCTCACATTTTGAAAGTTTTTCTGTATTCCCATTTTTTACCTAAGTGGTAGTCACATTAAAAATGGGAAATTAGTCTGAGGATTTCTTGACATCATGCTTCTGAAGAGAACATTCCTCAAAAAATGTTACATGCTAACAAAATTAGCATGGTACCTGTACAAAAACAAACCTTTGTAAACTAATGGAATAGAAGACAAAGATACCAAAAGCATACATTAGAAAAAAGACAGCATCTTTAGCAGGTAGTGCTGATTACACTGGATATTCTCATGTAGAAGACTAAAACCAGGTTGGCAAGGATGGGGGAGCCCCTTACACACTGTTGTAGTGATGTAGATTGTACCACCTTCTATGAGATGTCTAAAAACTTAAAAATAGAAATACTAGCATGATATGTTGGCTCACACCTTCTCCTCTAGAAGCTGAGGCAGGAGGATGGCAAGTTAGAGGCCAGCATAGGCTGAAGCGTTGCAGGCTAGTAAGATCCTGTCTCAAACAACATAAGCCATACAAACAAATAAACAGAACTATCATATCGATCCATACTCTTGCATATGTTCTTAAAGGTTATTAAATAACTATATGCCATGTATACTGTAGCACTATTCACAGTCACTAAGTTATGAATTTCGTCTAGGCTTAGGTGCCCATCAGTGGGTGGATAGATAAAAACAATGTAGTACACCTATACTAGTTTATTCAGCCATAAAGAAGTAAAAAATTATGTCATTTGTAGGAAAACAACACTGGAGATCATCATGTTAAATGAATTCAAAGCCAATCTCCGACAAGTCCTTTGTTTTATCTGATATACGGAATTTAGTAAGAAAAAACAAAGAAGGAAAAAATGAAAGTAAAAGAGATGATTAGGGATGTGGAAAGCAAAACAGGACAGTGAAGAGTAGGTAATAAGGAAGAGTAATAGAGGAGAACATGATAAGGAATACCAATGAAACTTACTACTTTGTGTCATTGATATAACAAAAATGAGAAATAAATTCATTTTAGGAATTGTATTGATTTTATTATTATTAAAAATACATTAGTCTGATGAGAATGGTTTGGAATCCTAAAGATAGAATGATATGAGGATGAATTCGAGATCCAAACCACAACTGTTCCTACAGGTGAGGTTCTTGCCAGTCTTTTAAGAAGTGATTGGCAAATACTTTAGTAAAGGCAGATAGATAATATCTAGGCTTTGTGGACCAGGGTGTTTTGTTTCATGTGTTTACTTCTGCTCTTGTAGCCAAAAAAAAAAATAGCTACTCAGTGTGTGTGTGTGTGTGTGTGTGTGTGTGTGTGTGTTTGATGATATTCTAGTTAAAATTTATTGGCACAGAAAGTGGACCAGGTTTGGTTTGATCATTTTCTTTTCAATACCTTTATTTCAGGGAGGCACAAATAAATAGCTTTGTTGATGACTATTTAATCAAATTCTTTCAATATGCTGTTTAACAACCTCTTTTATATAACTAGTCATATTAATACTTTTGATAGGTTTTTATTTTCAAATTAGGAGATTATTATGATATTCATTTCAGCACTCAGACATCCATTTTCAGTTCTGATACCTAAGAAGGTATTAATCTTATCTGAATCTGTTACAAATTCTCCAGCTGGACTTCTGTGGCTTTTAATGTTTCCCTAAACGTACTTAAAGAGTGAACTATATTTAAATAAGTATGTATTCTTTATCTTAATATTCATATTACTGTTCATAAGTTGAATCTATTTCTAGGGTCACATTAATTTTCTTTTCAACTTTTCTAAAAGTAAGGTGGATAGGAAATATTATCTGTGACACCTATGATATTTAAAGAGTAAAGTTTTACAACTTTTCATGCTGTTTAGGAAATTCACCTAATCTTCAACATTAGTTTCATGTTTAGAGTTGTTGATAGATCTGTATGTAAAATTGTAATGTGATCATGTATTTGGTTCCTTGAAAACTTTGCTTTTGATTGTTTGAATCCTACAATATAATGTGTTTTTACTTCAGGTGTGTTCACATACTTTATTATAGAGCATTTTGAAATTTAAGGTTTTTTATCTGCCTTGGGACTACCATGCACATTTATGGCTTAGATATTTATGATAATGGCTTAGAGATTTCTTAAGTATTTTTATAAACCAGTTTTAACATGTTTTACATGTAACAAGATTTAAATGAAATATGTTTGGGTATGTGTATGTATGTATATGACAGATGGTATAGAGAAATAAAAGATAGTTACAAACTGTGAGCTGTCTTTGGAGACTTTACTGAATCATATCAGTTTCTCAGCAAGTATTTTTCTTGCTACTGTGTCTTAAGTCCCCCCCAACCATACACATACAAACACAGTAACTCATACTTCTTGATTATTTTCTTTTCACTGGGTTTTCTTAGTTTTATCACAGTCTATTATATACTCTAGATTCATTTTGCTGTTTTCTTTTCCTGCTATTTGAATTTTATTCTTTATTTGGGCTGCAATTTTTGTCTTTTGCTATATTTTCATTGTTCAAAACAATAATTGGCCAATAACTCACTGAAAGTAAATATTTAGTGAACAAATGAAAAAATGAGTGAGGATTGCATTTTTTGAGGCTTGAACATGTAATGAAAATGAGACAAGAAGTCTTTTCTGATATTAAAAACAAACATTCTGGGTAGTTCAATTCCTTCGTGATGAAAAATTAAAGAGAGCACAAGTTAACCCTTTTGTCGTTCTCAGAAACAGATGTCTAGGTGACATTGTTAATAAACTTTTCCCATGGGTTTATAAATTTGAAATATGATCATACTAATTGGCTTAGGGGATCATGGTATAAAGTGTGGAAGACAGCTGCTATGGTGTGTATGCTTCCAACTGAAGGAGAGAGCATTAAAGCTGAGAACCTGAAGTATTTTGGATGTTATATAAAAGTAAGCTAAAAAGTGAGTTTTAAGAGGAGCTCAGTAAGGTAGCATCACTTTCTAATATCAGAATGTGAGAATAGGCTGGATAATAATAAGAGATAGGAGTTAATGTGATAGAAAGGAATATTACTAGCCGGGTGCCATTGGCTAACGCCTGCAATCCTAGCTATTCAGGAGGCTGAGATCTGAGAATTGTGGTGAGACTTTTATTTCCAATAAACCACCAGGAAACTGGAAGTGGTGCTGTGGCTCAAGTGGTAGAGTGCTCACCTTGAGCTGAAGAGCTGAGGGACAGCACCCAGGCCCAGAGTTCAAGCCCCATGACCAACCAAAAAAAAAACCCGAAAGGAGTATTATTGATATTAATGAAACTCATTGTAAAGTAGTTTTAAAATGTGATTGTAACTTTTATGAAAGTAGTTTTTATAAAACAATACTTTCAGGCAAACAAAAATTATTTGTCTTATGGTGGATGAAGAAGAAGGCTAAAAGTTAAGTGACTTATCCACGCCTACCAAGTCAGACTTTGAACCTAAACTTGGGCTTTCAGATTATACTATTACTCCATAACCTAGGCTTTTTGGCATTTTGTCTTTTAACCTTAGTATCAATGTTGCAAGGCATAGCATCCTTCAGCCTTTAAAAGTTCTTTAACTTTGTGAATATCTTCTTTCTTAGTTTATGTTAATCACTGTCTAAACAGCTACATTTCATGATTTCATGACATTGCTTCCTCTTTGAAGTCTTAGCACCTCCCTTGCAATTTGCCCTCCTTCCCCCATGACTGCATTCTGCACTTGACTGATACTGATTTTAGTGGAGGAGTGGAGGGTTCTTGTGGGAATTCAGTATACCAACTTGCATTCTATTAATGATACTAACATAGATATTAGAAATCAAATAAATGCTTCTCTACTTCCTTTATAGATAGACAAACTTGTTAGCTATAATTGATATATCTATCTGTGTTTGGTATATGCAGAATGATATATTTTATATTCTTACATTGATTCTGAACAATTTCTTTTTATTAAATAGAAACTTTAGCTTTTCTTATTATGCTATATTTTGTCCTTGGCATAACAAGTTCTGCTTGTCAAAATGTTCTTTTTCAGTCATGCTATTAATACATAACTAAATTTGTATATCTGACTAGGAATATAAAGTAGTCAAGGAGAACATTCAAGTTAGAATCAAAAGAACTTGGAAAGTATTATTTGTATTTTTAAGTATTAAGAATCTATTTTAACATGGCTCCCTCTGTTTGCTTTAGATGTGCTGGTGATTATTTTCCCCCCTCAGTCATCATTTTACTTTTGTGTATGATTTTTTTCTTCTCATAGCTATCCTTGTTCTGTTTATTCTTGATCAGTCTTAAAATCTCTGTCCCGTATTCTTCCTCTGTTAAATAGTTCTAATTATGATTAGATTTTATTTATTAGCCTTCAAGTTTTTGGTCTAGTTTTATAAGCAACATGAAATTTTATTTCAGCTGTATGTGAACCTGATCAAATTGAATCAGTTAGCTGCACTTCCCAATTTCCTTCAATTTCTGACATTTACACTTGATCATATTTTTTCAAGTAAAACCATAATCTTTCTTGACCTCTATATATGTGGAGAGAAAACTTTCTATAAGGTCTGTAATATTGTTTAATAGCCTTCTGCCCTTAACAAACAGTCATTTTTAAGGTTATGTTATTGCTCTTCTCCTTTATATTTGAAAGATTGAATTAATACTACTTTTTACTAGCCAATCATAAATTGATATCACTTTACTTTCATTTGAGATCCAAACTCCAGGTTTAGTCATTCCTTAGCCATTTCCTAAGGATATTTTAATGGTGCCTGACATTGAAAAATAAACAGCATAGTTTTCTTTCTTTCTTTTTTTTTTGGGTCCAGTTGTGGGGCCTGAACTCTGGGCCTAGGCTCTGTCCCTCAGTGCTTCAGCTCAAGGCTAGCGCTCTACCACTTGAGCCACAGTGCCACTTCCGGCTTTTTTCTTTTTGCTTATGTGGTACTGAGGAATCGAACCCAGGGCCTCATGCATACAAGGCAAGTGCTCTACCACTGAACCACCTTCCCATCTCCTAGTTTTCTTTCTTTTATTTATTTTTTATTTTTATTTTTTCCGGTCATGGCTCTTCAGCTCAAGGCGAGCACTCTACCACTTGAGTCACAGCACCACTTCCAGTATAGTTTTCTTACCTAATGTAAACTTCATTATTTGTTACTTATTACTTGTAGTGTTACTCATAATAATATAGCATAATTATAACAAAATAATTTTTGATATAATATTTAATAATAGTGCTACTTACATTTTCTCTTAATGCTAAAGATTTCAGGACAAGCTCAATTCCTCCTTGTTACTCTTCTGATTGTCAATTCCATAGTTTTTTTTTCATATAACTTAATAGCTCAGTCTAAATATTATAGCATTGCTTTAGTCATTTCTCTCATGATTCAGATTAATTGCCATATTGATTATTTCTACTGCATGATTGAAAAAGGTCTATTTTAAAATAGTACAAAAATACAAATTCCAAAAAAAATAGTACTCCATAACTTAACACAGTACTGTGCATAACACAAACTATATGTTATGTACGTGTCTTAGATTCATGTGGTGGACTTAATTTTACCTGCTTTGTTCTTAGTTGTTTGCCACTGAAGATTATATGTTTTTAATTTTTTGGTGCTGGTCTTGGGGCTTAAAGTAGGCCCTGGGTACTTTTTTTCCCCGATCTTTTTTTACGCAAAGGTAGCCTGCTACCATTTGAACCGCAGCTTTACTTCTGGCCTTTTTTGGTAGTTAACTAGAGAAAAGAGTCTCATGGATTTTCTTGCCTAGGCTGAGCAATCCTCAGGTTGCAGCCTCCTGAGTAGTTAGGATTACAGGTATGAGCCACTTGTACCCAGTTTTGGCAATTATATGTCTTTTTTTACGTGAAGTATTGTGGAGATAATTTCATATTTGATGTTGATATTCATTTATAGATCTACAAGGAGTGGCTTATAACTGCTCCTGTGGAATTTTACCTAGTTCATTTTGGTCTCACATTAATAAAGAAGACACCTTTTGAAGTATCTAGTGAACTGTAGTCACTGTATAAGCCTAATGACAAGATTTTGGGGGGTGAGGAGAAGCAGATTCTTGCCTGAGTTCTAGGGTTGTACAGATATACCACCAACCTTAGAGGCATTGTTTTCTTTTAATATATACAACTCAGAAAACCGTTTTCTTCCTAAGATTAGAAAAGCAAAATTAGGTGATTATTCTAAAATAATACAATCTAAGTATTCATGGTAAAATAATCTTTAAAAGTAATGAAACTTTAAGCCAGTCTTTGTATCTTTTGGTGTGATTAGTTTCATAAGTAAATATAAGGTTTTTTTTTAAAACTTTGTTAGATTTTTCATAAATTCTTACCTTTACTCATCAAATATGGGAAACTTTTGGTAATCATTAATCAAAAGTGATAATTATAGTTTTAGTGTCAGGAAATTTAGTTAAATTGAGGAGTAAATCATTTGGTTTACTCCTGAGAATATGAATTGTTAAGGAGATTTAAGAATGGAGGCAGAATTTTACATGGAAAGTTTCAAGTTATAGGGGATGATTTTTTAATGTAGAATTAAGTGAATTACCTTGAAGTTATGTGTTTAGTATTTTTGACAGAACTCATTGTAGCAATTAAAGACAATTCACATTTGTGGTTTGGAGATAAATGTGTAAAAATTATACCCATCTATCTTATTACATTTCCTCTTGGCTCCCTGAGGACTTTACTATGTACTTTATCTGTAATTGTTGCCAGTTTTCTATCATGTTCCCACTGGGCTTCTGGAGCAAAAAATCTTATCCTCTTGATGACAGAGCTTGCCTGAATGATTTCATGCTTCTAGCATTTTTGTTCACGGGAATTAAGAGCAAGATGTAACTACAGCTGAACAGAGCGTCTATTTTTGTAATTTTGGAGTTTGGGCTCTGTTATTGGAACTAAATGAAGAGATGCAGGTGTTCTCTAGCCCAAGCCCTTGGGAGTTTTGATGGTAGATGCTTGAAAGGAAAATGCATGTGTTTTCAGAGTCAAACAGCAGCTGTGAGACAAGGATTTATGTTTTTCTCAGAACTTTGGGATTTCAAAATGTTACATTGAATCACAAGCATAGAAACAAGAGCAAATGTTAAAGATGTTATACAAAAAAGTAAATTTACTAATCTTTTCACCATATGAAGTAGTTGTGGGAATATATGAACAAAGTGAATTTTAAGCATAAGGATTATGATAATTTGTAGGATAGAGTTCATTGAGAATGTTGCATTTTTAGTTGGAGAAGTTTTTATCCTGCTAATTACTTAACAATCTATATTTCAATTTAGAAAGGTGTCAGTACATGCACAATCAAGGGTCTTTGCAAAATACTTGCCATATACATTTTGATTATAATTCTGGAAAAATTTTAATAACTGTCTTTCAAATAACACAATAATATAAAGGACAATAAATTAAATTTAAATTTCTATCTAAAATAATAATAGTGGGACCTTACTGATGTTCATGTCAAACATACATATTTTAACATCTATATATAGAACAGATACACACTTAAAATTCTTTTTTAGATAATTAAGTTACTTTGTTTTAGTTGTCAAATTTTTCTTTATTGAATAACTACTGTTTAATATATATTTTCCTCATATTTTTATTGTGTTTGTTTTTTTAGTATAGTCAGTACTTATCCATTAAATACTTTATTGTACATTTTCTGTGTATAGAAATATAATGGTGCATCACTGTTTGTACTGTAATTTCTTACATATTAGGAACACATATGTAAATAACCATGGGAGAATGAGTGAATGAGAGGTTGCTAAATAAAGGGGCTTTATCTGTTTTGTTTTTTTTTAAAAATATTCTGTTTTATTTTTATACATTGTAAACTGTATTAGTTTCAACAACTCATCTTTTCTGCATTTTGGTTTCCTATCTTTCAAAATAAAGTGTTTTTATGCATTTAGTAGAATTGATTGTTGTGAAGATTAATGCTATGTCCTTAACTACATTGTAAACTAGGAAAGCACAATGTAAATTATATTACTTGCTTTAAAATAGTATCATATATGAATTGCTTTTTTATAACAATGCTTTTCTCTACGTATTTTCTTTTGCTTCTTGTTTCTGTATCTCAGCTGACCTGTCTTAATTTAATTTTATTCTGAAGTTACCTTTGTAAACCTGTGGGTACAGAGTTTTTAAGCTGAGGATCAAATCTTTTACCTAGTTTGAGAATCCTTCACATGCCTTGGTTAAATCATGATGCTAGGAGTCAGGAGCAGTTTCAACAGCAACAGGAAATTACTTATTCCTTTGAACAGTTTGGATTCTGGATGAAAGCCAGAGGGAGAAATCCAATGAGCCTCTGGGTAACCAGTTGTTTCCCTCCTTTATAGCACAGGGTCAAAATTTTGGCATCTTTTACCATTTATTTACTAAAAGTAAACTGATATTCAAAGCTAATAAAGACTAGTTTCATTAGTAAATCGTGAATTATTATTCAAGGATGTACCAGTTAGAAATTAGCTACAAATAAACAAAATTACAAAATATATAATATTTAAGTATCCATTTACCTGGTTCAAATGCTACCATTATTAATTCACTTTTTATTTTAGAAAGTCATATAAACCCAAGTAAGTTTTAGTTTTTCATATTGTGGTTTTGTATGTGGTTTGTGATTTTATCTAAATTTTGAAGTAGCTTTCTTATAAACACTAGGGATGAAAGTCACATTTGACCCATATGAAAACATATCTGTTTTTCTAGTTGTTCTAACTCCTCTGCAGGGATCTTGATTGTACAGAAAACTTTTGTATTTCTCTCTCTCTTTTTTTGGTACTCTCTTATCTTCACACATATGAAAGAGGAGTTTCCACATTTCACAGAAATAACATTCTGTTGATTATGGCATTTTTATTTAAGCAGTTGATTGACTCTACTATATTTTCAATGTGAATATTAAAAATGAAGTGACATAAATGATCAGAAGCCTTTGTATAGATAGTAAAATGAAAATTTCTCCCTTCTGATTAGATAAAATTCTCAGTTATTTACCTTCAAATGTGAAAGAAATATCATCAAGAATATAGTTGGAAATGTATAAAGCACAACTATAGATAATACCTTGGTAATAAAATACAAATGCATCATACGAAAATGGACACGGAAGACACAAGTAGATACTCCAATGATTAGAAACACATGAGAAACAAAACCTGTAAGTGGTCAAAGAAATTTATATTAAAATCCTAAGGAACAATTGTTTTAGTTGTGAAATTGACCAATACTTTAAAACTTGGGATTTTTAAAAAAGTAGTATCTTCCCAATTTTGCTGTGGCTGGCTTCAAACTGGCTAATCTCTTTCCTCTACCTCCTGAGTAGCTAGAATTATAGATAAAACTGAAAGCTGAGAAATTTATAATGAGATAAGCAATTTGATTAAATTCGGTAGGAGTATGAGTTGGTACACAGTGTCTATAAATCACTTTAGCAAAATTTATGAAAGATTTAAAAGGGGTCATTCACAATCTCAATTGCTAGACTATACACTAAGAGACTAATCCTATATATATATATATATATATATATATTATATTTCCAACATACATACATACATATATATATATATATATATATTTATGTTTATTTTTTGGTTGGTCGTGGGGCTTGAACTTTGGGCTTGGGCGCTGTCCCTCAGCTATTCAGCTCAAGGCGAGCACTCTACCACTTGAGCCACAGCACCACTTCGGTTTTCTAGTGGTTTATTGGAGATAAGAGTCTCACACACGGACTTTCCTGCCTGGGCTGGCTTTGAACCACGATCCTCAGATCTCGATCTCAGCATCCTCAGTAGCTAGGATTACAGGCATGAGCCACCAGCGCCCGGTTTCAAGCTATATTTTTGACTTGTATTTATTTTCAGATGTTAGGATTGTCATGTTGTTTATGCTAATCATAAGGCATCTTTGTTGTCCATTGTTAGACAAATTATGAAAGAAATTAGATTTTAGAAAATACCCTTTGAAATCCAACAATAAATGTATTTTATATCTAGGAAATTGTTAATATTGAACTTTTGTGTAAACAAATGTCAGTGTAAACCTATGTTGACAACTGGTGAATAGCTTTGCAGTAAAGTGTTTGTTTAGTCTGCAAGAATCCCTGTATTTAAATACTCATTAATGATCTCAGTTTCATAAGAATTCTTTTATATGCACATATGAATTATATGTATGCATATATATTCATGTATTATATTCATAGGAAAATTATGTTCTGTTATTACCAATTCTTGATAAAGATTTTAAATCATCTCCCATTCAATATGTTGTCTGTGTTGTATTTGATACTTTGTGCTAGCATTATACAATTATAAGTGTTTCCTTTCAAAAGTACTTGTTTTCAGCCACATTTCTCATGTCAGTATGATCACTTTTTTCACAAATAGGCATTCTTGTGCACCAATTCTTACATTATATTACCTTTAATGTTTAAAATTTTACTTTTAAAGAATATATGTGCTTGAATGCCACACAATCTATAGCTCAGTTTCTAAGGATGTTTTGTGGGCCTTGGTAGGTATACCTGAACAAAATAACAGATTTGAAGATAGCATAATTTTGAATTTTCATGAACAGTTTCACTTCAACTAATAGCTAAAATGTGTTTAATTTTTCCCTCCAGTTTGTTTACTAGTTATAACTAAAATGTCTGTGCGTTCACACTCTTGTAGTTGAGATTGAACCTGGGGCCAGGCACTTGTAGGCAAACATCCTATGACTTGATCTACAATATTAGCTCTCTTTTGTTTACAAAACTTTTTTTTAAAAAATTAATGTCTCCCTAACATTGCTGTATCTGGCTTCAAACTTGTTAACCTCTTTTTTCTACCTCCTGAATATCTGGGGTTACAGGTGTGTTCCAGTGTGCCTCCCTTCTGCCTTTTGAAGTATGGTTAGAATTTTTCTTTTCTTGTTAGTGTACTATCTCTTACAGTACAAAACAGAAAATATTTAGTGAAGTTGTGATTTCTGTTTATTTGAAAAATTGCCTTTAGAATGCTTGATACAAAGGACAAGGGGGTAACCAATGAAACAGCGATAAACACAAGATGATATGTTGGAAATGGTCTGTATAACTTGGGGTTGAGAGGGTAGGAGAAAAATGAGGGAAAAGTTAACAAGTGTGACAACAAATGTACTTACCTTACTTATGTAACTGTAATCCCTCTGTATATCACCTTGACAATAAAAAATAATGCTGAATACATTTTTATACAGGAACAGATATTTTTGTAATGAAAATTAAAAGATTATCTCCTAAAATTAATTTTCTGTTCTACAGTGAGGTAGAAAGACATATGAGCCATGGCGTATAATAGGTCAGCACTATTTTTATGATGATACAAAAGTGATATGTATCACTTAATGTAATTTTTTCCAAGTCTTTCTATTTCCTGACAAATGGTACAATATCATTCTTTTTGATGAAGTAAAATTCCCTTGTGTATATATACCACATGTTCTTGATCCATTCATTTACTGAGAGGCATCTGAGTTAATTCCATATATTGACTATGGTAAACAATGCTGCAGTGCACATAGTTGTGCTGGTAGCTTTAGTCTGGCCTTGCTTGTATTCTATTGGATAACTACTCAGGGGTGCAATTGCTGGATCATAGGGAAGCTTTATGTTTAGTCTTCTGAGAAACCTTCATACTGCTTTCTAGAGTGGTTGAACAAGTTTATATTCCCACCTACAGTGTAGTAGAAGTTTCCTTTTGGCCATATCCCTGCCAGCATCTGTTATTGTTAGGTTTTTTTTTTTTTAGTTGTTGTTGTTGTTTGGATAGTGGCGATTCTTTTTTGTTGTTGTTGTTTGTTGTGGTGTCTGAACTCTGGGATTGGGCGCGGTCCCTCAGCTTTTTAACTCAAGGCTAATGCTCTATCACTTGAGCCAGAGTGCTGCTTCTGGCTTTTTCTTCTTATGTGATGCTGAAGAATCAAACCCAGGGCCTCATGCATACAAGGCAAGCACTCTACCACTGAGCCACCTTCTCAGCCCAGACAATGGCTACTGTAACTGGGTGAAATGGAATTTAAATGTTGTTTTGATTTGTATTTCTTTTATGTCTATTGCCTATTCTTCTTCTTCTGAGAAGTCTCTCTTTAAGTCTTTAGCCCACTTATTAATTGGAAAAAATTATATTAGATGAAACACACCAGACCCAAAGAAACACAGGCTGCATGTTTTCCCTCATTTGTTGTAACTAGAATGTGCTTATAAATCTACAGGTAACATACTGGATGGTAAAAGACAAAACAATAGACTGGGATATGATAAATTATGCAGGTCTCTAGACATTCACACAGTGAGACCAAAGGAATATTTTCTTAGGGTAATATCACAAAGGCTCAATAGCTATGTGCATATGATCATATAAAATAATGTTCATTGAAATGAACTGCAAGAAATGCAAACAGGAGTTTTTTTTTCCTTTGTTGCTGTTTTTGTTTTCTTTACTGTTTGTCTTGTTTGTAAGTATCTGTTTATGGAAAGGTGAGGGAAGGCACAGAAATGGTGGGACAAAGTGTGAATAAATGCAGCAGTGATACTCACTAGACACTATGTTGAATATGAACTATATAACTTGTGGGTGCAGATGGGAGGGAAAAACTAGGAGAGAATGAGGGAAGGAGTGACACTGTTCAAAAGAAATACACTCATGACCTGACTGTAACCTCTCTGTATATCACCTTTATAATAATAATAAAGCATATATATACATATAAAATGATATGCATTTAGCAAACTCATATTTGTATTTTTTTGGCGAGGGGTCCGGTCGTGGGACCTGAACTCTGGGCCTGGGGCGCTGTCCCTCAGCTCTTCAGCTCAAGGCTAGCGCTCTACCACTTGAGCCACAGCGCCACTTCCGGCTTTTTTCTTTTTACTTATGTGGTACTCAGGAATCGAACCCAGGGCCTCATGCATGCAAGGCAAGTGCTCTACCACTGAGCCACCTTCCCAGCCCCATATTTGTATTTTAAGCTTGGGTTTTTTCCTGGAATGACAATTTGTAGTATGGTTCTTCTTGTGATGTGGTGTTGTGATGCTGGGCTGTAGCATAAACCACTGATGCGCTACAGCTAAACTGTGTTGCCAACTTATGTTGTTTAATAAATTGAATGTATCATATACACTTTTGACTTAAAATATTCTCAGGTTGTAATGAGTTTGTTGGGCTATAATACCATCATAAGTTGAGATGTATCTGTACTCCTAATGAAAACTCTTAGGATTTAATACTCTCAAGTAATAACTTTAAGGTAGAGTTTAAAAATTGGTAAACTTGAATACTTACTATCTAAAATTTTCTACTTTAGTTAAAAGGAATAAGAGGATGAGACAATAAAAAATAACTTTTATGTGTGCACTTAGAAGTATTTACCGGTATTTCCAAGACATTAGAGGTTAAAATGGCAGCTCTTTTTTGTTTTTACCTTTATTTCAAATCAGTTCCACTCTTTTTTTTTTTTTGGTGGTGGTAGTGGTTTTAGTGCCCATACTGGGGCTTGACCTCAGAGCCTTGTGTTTTCATTTGATGTTTTCACTCATGTCTTGTGTTCTCCCATTTGAGCCACAGTTCCGCTTATGGCTTTTTCCTGGATAATTGGAGATAAGTCTCATGGATTTTTCTACCTTGGCTAGCTTCCAATTGTGATCCTCATATCTCAGCCTCACAAGTAGCTAGGATTACAGGTAGTTCACACTTCCAGTGCTAGCCTCTACTCTTGATTCAAGCATGATTTAAGCTAATTAGTTATGATTTTGTTTTCAAGGTAGGAAGTAGAAAATTTCCTACAGGTAGCTGGTTAAGAGTTTATAGAGGTATAGGAAGAGAAAACTCAGAATATGAAGAGGAATTACTTCTGTGTATAAACATAGGACTTTCTAAAATAATGAGCTGTATAGTTGGTGAAAGCTGGTAAAGCTTGTTATGTAATCTTTGGGGTAAGATAGAGATTATGGGACTAATCCCTCTTGACAGGGTAGTGTGCTGCCATTAACTGGAAAGGAACTAGGGAAAGAAGAATGAGTAATATCAAACTAATAGTTATTGAGTAAAAACTTTTAAAAATCAATTTGGTATTTAACATCCTTAACATAATATTAAAATAATTAGTAATTCTGTGTAAAAAATTGTAAAGTGGGGATTTTTTTAGGATTAGGGCAAGTATAGTAGAAAAGACTACAACAGACATTTTAAAGTTGATCAAGTGTTAGTTAAGCAGCTAGTGAATCAATAGTAAACTATTCTAGTCTAGGATTCCTTTTCATTATGTTTGGTAACTTGAATGGCCCATTTCGGGTCTTCATTCATTCATTACAGATTTATATATTGCTAGAACCTTGTGATTTAAAAAAAAGACCTTTTTTGCTTCTTTTGGAATTTTATAGTTTATTTAGAGAGGAGATGTCTAAGTAAGCAGTTACTTACAAAATACTTAAAATGTGAGTTCACAATGAAGTCTCCGTGGTTTGGGAAAGAATCTATGAAATGAATTGTAGAGAATATGAGTCCTCATGAATTGGATGAGGAACAGTAGGTCAAGTTCAGGCAAACTGTAAATAATTTCTTTGGAACCAAAGCTTAGATTTGGGTGGAAGCAATGAAAAGTTTGTGCCTAAAGTAATTACCAGGGACCCTCAGATTATGAAAAGGTCATAATCTTGAAAGTCATTTGCAAGAGGATGGCGTACTAAATGGAAAAATCAAAAGGCTTTATTATCTTTATGCATATCAAATGGACTCAGGCAGCAGTGTACATCCAGGTGGATGAAAGTATAGGATAAAGGAAATATGATAGAAAGGTAGGAAAACGTTGCATTTGTTGGATAATAAATAATATATTAGAATTAAGAGGAATGATGACTAGTCAAATTTGATGTCTAAGGAAGATGACGTCATAGATAAGGACTCAATATGAGGATTTGGAGAGTTAGGTAGAAAGATCTTCTCAGTAAGATGAGGAGCAGAGAAGTAAGAACTAAGTTTTACAGTAGGGGACATTTTGTTTCATTGTTTCAGTTCATTTTCTGCTGCTTTAACAGAATACCACCGAAGGTAAATTATAAATATCTACTAGGAAAAGATTGGAAGAAGGTAAAGGTTGGAAGGATCATGAATCAATACTAACCCAGGCAAAAAGTTCCTGACAGGCAGGCACCCAAGGTACATGGGAAGCATAAATTGTAGATTATGGTCCAGGCTGTCCTGGGGGGGAAAAAACCTAGATCTCATTCTCCAAATACAACTAAAGCTAATAGGGCTAGAGGCATTGTTCAAGTAGCAGAATGCCTGCCTAGCAAACCCAAAACCCTGAGTTCAAACCCCAGTTCCACCAAAATCATTTTTAAAAAAGTTTATTTGGCTCATGATTCTGGAGAAGGAGAATTATGAAATCAAGGAGATATATCTAATAAGTGCCTTTTGTTGAATCACAAAGTAGAAGAAAGCATCATATGATAAGAGTTCATATATGTGAAAGAGAAAATTATTCCGTTTCTTTGCAACTGCTTCACAGAACACTACCAAACTAGAGTAGTAAACCATTTATAATAACAGAACCCTTATGACCTCTTCACAGCATGGAGGTTCATATAGCAATAAAATTCCAGCATGTGTTTTGAGGAGATATTCAACCCATATTAAAAAAACCCATATTAAAAAATTAGTAATATTTTTTTCTTGTTCTCCTTAAGAGTCTAGTATTAACAATTTTAGATAGAACTTAGTTAGTTTGGATGCAAAACAATATTCTGCTAGCTGTGTGCAATTCACTTCTAGAGGTTGATAGAAAAAGTTATTCTGTATAAGATCCTAACCACTATGGGTCTAAAGCTGCTGTAATAGGGAGAATAATGCTGTTTCTGAAAATAGAGGGAAGAAGTCATTTGAATGGAAGAAGGACCAAGGATTTATATTGAACATGAGTTGAAAAATTTTATTTTTGCATTGCAAATATTTTCAGTTTGCTTAGGTTTTGTGTGTGTATGGGGGGTTAGGTGCTGTTCCTGTCTTTTGTGCTTAAGGCTAGCCTCTACCACTTGAGATAGCTCCACTTCCAGCTTTCTGCTGGTAATCAGATACAAATTTCACTGACTTTCCTAACTTGCTTAGCTTTGAACCATGATCCTCAGATCTCAGCTTCTTGGGTAGCTAGGATTACAAGAGTAAGACACTTGCTCCAGGCTGCTTATATGTATTGTTTTAACTAGTAATTATTTTTAGTTAAAGGCCATGTTTTTATTAAAGTATAAGGTGTGCTTGATAATATATTTAGGAAAAAGTAGTTTGCTCTCTGTAGTATTTCAGTATCTTCAAGTAACCATAATTAGAAATATTTAAAATATAAAATGATTATAAATTATAAAATATATAGAATACTTCTTATTGTTTTATTTTAATGGCAAATACTTTTACACTAAAATACATATTAAGGCCATTAGATCGTATTTAGTTATGTAGTTTAACAGAGTTCATTATTAAGTGAACATTACTTTTAGCCTTAGAAAAACAAATGCAGCAGCAAATAAATTTTTTTTCTTATTGGACTTGTTAACACAGCATGGCATAAGTAAACCTCAGCCTGTGAAAGGGATGACTTAACACAGCTTTTGATGCATTTGGAGTGAAACATCTTTATCAAGTTAATACAAGAAGCAGTCATGCCCTACTTGAATTACTCATTTGTAATAGTTGAACAGCAGCCTGCATGTGGACTTTGAAATCCTGGGAAAATAAGATGCCCGCATATATCCACACATTGAAAGCCTTTGCTCTTCCGCAGCTGGAAAATGTTGAGCTCTGATGTCATGTCCAAGGTCTTTAGGGAGATGTGATCAGTTTAATTATTGACTAGTTTTATCCATTATGTTTAGTGATTATTGAATCTGAAGTTTGTAGCTTAAAAATTTTAAGATACTGTATACTTAAAAACTAAAATTTAAACTAATGAACCTAAATATTTTCACTTAGTATTTTCATACTTCTATCAAGTAAGTCCAGACAATGATAGAACTTTTTTCATGGAAGTGGAGGCTAAAACTATCCTTTAAAAGTTACCCAGTATGCTTTATATATTGCAGTTCTGAAGTGAGTTTATACCTTATTCCTTTTGTGTGCAAACCTTTGTAGTTTTCTCCAAAAATACAGGCATTAGTTTATTTTGAATAACAGCTACTAATAAACAAACTCAAAAAAACTAAAATGTGTCCTATTTTCTGATGGCTGGTGCAGAGAGGAATTTTAGAAACTACATACATACATATAAATATGCATATCATAGCTGAGAGTAGACTCATGGTATATGAAGGAAATAAATGTCTCTAGTTATTTGTAAATTTTGGTACTTAATTTTGAACTCAGGACCTTGTACTTACTAGGTCAGTGCTCTACCACTGGAGCCATACTCATATACTTTTTAGTTATTTTTTGGATAAGATCCAGTGCTTTATGCCCAAGGACTGGCCTTATACAATGATCTACCTACTGATCCCTTCCCCATAGCTGGAATTGTAAATGTAACACCATGCTAGTTTGTTTGTTGAACTGAGGTCTTACTATTTGCCCAGGTTGTTCTTCAAATGTGATCCTCCCAGTGGTTTTTTTTTTTCCCCAGGTAACTGGGGTACTTGCTTGGACCATAATGCCTTGTCTCAAGGCTCTTATTCTTGAATTCTAACTCTAATTCTGGAATACAATCTTTATGTACATATGTTGTTCTCACTTTGTTTATTCCTTAACCTATTAAATGATTCCAATAGTAAGCACTGAAGACAGTTGATTGTTCATTCCTTTAGAGAGGTTACCATTCATGTAACAAATCAAATTTTATTTATTATTTATTGTAGTGAGTTTTCAGAAGATGGTAGTAAATAGCTAGTCTCAGAAAATTAGCCTATTATAACAATATTGAAAAGATGGAAGTAAAATTAAGCAAGGCACCATGTAGCTAGTGATTACAAAAGCTATTGTTTGATCTATTTAAAATTAATGTTAATTTTTTCTATTATAAAAGATAAGATAGTTGGCTGGATGTGGTGGTACACACCTGTACTCACTCACTCTCAGCTGCTCAAGAGAATAATAGTTTGAGGTTAGTCTAGGCAAAATGTTACTAAGACTCAACAAATAAGGAGTGGTGGCATGTTCCCGTAACTCCTTCTATTCAAGAGGTGTAAAAAAGTGGCTGGCCCCAGGCAAAAATGTGAAACCATATGACTAAAGCAAAAATATCTAAGGGTCATGGTTCATGTGGTAGAGTTACCTGCCAAGCAAATGCAGCACCCTGAATTCCAATCTTAGTATGGTCTGAAAATATTGTCATCTGGATATTTTTTTATTTTTTATTCATACATAATTGTATATATTTACTGGGTACATTATGATGTTTTGTTACATTTATACATTATAAAGTATTCAAGTTAGAATAATTAGTATAACCATCACTGCAAACATTTTGCAATGGTGAGTTTTACAACCCTATCTTCTAGTTGTGAAACAGTCAAAACATCATTGTTGGCTATTGTGAATCTATGGTACAATGGAATATCAGAATTTTTCTTTTTTAATAGTCACTGTTTGCTAGATTCTACCTATGTTCCCTCCCTGATTTTACTTTCTCAGCATTTGATGGTCAGTGATCTCCTCTCTACTTTGATTAGGACAAGTCCTTCCTGCCCCACTATGGATAAAACTAAGAGCTTGCTAGGATAGTACTCTACTGCTTGAGTTATGCCTCCTGCTCCCTTTTGCACTGGTTATTTTCAAAGTGAAGTCACACTTTATACTAGAGTTGTTGTGGTCTGAGATCGTCCTACTTCTGTTTCCCTATGTTCCTGGGGGTGACAGTGTATACCACTTTGCCCAGCCATTGTGTTTCCCCAATGTTGGGTATGTGCCACCACATCTAACTGTTGGTAAAGATCCAGTCTTAAGAACTTTTTGCCTGGGATGGTCTTGAAGTGCAAACTTCTGATCTATGGCCTCACCATGTAGTTAGGATTACAGTCTTGAGCTGTACCACCCAGATGAAATGTTTGGAGTGATAGAGGTTAGGTCTGCTTTATCATAGTGTGTACTAACTTTTAAGTAGGAAGAGAATGGAGTTGGCCTTGGTCACAGTGTCTTCCTATGAGATGTTGATAGAGTCTATAGCTAGTAGAGTTTCTTGGTTCTGGTCGTGGGATACTGGTTATGTTTAATTGTAGTGATAGTAAAGTTTAGAACTATTTGTTCAGGACCTGTTGCAACCTATTTCCTACCAGACACAAGAGACTAACGTGCTCAGATTTATTTAGTGTATAAATTGGAGTACTTTTTGTGCCATTGGCGGAACAAATTGAACTTTCACTGGTTGAGTGCTTACAGTACAGTGCTCACAGTATAGTGTGGGATGATCATGAACCATTTTGTTTTATTTACAGCAGAGAACTGAGTTTTCCCATGGAAGGGGTATCTTACTTGAAATCCCAGAACTCTACTAAAAAAATTTAAGCAGTGGGATGATAGTAAATCAATGAATTAAGTATGTTATTAATTGACGATTTATTGACTTCATTCCTAGGGCCAACTTAAGAAAAGGGAGGAAGGGGGAGGGTTGATTTCCGAATGTGCTTTCAATAATGTGTGAGGTCTGTTTGAGCTTTTTGATTTGGTTGTAATTACTTAAATACTGTTGGCTCATGTTTAAAAGTAGGTTATCTTTTGCATCTATCAAACGTGAAGTGGATCTAGTGCTGATAATTGTGGTTTTGAGCCTGGTTAACGTTAAAGGCAACTAAAATTTATCTGTTATATATATTCTCATGTGTGTGTTTTTACAAGCATTAGTCATTTATTTTATTTTTATGGCTTGTATAGTTCAGTAATAGAGTGCATGCCTAGCTATATGGAAGATCCTGAGTTTGATCACTACTACTTGAAGAAAAAATCCAAAAGTAATTAATCAATTAATCACATTATCTTTACTCTCAATGAAGAAAAGCAATCAATGTTTTATAAGTGTATTCTGAATCATCTCTTATGTTTTTGTGTATGTTTGCATGTTAATTTGACTTCAGAGACTATAGCTTAAGCTTCACATTTCCTTTTAACTTGTATTTTAGAATAACTTTTCAAATAGTTTGACTTTTTAAAAAATTGTTAGAAATTGATATGAGTGCTGACAGTGACATTTCTTTTGTGTTCTCAGACTAAATGTAGTGAGATTTAAGGGGAAAATGAGATTAATTGAAAATGCCAAAAAAGTGAAGCAAAAAAGCAAAAGTATAAGCAGAAAAAGATAGATACTAGTGGAAAGGAAAACTAGAGAAGCTTAAACCTTTCAGATAAGAATAAAGGAATAAACTTTATGCTTTAGAGAGACTGGGATATTTACTCACAGAGGCTAGATATTGGAAGGTCCCTTTCCTTTCCCTCTGTCCTGTTCTTGTGGAGGTTTCTTTTCTTGGATTTGACTATTCTCTGGCTGCCTGCCTGCCCGCCTGCTTGCCCACCAGCCCTTTCCTTCCTTCCTTCCTTCCTTCCTTCCTTTTTCTTTCTTTTCTTTTCTTTCTTTCTATTCTTTCCTCACTCTTTTCCTGGTGAGACCCAGTCTAGTGAATTGCCATTGGAACAACTCCTGTTTGGAAAAATGTTAATTTTGGAACAATCCAGTGTCTGGAACAGTGACCCTGGCAAAAAACAAATGACATGCTGGCTGATATGCAAGGAAAATCTAGAAGGAAATTCTACAGGAAGCACATTAGTGTTTACTAAGTACACAGTACTCAAACTTAGTGTGCTTCCTTTGTTATTGAGTGGGCTACAGACATCATTCTGCTGGATCCTGGCTGCCCTGGTGAACTTGCTGGTGACCTGCCCCATCCCTGGGTGTGGATGAACTGGTTTCTCTGGACGTAAGACCACATCCCAGTCATGGTAGGATCGCTACTGTGAGCATAGTTGTCGATTCCTGCCCTGAGGAACTTCCATATAATTTTCCCTGAAACTCTGGCCATAGTGGTTGATCCTACATTACAAACGAGAAGACAGCTAAAGATCTCTCTGTAATTAACCTTATGAAGGTGGTGCCTTAGTCTGAATTCATATAACCAACCAGAGAAGGGCAAAGCCTGGCTCTAACAGAGACCACTAGTGTGTTTCCTTTCTTTCTTGAGCTGGATAAAAACATAATATTATCCATTTCCCAAAGAAGGGAAGAAGATAGACAAAACAACCCATTGTATAAAGCCCAGTAAGCAGAAGAAAAACTGATTATTTTTGCTTGTTTTCCTCTCTGGCAGTCTATTTCCCTTCACCCTTTCTTTATTACTCCTATTTTTCATTTCCACTCTGCACAGGTATAATGAGTATCTTCGGTTGCACATTCCATTCCCTTGGGCCTCATCTTTCATTCTCTTTATCCCTTCTCTCAACCTCCCTGTTTATAGTAGCTAAGTATTATCCCCTACATGTTAGTACCCCTGTCCTTGTGACCCTCTATAGCACCATGCAAAGTTTTTACGTCTTTGAATATATAATGTATTTGGTGTGTAGGTCTTGTTAACTGTGGTATTCTACTCTTTATAAATATTTTCTTGGGTTTAGAATTGGTTAACTTACTAGAGCTGTGTTACATCCCTATAACAGGGATGAGAAAAGATATTAACTCAGCTAACTCCCATTCGTATGAGAATATGTGATTATGAAGAACTTTAAATAATTACTTGTATGTTTATAGTATGGAAAAGCTAAAATTTTCTAACAGCTTTCTCTTCCTTTTATTCCTCTAGATCACCTTCTGTCAGGTGTTGCTGCTTTTTCAAATTTGCTTGACCTTGACCCTTGTCTATTTAGAATTTAAGTTTAGTTTTGAACTCATGTGTGCTGAAATATTTTATGCTTAGCATTCATCTTACTTAATCAAATGTTTCCTTAATAAACATTACGTATTTCCACAAGACTAGTAACTATTGTCAGACTGTCTTAGCAAATTAAAATTCAGGAATCTATAAAACTTGTGAAAACTTATCAAGTTATAACTCAGACTTTAAGTTATTTTGGAAACTAAAGGTTCTTTGTTTTATTTTTTATGTATTTGCTTAAATAATTGTGGTATAGTTTCCTGGGCTGAGAGGGTAGCTTTAAAATATCATTTGAATACTATTTATAAATTTTGTTATTTGTTTGTTGGGGATTGTAGTTTGAACTGAGAGCTTCATGCTTGCTAGGCAGGTTCTTGGTTTGAGCTATACCTCAAAACCTACAACTTCTAATTTGATTTTAGCTGCAAGTAACATTTACTTTGCATAATAAGCTTATGGACCATTTCATTTATTTTATTCCTATTATATGAAAATAGAGAGGATTAAGTTTATCCACAATTCATATTATTGAATATCATTTCTATATCTTTAAAATTTGAGATTCAAGAGTTATCTTTTTTAAAATTTTATTTTTTTTATTGTGAAAATACTGTACAGAGGGGTTACAATTACATGGGCAAGATAATGAGTACATTTCTTATCAAGCATTGTAGCCTCCTCCTTTGTTTCCCCCTCCCATCCCTTCCCGTCCCCCCCCCCATCCCTCCATCCAATCCTTCTCCCCAAGAGTTAGCTTTTTATGTACACGCAGAAGGTAAGATTTTCATATTCTCTAGTTTTTGTATTTAATAAATTCCTAGGATATTAAACAGGCTATTCCATGATATTAATTATTCTTATTATTCTTTTTTTTTTTTTGGGTCCGGTCGTGGGGCCTGAACTCTGGGCCTGGGTGCTGTCCCTCAGCTCTTCAGCTCAAGGCTAGCACTCTACCACTTGAGCCACAGCGCCACTTCCGGCTTTTTTTTTCTGCTTATGTGGTGCTGAGGAATCGAACCCAGGGCCTTAAGCTGGCAAGGCGAGCGCTCTACCACTGAGCCAACTTCCCAGGCCCTTATTATTCTTATATTAATAAGAACCTCTTGTTTCCAATTCTTGGAGTTCATGTTGATACGCTTCATTATATATGGTCCTATGTACTTAGTAATTGGGTTAAGAATGTTAAGATATATTCTAGTTCTTACAATTAAGGGAAACCATGCAACCTACTTTTCTTTGGGTCTGGTTTACTTCTCTTAATATGATTTTTTCTATGTCTTTCTTCCTATTTCTTTATGTAGGGGTCAATGTCATTTTTTGTGATGGAAGCATAGAACTCCATTATGTATATATACCACATCTTCTTGATCCATTCATCTACTGAGAGGCATCTGGGTTGGTTCTTAGCTATGGTAAATAATGCTGCAGTGAACATGCTTGTGCTGGTAGCTTTAGTATGGTCTTGTTTGTGGTCATTTGGGTAAATGCCCAGGAGTTGGATTTCTGGCTCATAAGTGAGCTCTATGTTTAGTCTTTTGAAGAACCTTTACAGTCCTTTCCAGAGTGGCTGAACAAGTTTGCATTCCCACCAACAATAAAGTAGAGTTCCCTTTTGGCCACATTCCTGCCAGCATCTGTTGTTGTTAGATTTCATGGTGATGGCCATTCTTTGTATTTTATATTGTAAAGATGCAGTACAGAGGGGTTACAGTTACATGAGTAAGGTAATGAGTACATTTCTTGTTGAACATTGTTACCCACTCCTTTGTTTTTCTCCTACCATCCCTTCTGATAATGGCCATTTTAACTGGAATTTTAGTGTTGTTTTGATTTGTGTTTCTTTGTGGCCAGAGATGTTGAACATTTCTTCATGTATATATTGGCCATTCTTATTTCCTCTTCAGAGAAGTTTCTCTTTAAGTCTTTTAACCACTTGATAAGGGCGGGGCGTGGGGGGGGTTGTTGTTCTTCTTTTTCTTATTTTTTTTTTTTTGTTTATTGTGGGGCTTGAATTCTGGGCCTGAGCGCTGTCCCTCAGCTCTTCAGCTCAAGGCTAGATCTCTACCATTTGTGCTACAGCGCCACTTCCGGTTTTCTAGTGGTTTATTGGAGATAGGAGTTTCACGGACTTTCTTGCTGGGCTGGCTTTGAACCGCTGTCCTCAGATCTCAGCCTCCTGAGTAGCTAGGATTACAGGCCTGAGCCACCTGCACCCGGCGGTGTTGTTCTTATTATGTTCTGTATGTAGTTCTTTCTTTCCTTTCTTTTTTAACTCTGTTTTCTGTACCTCATATCTTGTATATAAGTTTTGTACAAGGGAAAGGGAATCACAGAAACAGTAGGACAAAGGATGAACTAATGTAACATTGATACTTACTTGACACTATGTTGGAAAAGAAACTCTACACTTGGGAGGAGGGGAGTAAGGAGTGATAAACAGGAGAAAATGAGGGATGGGGTAACAGTGTTTAAAAACAAATGTACTCATTACCTTACTTATGTAACTGTTACCCCCTTGCTCATCACTTTTTCAATAAAGATTAAACAAATCACACACACACACACACACACAATACAATTAGACACCTTGCACCTGTGTCAAAAGATAGTGTGATACTTGCATCATTTTGATAAGAATCCTTGTTATTATTATCTTTTTCTTGGGCCTCCTGAGCTATGGGGACTGCAATGTGTGCAACAAAATCCATTTGTTTACTTTTATTTTTTTTTCATGTAACTGCATTTTTAGAACGATTTGTTATTGACAACTATAATGAAGTAGTTATCTTTTTTGGGTTGGACTCTTGAGAGTTTATTCATCTCTAAAATGTGTGCTTTATTAAAATACATTGTTTGTAATGCCAGATTGAATAATTTCATTTATGTTTTACCAGCTCAACTTTTTCACTCAGTTATGGACAGCAGTGTTTCCCTGCATAGATACTAGGAGTATTTTCAGGGCTTTTGAGGACCAAAGAATTTGCTGCTACTCTATATGTTGCTTTTCATATATAAATATAATTTTGCTTATGGAAATAATTCTAAATCTTAATAGAATAGGAAAAACAGAAAGTACCTAAATTGAAGATTGTTCATCTTCTGTAGTCATATTACAATAGTCTAATATAAACTCTAGTTATGATGTTTAGTTTTAGTATGAGTTTTCTTTTAGAATTATTTTGTATATGGCATTGAGCATATGGTTGCAAATTTAATGGTTGAATTGGGAACAGTGTCAGTGAAATCTTACATATCTGTTAAAGATTTTCAGTGCTTTTAATTTTTTAAAACATTTTTCCATTTAAAAACATTTTTATTATCTTTAATAGTGTACAAAGGAGTTGCCATTCAGCAAAACTGTTTATGAATATAGTATGTCATGATTAATGTCACCCTTTTCAATATTCTCATCTACCCCTTCTACCCTACCCCTTCCCTTCTCTTACTTTTCTTAATTTTTAGCATATGTACTGAAGTGTTTTTTTGCCATTTAACAAAGTAGTTTATGTAAGCATTGTATCTTGGACATTTTCACTCCACTTGACCCACCCCTTCTCAATTTTAATTCTGTGATATGTGATGAATTCTTGACTGCATTTTCAGGCCCTTCCCCTTTCATTTGTCTATTTTTCTCCCCAATGGAGTGCTGAAATAGTATAGTGTCTAGTGAGTACCACTGCTGCATTTGTTCACCCATTGTTCCACTGTTTCTGTGCCTCCTTACCAAACCAAAGACAGAAAAACAAAAGGAAAAGAAAACAAAAACAGCAACAAAGAAAAAAACCTCATGTTTCTATTTTCTGGAGTTCATTTCAATAAATATTATTTGATAGGATCAGATACACATAGGTATTGCATCTCTACAATAAAATTTTTTTTCCTCCAGAGGTGGGAAGCACAAAATATGTAACTGCTTAGATTTTTCTATAAAGCATTATTTGTTCTGATTTGGTATCTGCTGTTGCAAAAGAATTTGGAGCAACTGGAGTTAATTAAAAGGACTAGAATTATTATTAGGGTAAAAAGAACAATGCAAAGAAAACTTCCATCAGTAATTATTGAGTATGTTCATCTTAGCTCCTTAATAGTTCTATCTGTTGTATCATTCATTATATACTAAGTCATAAAGACTGTTAGAATGACCCTGTCCAAATGATTTTTATCAGAAAAGTTCAGAACAGATTCAGAGGTTGAACTAAACTTTCCTTTTGGAAAAAAATCTGGGCAGTGTGACTTTGATCTACTTTCATATTGATCCCCAGATAGTTACTTGATTTGTTGCCTTTATATTTCCTACCTTTTTTTTTAACCCTATCTTGTTTTGCTTTTGGGGAGACAGCCTTACCCTTGAAAAATGACCATTCTTTTTAGGTCCTGATAGTTTTTAATGATTCATTAGGGTTAATTGCTGTCTTTTTTTGACAGTTCATTAAGTTTACTCTGAAGCATCTTCAGAAGGTGTTTGGCATGGTCAATAAGATGTATTCAAGTATTGGTTATTCTGTTAGAGTTACTTCCTTAGAAAAGTTACTTCACAAGAAAAGCCAAATATTACAGATAGCCATGATCATTTGCTAGCAGGTGAGTTTTTTTTCAACAAGAGAAGGAATGTAAGTGGTTGTATTTAGTGTATACACACACACACACACACACACACACACCATTCTTGTGTATAATACACAACTCTCATTTTTGTTTTTTTCCTTTTACACTCACCTTGGCTTTTTAAACTATATGACTATGCTTTTATCTAACACACTTTCAATACTGAAGGAATTATTTTTACACTGAGAAAAGAAGCTTAGGCTTGGTATTACAGCATTTTTTATTAACCATCCCAAAGACATGCAAGTAGCAGATCCAGGAATTGAGTCAGTAGGTCTATGTCCCCAAACCTGTATGCTACATTATGCTGTTTCAAATTCAAGTATCTCAATGATTGGAAAAGGGAAAAATACAGAGTTTATAGTGAAATATAACTGTAAGTACAGTAAAAACAAATAGGAGCTGGGAGTGGTGGCTTCACACCTGTAATCCTAGCTATTTAGGAGGTTTAGATATGAGGATTATGGTTCAAAGCTAGCCTGGGCAGGAAAGTCCATAAGACTTTTAACTCCAGTAAACTATTGTACTCAGAAAAAGTTGGAAGTGGTGCTGTTGCTCAAATTGTAGAGAGCTAGGCTTGAGTACAAAGCTCAAGGACAGCACCTAGGCCCAGAGTTCAAGCCCCAGGACTTGCAAAAAAAATTCCAAACCCCCAAAACCCTAGAACTCCAAAAACCAAAACCAAAAACAGGATACCAGGTATACTTGCAGTCTTACTACAGCACCTTTTCACACTTTAATCAGCTTGTGTTTGATTAATCTTGATTGTGTTCCCAAGCAAAACCTTGCATTTTTTGACTTGTAATCTGCTTTATAGAGCTAATATTTTATAAATATCTAGGAACCACATTCTTGACAGGCAGTATTTTAAGGAGAAATTGTGTGAACATTTTGTTAACTTGACATTTTGTGGTTTTGCCTCATAAACTAGCAAAGGACTACCAATGTGAAATGTTAATGGGCTGAAGTCATGAATGTAAACTAGGTTACAAACCAACCAGAAATGAATATTTTGTATAGTTGATAATCTATGATTTTTGGAGGAGGTCTTTGTAGACAGTAGTTTTACTAAGAGATAAAAGTAGTAGAAGATCTCTTTAACCATCATGGATCAAACATGGTGGTGGTGGTGGTGGTGGTGGTGGTGGTAGTGGTAGTGGTAGTGGTGGGATGTGTGTGTGTGTGTGAAATTTAGGCTTAATAACTAGGTGGAAAAAAAACTGAAATTTGGCTAGTACAATCTCATAATAACTTTTAGTTTTTCAGATGGTTCAAACAAATAATTACAAGCTGTCCTTTCTTCAAACTATTAGCTTTTTTTCTTCTAGCTTTCTATTGGGTTGCCTGTGGCATTTGCCATATAAGCATTAGCTGTGCATATTTTATTTCACTGGATCAACATGACCTCTATGTCCTGTTTTCCTTTTTAATTTTATTTTAAAACTTTATAGAGCCCAAGATTTCTTAGAGATGTTTTGGGGGTTGAGATTCTGAGCCCTTCCATTTAGATTTCATCAAAGAAGCTGTTTTTTTTTCCCTTTGATTCATTTGTTCAACTACCCTATTATATTTTGTTTGAAAAAAAAAAGAAAACAGCAAAGGATTCTGCTCCTGAAAACATGAGTGAGCCATATGTTGTGCTGTTATTTAATAGGTTAGTAATTTAAAAATATATTTTTATACATTTAAAATGCAGAGCACATGGGATTGCCTTTACCCTTAGATTCTAAGGAAGTGAAATGATTATAGATTAAACTTAATTTTAAATCTTGTTACTAAAAAGTAATCAATTTTGTGGGATTAGTTCTAGTTTTAGAGATTATAAGTGATTTGAAAAGTAATTGCCAAATTTTGATATTTTAAGTTCTTCTTCAATATCTTTTAGGTAAAATTTGAGAACAAAACCCTGGAGTCTTCCATGTGCTAGCTAAGTGCTTTACCTCTGAGGTACATCCCCAGCTCTTGTAGGTATTATTAAAGTGGTTGCTTTTTTTGCCTCAGTTGCTGTTATGACGTCAGTAGGGAATGCAGATGGAAAAATGAATATGCACTGGAGGAGGCAAGTATAACCTGCAAGTTTAACAGCTCCTGATTCCTCAGTCTATCTAAATTTGGTGATATAAATGCCTTATAAAAGAAGATGGCTACATTTTTTTTTTTGGTCCTGAAATTATACTAAGCATATCTTATAGCACTGAGCTACAGCAGAGACCCAGAGAGCTAAATTTTAAACTTGAGATGATTGCATAAAAAAGGTTAGCTTTAACAAGTGGCACATTTTCAAATTAAATATAAACAGGAATAATAAAGACATAGCTACTACATTAATGTCTTATAATGGGCATTACTTTTCTTTTATTAAGCTATTCAAGGGTTGTAGATCAAATCAAATGTTCTTGGATGTATTTTGAGGAGTTCTCAATCTTTCCATCTCCTTTCAGTAGAATAAAAGTAAAAATTTACATTGAGCATTCTATTCTAAAATAAGACATAGAGGAAAATTAATTTTTGCCCTTTATTTAAGTTAAAAATTTACATAACTTCTGTATGTTAATGTAGATTAAAATTGCTGTATATTAAGATTTACTTGAATACTTCCTGGCTTATCCCTGTATATTTGCAAAGTCTATCACTGGATTATATCTAAGATATCACTCAATTGTTTTATTCTTAGATTGTAGAGTTTTGAAGTATTCGAAATTATTATTCATAGTATTCTCTCTCTAGTTTTTATGTGAAAATCATTGAGTAAAATTTTAGTTGTTGACATTGTTTTGAGAAGTTTTGAACCATGTATTTTCATTTGATTCCCTCCCTCCCTCCCTCCCTCCCTCCCTCCCTCCCTTCCTTCCTTCCTCTGGGGCTTGGACTCAGTACTGGGGCTTGAACTAAGGCCCTGTTGCTCTTTTTATTCTATATCGATGCCATTTCTAGAGAATGCTCTGAAAAAAATAATCTATTTGAATTAATTTGAAATAGCTCTCATATATTAAAATAAACCTTGTTTTAAAGAATAAGTTTAGGGGCTGGGAAGGTGGCTCAGTGGTGGAGTGCTTGCCTTGCATGCATGAGGCCCTGGGTTCGCTTCCTCAGCACCACATAAGCAAAAAGAAAAAAAAAAGCCAGAAGTGGTGCTGTGGCTCAAGTGGTAGAGTGCTAGCCTTGAGCTAAAGAGCTGAGGGACAGCGCCCGGGCCCAGAGTTCAGGCCCCAAGACCGGACCCAACAACAACAACAAAAAGAATAAGTTTAGTAAAATAAAATGCTACTAATTTTGAATGTAGTATTTAAAAAATTCTGGTATAACAGTGAAATACACACACACACACACACAAACACACACACACACACACCAAAGAAAACAAGAATGTCCATGATATCATTCTATTGAAAGTGTATTGTGTGTTATTTATGTATTTCAGAATTTTTCATGGTCTCTGCTGGGGTTGTGTCAGCTATACCATTCATATAAATGGCCATCTTGTGTATATTGTCTTTATACAATACCAGAATTCATTGAATCATAATTTGCCAAGCATTACTGATAATGTCCCTGGGTAGACTGGTTCATCTCATTTCTTTACCTGCCTGTGTTGAGTTTGAACTTGGAGGGGAACTTTATTATTACATTCCATCATTTCAAATACATTCCAACCCTTTTTGCTTTAATTAATTTTTTGAAAGGATCTTGTTTTTTGCTTGGACTATCCTGGGACCATATGTGTGAACCACTGTACCCTATTTTTTAATTGGTTGAGATGGATAGTCACAAGCAGGTTGCTTGGGCTGGCCTCAAACTACATTTCTTTCAGTCCCAGCCTCCTGAGCAGGTTGGTATACAAATGTGGGCCACTGTACCCAGCAATGTCAGGTTCTTTTAGCCTGATCTTATTATTATTAATTCCATAGATATTGTTTGTGACAGTAAAATGATATCCTGTATAATCTGTAATTAATTGTTCCACTCAGTGTTAATGTAAATTTCCTCAGGTTTTAGTGCTGTTATGAACTGATACTTGTTACCAAAACCATAATCCAAGGCTTGATTAGCCATAGCTGTTGAATGACTGTTTTACTGCCGATCAGACTCACTTTGCTGTCGAGAGACTAGCCATCTTTCTCTGCCATAGTACCTGTTTCTACCACAGAAATAAAGGCACTATTGACATGTGAGTTTGGTTGTTAAGGTTAGTTTTAATATGCTATAAAGGCAGTGAAAATCTGAGTAATCCTTGATTTTTAATGTCAGATTGTCATTAGTTTTTCTTAGCCTGACATACTCAGATATTTTTTCAATTGTAGTTGTAAGAGAATGCCAATAACTCCAATGTCTATGTTGTAAATTGTCATCGTACCAGTGTTAGGAGATGGCATCTACACCTAGCCCAGGACATTCTATTGTTTTGCCCACAGCACTTGGTACCATGAGGGTACTTTCTTTCTTCAGGATCTCACCCTGGGTAAACACCACTCACTTTGAGGCATTTTTCACTCCTTGGGATTGTATCAGCCTCGCCACTCCCAGTATTTATTCCTACCTGGTTACCACTATTGGTGTATAGGTGTAAATGCAAAATGAAAAAAAAAAAACCCTCATCTATGAATAGTTTTTCAGAATCAACTGAGGAATCATTATAGATCTCTAGAAGCCCATACTATGTTTATATCTACAGTTGCCAGGACAGTATACACATTCTTGTTTTGTCCTGGGTCAGCTCAAGTCTTTCTCTCCCCTGAATTAGGGATTGGTGAGGTGTTCATATTGGAGAGTTAATGATAAGGCTATTTTGGGCATCATTCTGTTGTTGTACCACACTATGGCCAACTAGATAACAGTATCTATAGGGCTATGCAGGTACATCTTGGTCTGTTCAGTTTTCTATCATTCTAAGGTCTTCTAGACAACCAGATACCTTACTAGATCCATGTATATTTTTTCACAAATTGCTAGAGGCCTGTTCAGTCATATGCGAACACTTAAGTTCTTTTTAGGCAGATCATAATAGAATTTTCTTGTTAGGTCCCAGTTGACCTATGACCATTTTTGCCCTACTGTCAGAGGACTGATATCATGCATATCATCTTGTAGAAAAAGGGCTTTCTACAATAGAGTAACTACTAATATATATTACAGCATTTTGTGGAATAGCAAAAATGGGGTCTCTTTATTCATTCACACTTAAGTTTTCAAGATCCATAATATTTGTATTAGGATTTTAATTGAAAATTTGCTGAATTTACCTTTATTTTATGTGATGATCAAGTCTATCTACAAGTCTTTTTCAAGGGCTATCCCAAATTGGCGACCTGAAGAATAATAAGCTAAATAAATGATAATTGTTTTAAGGCACTGAGTTTTGGTTGCTGTGTTACATAACAAAATTTTTGTTTTTTTTGTTTTATTTGTTTTCTTTCCCATTTTATTAAAGCAACTTAGGATTTGTAACTATATAACTACATTCATTTACTTTTTTTCTGTTTGTATTTTTGAACTGTGTGAATATATTATAGTTTTTTTTTCTCAGCAATTATTTAGGTTTTTTCCACTAAAAATAACTACCAGAGTTCTCTAATGGAAATTCATACACATGTACAAGACTTAATAATCTTTTAAACTTTTGAGAATAAATTATGAGAAGCTTGCTTTGTGAGTTTAGAAATACATATATATGATATATATAATATTTTATATATATATATATATATATTATCAGTTGTGGGGCTTGAACTTGGGGCCTAGGCACTGTCCCTGCTCTTCTACCACTTTGACTTACAGTGCCTCTTCCAGTTCTCTGGTGGTTAATTGGAGATAAGAGTCTCATGGCCTTTCCTGCCTGGGCGGGTTTTGAACTGCAATCCTCAGATCTCAGCCTCTTGAGTAGCTAGGATTACAGGCCTGAGTCACTAGTGCCTGGCTAAGAAATATTTTTTTAGAACAGAATGTAAATTATCACAATTTATTTATGTAATTTATTAACAGAATGTAATTTGCAGAAAGTTTGCATTGACTGAATTGGTGCTGTTGTCTTTACTACACAAATGTCATTTTATTTCTATAATGGTGGTGAAACCAGCCTTAGCATTTCTTAGGTGCCTACTATAAGATTTTTCTGTTTGCTAAAAAGAGTAAGCCTTATGTTTTTGAGCTGTTAACAAAATAAAGTTCTAGTTCATTGTTAGCACATCACATTTCAGATTATAGATAAAATCAAGAAGGATGACATGGAAAGTTAATTTGTTTTACCTCAGTAATGCTAAATGTTATGGACATAAGCTACATGATATATTTCTGACTTACAGTACTTTAAAATTATATAAATATCAGTACGATTTGATTATTAGGCTTGAAATTTATATTTTAGGTCACAATCCTTTTATCTTTATGAAATAATAAAGTTAAATCATGATTTATTACTTAACAGTGAGGTATCTCCTTACCTGTAACCTTCTTTTTTTAGATGAGTTTTATTTTTAAACCATCATCATTTGTGCTTCCTTCATAATTATAACAAATGACAAGATATTAATATGTAATGTAAACATTTTCATGTGAAAAATATTCATTGCCTGTCTGAAATTTGAGTTTGGCTGGGCATTTGTATTTTTAATTACTAAGTTTATGTCTACCTGAAAATGCAGCAAATATTAGTGGTTGATTTTTACAGTGATTAGATGGGAGGAAGGAATGTTCTGAATATTTTATACCCTCTATGTTGTGTTTATTTAATGCAGCGTGCAGTTTTTAACTTGTTTAACATTTTTCTGGAAATCCAAAAACATAGATGATAGTAAATGAATCAAAATATCTGGTAATTGTCAGAGATCTTGTTCTTGGGAAGGCCAAGTATTTTTTTTTAATTTTTGTTTTCTTTTTTTTTTTAATTGTGAAAATACCTTACAGAGGGGTACAATTACATGAGCAAGGTAATGAGTATATTTCTTCTTTAATCAAACATTGTTGCCTCCTCCTTTGTCTAACCCCCCCCCTTCACACGCCAAAGTTGTAAAGTTCATTTTTTTGACATAACATCTCATTGTTGCAATGGGTCCACCTGTATCCCTATTTAAATAATTCGTTTTTTCCCTTCCCCTCCACAAATTATACCAACATCAAATACAATGAAAGCAGGATTATACTGTGATGGAGGGACATACAAAGCAACAGAGAAATAATCTTATAAATATGTTAGAAACAATAGCAAGAAAGAAAAACCATTTGAATACTTACCTTGGCGTACTTTTACTTAACATCAACTTATCTGGCCTTTCTGCTTGTCTCAGACATATACTAGTTATTTCAAATAACTAACATGGGACCTATGTTTCTTTGGGCCTGGCTTACTTCACTTAATATAATTTTTTCCAAGTCTCTCCATTTCCTAACAAATGGGGCAATGCCATTCTTTCTGATGGAGGCATAGAATTCCATTGTGTATAAATACCACATTTTCTTGATCCATTCATCTACTGAGGGGCATCTGGGTTGGTTCCCTATCTTAGCTATGGTAAATAATGCTGCAGTAAACATAGTTG
>NW_012267233.1:11597922-11624784 GCF_000151885.1 Dipodomys ordii | reverse complement strand
TTGTTTCTTTGAGGATTTGTTGTTGGGTGATTTAATTTTTTGAGTTCCAGGTATATTTTAGATATGAGACCCTTGTCTGTTGTATGGCTAGTGAAGATCTCCCAATCCGTGGGCTTTCTATTGATCTTGCTAGCTATGTCCTTTGCCATGAAGAAGCTCTTAAACGATGTTATTTTTTCTCCATTCCTTTCCTGTCTGTCAAGGCTATTCAATCTTCTTTTGATTTATTTTTTATTTTATTTGTCAGTCATGGGTCTTGAACTGTGGGCCTGGCTGTTAGCTCAAGGCTCTTGCTGTACCTCTTGAGCCACAGCACTACTTCTGGCTTTCTAGTGGTTAATTGGAGATAAGAATCTCACAGACCTTCCTTCCCAGGCTCTCTTTGAACTGTGATCCTCAGATCTCAGCCTCCTGTGTAGCTAGGATTACAGGTGCGAGGCACTGGTGCCTGGCTGATTTATTCTTTTATGTAACTTAAATTAATTTCTGTTTAGCTTTCTGAAATTCTGTATAAAGTATAATTAATTTTGAAGTAATATGGATATATTAATCTGTTTCTGTGCTTTTAGGAGCTACAAAAGAGTAAACCATATTAAATTTTTATTGGTATTATTAAAGAGTTGTAAAAAGGGGTTACAATTTCCTAAGTCAGGTAAGGACCACAATGCTTCTTGGATAATGTCACCCTTCCTTCGCTTTCCCACATATTCCTCATCCTGTTCCTGCCCATAAATTGCATAGTTCATTTTTTACATAGTGGATATTGAATACCATAATTGCATTTGTTTAGTCTTCCTTCCTCCATTCCTTTTCTACCCCCTAAAAAGACAACAACAATTAAAAAAAACAAAAAGACCAACAATAACAATAACAAACTTTTTACTTTTTTTGGAATTTGTTTTGATAAATTGTATTATAGATATTCAGAGTAGTTATGCCTTTGGCTTCCTCCCCTAATTGTATGTTCTTTTAGTGGGTTGTTTTTGTGTAAATTCATAGAGCCATATATAAGTTATCATGTCATATATAAGTTATCATAGATCTGGGTTCTAAATATGAGAGGAAACAGGTACCAATTGTCTCTTTGAGCTTGGCTTACTTCATTTAGCATGATTTATTGTAGGTCTATCCATTCCCCAGCAAATGACATAATGATATTCTTTCTAATGGATGAGTAAAATTCCACTGTGTATATGTACCACAGTTTTTATGCACTCATCTATTATAAGGCATCTGAGTTGTTTTCATAACTTGGCTATTGTGAAAAATGCAGCAAAGAACATGGATGTGCAAGTGTCTTTACTGTGTCCTGACTTGTAATCTACTGTGGAGATGCCCAAGAGTAGTGGTGTGGCTGGGTCATAGAGAAGTGCTATGTGTTCTCTCCCTGCTCCCCCCGGCCCCTGCCCTGTCCATTTCTGCCAGCATTTATTTGAATTCTTGATGCTGGCCAATTTTACTAGAGTGAAGTGGTTGTGATTTGTGTTTCCTTTATGACCAGAGATGCTGAGCATTTTCTCATGTGATTATTTGCTATTTTACTTCTTCAGAGAATTCTCTCTTCAGGTTCTTTGTCCATTTATTGATTTACTCATCTTTTAGGGGGCTACTTTCTTACATATTTGGCCTTTCTTATACATTAGGCCTTTGTTGGATGTATTGCTAGCAAAGTTCTACTTCCAGTCTGTTAGCTATCTTTATAGTTATATAGCTATCTCTTTTGCTGTCCAGAAACTTTTTAGTTTGATATAATCCCATTTGTCAAGTCTCTTCTACATGCTGTGTCCCTGGTAGAACTCTTTTCTCCTATTTTATCTTGCATTGGTTTCAAAGGTATAGGTCTGATATTGAGGTCTTTTATCTAGTTTGTGTTGATATTAGTGCATGGTGACAGAGATCCACTTTAAGTTTTTTCCATATGGATGTCCAGTTTTCCCACCACCAATGATTGAAGAGGCTGTCTTTTTTCTACTGTATGTTTTTGGCTTCCTTGTAAATATCAGATGATGGTAAGAATATGGCTTTATTTCTGGGTCTTCAAGTCTATCCTATTTATCTTTGGGTCTGTTTTTGTGCCATTACCACATTGTTTTTTTTTTTTTGTTTTGTTTTGTTTTGTTTTTGCTAGCTGTGGGGCTTGAACTCTGAGCCTGAGCACTGTCCCTCAGCTCTTCAGCTCAAGGCTAGTGTATTGCTCTACCACTTGAGCTATAGCGCCACTTCCGGCTTTTTAGTGGTTTATTGGAGATAAGAGTCTCACGAACTTTCCTGCCCAGACTGGTTTTGAACCGCAATCCCCAGATCTCAGCCTCCTGAGTAGCTAGGATTACAGGCCTGAGCCACTGGCACCCAGCTGGGTTGAATTTTTAGATCATCTTTGGAGGTGTGGAACATAAACATGGGAACTCTTTCCATTTCCTGATGTCATCTTCAGTTTTTTTCTTCAGATTTTTGTAGTTTTCACTATCACAATCTTTTGCTTCATTGGTTAGTATTACTCATATATATATCTAATGTGTACATATTAATATATTTAGGCTATTGGAAATTGAATTGTTTTCCTGATTTCCTTCTCTGATTGTTTGTTGTTGTTATACGGAAAAGCTAGTAATTTTTGTAGGTTAATTTTGTATCCTACTTTGCAAAAGTTTATTGATCAATTCTAGGTACTTGGGGGTGGAATCTCGACATATGATCATGTCATCTGCAAGTAGGGATAGTTTGATGTTTTATTTTCCTATGTGAATCCCTTAATATGTCTTTGTCTTGCCTTATTGCTTTGGGTAGGAGTTCTGTTATTTTATAGAAAAGGAGTAGAGAGAGTAGACATCCTTGCTTTGTTCCTGATGTTGAAGGAAATGGTTTCAGTTTTTCACTATTTAGAATGATATTGGCTATTAGTCTATAATATAGTCTTTATTGTGTTGAGATGTGTTCTTTCTATTCCTAGCTTCTCTAGAGCTTTTAACATGAACAGATCTTGGGTTTTGTCAAAGGCTTTTTTCTGCATCTGCTTTGAGAGGATCATGAGATCCTCTTTTGCTTTATATGTGAAGTATTACATTTATTAATTTCCTTATATTAAACCAGCCTTGCATCTCTTGGTCATAGTGAGAGAGAGGGAGGGAGAGAGAGAGAGTTTGTGTGTGTGTTTGTGTGTATGCATATGTGTATATGTATTTTTTGATTACTTGTTGAATTTTATTGGTAAGTATTTTATTGAGGAGCTTTGCATCTATCTACATTCATTAAAGAGATTGATCTGTAGTTCTCTTTTTTTTGGTGTTGGATCCCTACTTGGTTTTGGAATAAGTATAATACTGGATTCATAAAATGTGTTTGGTAGTGATCCTTCCCATTTCAGGAGTATTGGTGTTAGTTCATCTTTAAATGTCTTCTAGAAATCCTTCTTGGAAGACTCTATTACTTCTTTGATCTCATTGCTTGTTATGGGTCTGTTTAAGTGGTTTATATTTTCTTGGTTCAGCTTAGGGGGCTTGTATGTCTCCAGAGATTTATTCATCTCTACTTGATTTTCCATCTTATTTGAGCATAACTTTTTAAAGTAGTTCCTTGGGCTGGGAATGTGGCTTAGTGGCAGAGTGCTGTCCTAACATGCATGAGGCCTTGGGTTAAATTCTTCAGGACCACATAAATATACACACACACACACATACATACGTACGTACATACATACATAAAATTAAAAAAAAGAAAGTCTCTCATAATCTTTTGATTTCTTGGATGCTTGTTGTTTTTTGTCAACTTAGCTAGAGGTTTGTCCATTTTTTTATTGCTTTCAAAATACCAGCCTTTTGTTTCATTGATTTCATGTGTAGTTTTTTTTAGCCTCTAATTCATTGATTTCTGCACTAATCATTGCTATCTTAGTCTAGTATTTTTGGTTTGGTTTGCTCTTTTTTTCCTCATAATTTATGATAAATAGGGTATGTATCCATTTCTGTGCTTTGAGGAGCTACAGAAGAGTAAACCTTATTTATATTTTTTACTTTAATTTAAAATTCTCTTATGTTCAAACGAGTTGGCCATTTCTTGAACACAATTTTGTTCTCTTCTTCATAACTCCTTCACTCATCTATTATTATTTTTATTTGTTGTTGTTGGTGGTGGTGGTTGAGCTTGAACTCTGGGCTTGGGCATTGTCCCTCAGTTCTTCAGCTCATGGCAAGCACCCTACTACTTGAGCTACAACACCTCATCTGGTTTTCTGGTGGTTAATTAGAGAGAAGAGTCTCATGGACTTTCCTTTCTGGGCTCACTTTGAATCCTCAGATCTCAGCCTTCTGAGTAGCTAGGATTACAGGCATGAGTCACCACTGCCCAGCTTCATCTATTAAATTCAGAACTTCCCTTATGCCACCTTTTTGCCTATTTGAATCTATAAACCCGAAAGAGATTGTTAAACCTTTTCTTTCCAGTATAACTGTCTAACCTGCTATATCTGCTTTTTAATCCTCATGTCAGTATTTATAATCAATCTTATTTTATCATGTATAATTCCTTGATTTTTTAACTATTAATGATTAGTCATTTATTTTTTCTTCTATTAGTGCTTTTTGTACTGTCACTCTTTAATTTTCAAGTTAACAAACTATTATTTCTATTTAGATCCTTTGAATCTTTTTCCACAGTATTGTGCCAGCCTTTTTATTTCTTTTATGTGATGAGATATAGGTTTTCATATTTTCACTTATTAAATAACCATTAACTTTATGCCAAAAGGAAATAGCTGTGTATTTTATGAGTTGCGTCATATATCGTGAAGTAGTAAATGGTGTGTTCTTATTGTGACCATATGAATGAAATTTGAATCCAAGATTTACATTGTAATAATTGTAGAGTGTTGGGAAAGTCATTCAGTGTCCTTGTGCCTCAGTTTCCTCATCTGTAACATAGAAAATGACCTTGCCTTTTAGAATACATGTGTGATTAATGAGGACATGAGTGTGAAGTGCTTGACACTTTTTAACCTTGTTTGGTACAAGTTAGCACTCAGTAAATACTGATGATTTTTATTAATATCAAAAGCATTATTTTATGACATAGTGGAAGGAGGTATTGTTTTCGATAAACTCTGTTGTTTTTTACCTTTGCGTAATTGACTTTTTGTATCTAAAATCTAATTCAGCAATGATAAAATGAGGATTACTTTTTCTATGACAATATGGTTTTCTTATGTACTCTTATATAGCCAGATTCCTTCCTTCCTTCCTTCCTTCCTTCCTTCCTTCCTTCCTTCCTTCCTTCCTTTCTCTTCTCCCTGTTGTCCTTATGTCCTCCCTCCCTCCGTCCTTGTTTTTCCTTTCTTATTTATCTCCTTCTCTCCCATCTATGACCCATCTTCCAATCCATTCATGAATTTGTCTGTGAGGGACTGATAGCAGCACCCTGAGGAAGTAATGAATCCAACAGTTGGCTTATTAACTCCAGAACTTGAATTGTGGGTAAACTGTCATGTTTTCATAAGTGACTATTGCATTCAGAACATGAGAAAATATGCTGTGTTAATCTGAGAAACAACTGGCAGCTTCAGTATGTTTCACACTATTAGACTTAAATCATCAATGTACTAGTGTCTCACAAGAATTCTTTTGATTAAGAGTCTTGATTTGGATTTGATGGTATTGACTATGACTATACATTAGTGATTTCACATGGTGGTAGTGTAAAAAAAGTTGCTTATGGAGTTATCTTCTTACATGTAAAATATTGTAAACATAAGGGGGTATATTATTATAAACCAAGTGTTAATTATAGAGGATTATAAATTCTGCTTTTCTACTTTCAGTAATCACAGTTTTAAAAATTTAATGCTCTTTCTTTTAGTGTTGAGAATATTATAGTTCATATTTACTCTGAGGGTTGGTGAATCTCATTTTAGACTACATGTGAATCACAGCAGTGGTCTACCCTCTCAGTTAGGAGAAGATATTAGCACCACCTTGTGGTGCCTCCTGAACCAAACCATTATTATACAGATACTGATATTACCAGTAAGATCTTAGTTTGAAAATTATCTTTGAATAATGTGTATATGCACGTTTTGGTCACTGGATTTTAATCAAATACCTAACATTTCATAAGAATTTTAATTTCTTGCTTGTCATAGTGATAATTTGTCTAAATACTTCAGATTCTTAGCAAACTTAGTAAGATAACATTTTCTTTTTTAAAATAGTATATTTTAGTGCTAGAGATTGAAATCTTCCTGAATGTTAGGCAAAAGCTTTGCCCTGAACCACATCCCTAGTCCCCAATATGGCTTTTACAGGGTTAGAATACTATTTCTGACTACTCTAGTAGATATGACTGTTTTTAGTTATGTATTGTAAAACACATCTTGTCATCTTAAAATTATTTCAGAAATTAATATTTCTGCTGTATTTGCTGTTTGTTTCATAACTGCTATTGCAACAATGAATAGATTGACTTAAAACAATTAAGATACAATTTAATTAAAGTACAATTAAGACACAATTTTAATGTTTTCCGTAGCAGAATTTCAATGTCATAAAATAAAAAACTCATTTTTTCGGGGGGAGTTCCGGTCGTGGGGTCCCTCAGCTCTTCAGCTCAAGGCTAGCGCTCTACCACTTGAGCCACAGTGCCACTTCTGGCTTTTTTCTTTTTGTTTATGTGGTGCTGAGGAATCGAACCCAGGGCCTCAGGCATGCAAGGCAAGCGCTGTACCACTGAGCCATCTTCCCAGCTCCCTAAAAAACTCATTTTGAAAACTGTATTTTTATAAAATGAAAAATGATTGCATTTGTTCACCCTTCATCCTAACCTTTTTTTCCCCCTTGGTAGGTCGTGGGGCTTTAACTGTGGGCTTGGGCGCTGTCCCTGCGCTTTTCAGCTCAAGGCGAGCGCTCTACCACTTGAGCCACAGCGCCACTTCCGGCTTTTTCTGTGTATGTGGTACTGAGGAATTGAACTCAGGGTTTCATATATGCTAGGCAAACACTCTACCATCAAGCCACATTCCCAGCCCAACACAATACCTGTTTTTTGGGGGTGGGGTGGGGGGGTCTTGGGTCTTGAACTCTGGGCTTGGGCGCTGTCCCTGCGCTTTTCAGCTCAAGGGGAGCGCTCTACCACTTGAGCCACTGCACCACATCCGTTTTTTCTGGTGGTTAATTGGAGATAGGAGTCTCAAGGACTTTCCTGCCCAGGCTGGCTTTGAATTGCGATCCTCAGATCTCAGCCTCATGAGTAGCTAGGATTATAGGCGTGAGCCATTGGCGCTCAGTCATTTCCTGGAGTTCTTTTCAATAAATAGTATTTTAGTTGTTCAGAGAAGTTACACCTTTGTGTTCTTCTCCTAAGGGTATCTTCCTTTAGTCTGACTGTGGATTCCTAGAAGACTGTATAGTTTATTATGTCCACTTATATTTTAGCTCTAGCTTCCACATCTGAGAGAAAATATTTGCTGTTTTGTCTCTGGGAGCTTGGCTTACCTTATTTAGCATGATTTGTTCTAGGTTTATCCATTTGTTTCTTTAATGTTATTCTTCTTTTGAATATTTTTAGATTTTTGACTTGAAAGCAAAATATATAAGCTACCCTTATTTTTTGTTTTATTTGTAACAGTTTAAAACATAAACCACTGGGTGCTGGTGGCTCACACCTGTAATCCTCCTAGCTTCTCAGGAGGGTGAGATCTCATGATTGGGGTTTGAAGTCAACCTAGGCAGGAAGGTCTGTGAGACTCTTATCTTCATCAAAAAGCCAGATGTGGAGCTGTAGCTCAAATTGTAGACTATCATCCTTGAGAGTAAAAGCTCAGGGACAGTGCCCAGGCCCTGAGTTCAAGCCCCAGAATGGGCTTTAAAAAATGTATAAACTATTTCTAGTTTGTAGGCTGTAAAACTGGGGACAGGCTGATTTTGACTTGTAGGGTGTATATAGTTTCTTGGAGTAAATTTATATGAAAGTAAAATAGCAAACAAGACTACAGTCCACCAGAGAGAGAATTTCCTATCAATGAGGAATATCAGAAATGTACTGCTGGAAGTATAATGCACTTATTAATTTGATTAAAATACCTTTTATAGAAATATACTATCTAGGATGGTCATCTTGGCTACTTGGGTTATAAGACAAAGTTCCCTACTCTTTCTACTGGAAGACTAGTATGTAGAAGAATTACTTTGTTGAGGAATTGGTGACAATTGGGGCAGAACAGTTTTCTCTCTTGTCTCTTAAGGACATAAGTACAGAAAAGGTATGATACTTCATGTTTCCTTTAGGCAAGCATATATTATATACACATACACTCTCACATGAATACACATGTGCACATATATACATAGGCATGTACATACATATTATGTACATATGTATCTATACAAGGATGTCCTATAAAGCCTTGTTTAAAGTAAATCCTGTGATTGTCATTTTAATTATAAACAATTTTATTTTTTTAAATATGCTTACATAGCCTCCCTCCCCTGTATGAAACAGTCTTCCTGTTTTTCTCTTAGTAGTTTGTTTCATAGGTTTGTTACTTGAGCTTAATATAAACTCAGCAAACTTTTGGTGCAGGCACGTGACACCTCTAGAATTATGGGAAAGCTAAACATAGAACTGTTCTTAGATCTTTATGTCATTTCAGCATGTTAAGAGGGCTTTTTATAGGAAACATGATTACAAGCAGTTATTACTCAAAACTTTGGAAATAGAGAATGTTATGCTTTGGTTTGAACTTTATAAGTAGAGTACTAACAAAATAATAATATAGTAACAATAATAGCATGAATTTTCTTTAGCAATTGTAACCATATCAAATATCAGTATAGCATTTAGTTCTATATCTCATAATTTCAGATGCAGATTATTAAGGACATTTAAAAAAGTGATTCATTTCAGCAGAACAAAAAATTTGAATTGGAATATAGCTTTTTTCATCATCTCCCTTAAAGCATAGAGTGATTATGTCTTACCATCTTATTAATCTGAAGTCTATTTTCTTTACATAGTTTAAACATATGGAGAGTGTAGGTGTTCTCAAAGTCCCTGAATTAGTTACTACTTGGATGTAAAGAAAACACTACTGTGGGATTTTCAGGCTTTTCATTATTAGCATGTATTGCAATAGATTTATTTCTAATTATGACAAAACTGTTAACTTCATTACAAGCTTAGAAAAAAATGTATCTTATGGAACACGACGTAGTATAACTTCTTGGCTAATAATGTGACTTGACCACACTGCTCTATGTACCTAATGTATTTAAGCTAGTTTGATTTAAAGAAATATAAATTGTACAGTGATGGCTCACAACTCTTGTCCTGGTTTCTCCAGAGGGTAGTTTTCAAGAGACTATCCAATTATCCAGGAAAAAGTGGGATTGGAGGTGTGGCTCAAGTGGGAGAATGCCAGCCAAGAGTCTCATGGAATTTTCTGCCACAAATTGACTTCTAATTACGATCATCTTCAGCTTTCTAAGTAGCTAGGATAGTGGCATGAGCCACTTTGTATGTGGCATGATTGGTTTTTAATTGCCATAAAAATAATGCATCAGATTTTTTGCATTCTGTTTTTGTATGCTTTGCCCTAAAAAGTTTTGGTATCCTGGAAAGACTGGTAATACTGGTAATTCCTTCCAGAAATTAGAAATTAGAACTCCTTGAAGTTTGAAGCCTCTAATTTCATCACTTTTCCTTATACCCTTATGAAGTTTATAACTTTAAGAACTTTCTCCTAAATTTAGTACTTATGTTCTTCAAATTTACATGTATTTTGAGTATTTTGGTTTAGTTATATACAGAAAATAGAAAAACTGGAATCATTGTTGGGTAGCATATAGCCTGGGCATGTTTCCAAACAATGCTATTCTATATGGTGTTCTGTGTGGCTTGAAACAGTAACAGTCTATATTACCCTTAAATGTTTTTACTAAAAGCACTAAAAAGTACTAAAATACCACAGTAAACATGAACATTTGTATGTGTCAGCCATAGATTTTTTTTTCCCCTTAGAGACAAACCAAATCTAGTGGGGGAAACCATTTTATTTCTGGTTACTTTCCAAAAAATCTAAATGTTGGAGTCATCTTTGTTTGGTTTTGATATATGAAGAACACAGTTTTCTGAATTTTGTAATGTTTTAAACTGAGATGATGTTATTATTCTTATACTTAAAAAGCAACCTTAATTTCTGAAATAGTAAGAAAACAAACTTAATTGAAGTAGTATCATTGATTGAATGTGGGTAGTATCTTGGAAGTAGCAATGTTAGATATCTATAATTGTATTTCTAGATCCCAGGTGAAGTGAGAAATAATGATGTTAAATGTAAGAAAATATATACTTGTCTAATATTGGTCAAGAAACCACTGCATTTAATTTTGAAGTAAGGATTTATTTTTACTTAAAAAATCTTTAAGTACTTGCAAAAAGGGTTTCAATTCAAGATCAGTATGAGTATAGTCCATCTTGTTCAAGGACACCTCTTTCATCATCCCCCACCCCCTATCCCAATAGTATGTATGTATATATTTGCTTTTTTGGTGCCAGTACTGTGGCTTGAACTCAGGTATTGTCCCGTAACTTTTCTTGTTTAAGGCTGGCACTCTACTACTTGAGCCACAGCTCTGATAATAAAATTTTGGTATAAACCACTAAATCTTTTAAATATTAATTTCAAAAGAGTCATTTCTGATATCTACTAATGCACAGATTTTTAAAAAAAAGCATTGATACCTTTGAAATGTGGATAACTACAAAGACTTATTTTTCAGTTCATTCACAGAATAACGATAATAAAAACATTTATTTGACTTTCTACTTGAATCTATAAAAAGAAAGATATGTATATGACTTTTGTACTGTATATTTAAAATTTAAGCCAGATGTGGATCATTTCTTAGCAACCAACAAGATTAAAATACTAAATCACAATACTATAAAACATATTCAGAATTAATCTTAACAAATCTGATCCATACTAGGTATCAGTTATTCTAAATTTGAAACCTTTTCTATATACTTGTAGTATTTGAAAGATTGAAGAATTTGCTTTATTGAGATATTTACAATGTAATAAAGAAAATTTATTAGAGTTTTCCAACTAACTTTACTTTTGAATTCTCATGGCAGTCATTTCCAACTTCTCTTTACGTATCCTTGAGTTAATAATCATTGCTCACTAGTATTGGCATTGTTATATGGGAGGGGTTATTGTTTATGTTGTCTTACTGTGCTGCCTAGAGATCTATTCTGATTATGAGCCTTTGGGCACTACAATATGTATAGAAACTTTGGTTCAATTGAATATTCTGGGCAAATGAATAAAGATGAAATCTCTTTTCTTCTTATTCTCTCTGTGGGTCACTTTTTACAGGATTTTATTTATGTCAGTTTTATTGGTTAAAATTGTATTCGATATAAAGCATCATAATTGGTATTTATACCAATTACATTGTGTATAATCTACCTCATACTCAGGCATATGGACTTTTTTTTCAGCGACCATGACAGTCTGCCTACTGTTTATTCTCACATTATTTAATACTGCATTACTAATCAATGCAGTGTAATAATTATTCTATGTTACATGAGGTATTGCAAGTAATATAGGGATGATTTAAAATGTACAGGAGAACACACATAGGCATTTTGTATAGATGACTTGAATATCATAGATCTTGATATTCATGTGGGGTCTTTATATCAAACCACTTTGGATACCAGCGGACATTGCATTTACAGTGATGTAAACATCCCATTTTCTACTTTTAAAACATTTCATCCCTCTCCATAAGCACAGTACATATCTATTATTAGCAATTTCAAATTATGCTACTGCCCAGGCCTGCCAGCAACTGAGCTCTTTTTGTTTCTGTTCTTATCATTTTGCCTTTATGGAAAATAGGGTATATTTTTCTTTTTCCTTCCTTTCTTATTTTTATTTTTTACCCTAATGATTTGCTTTACTTAGCATGTTTTCAGAGTTTATCCACTTAGTTGTTTATTAGTTTTTATGGGTTGGTAATTTTCTATTATGTGAATGCATTTTTTTGTTTGTTTAAATACATCTGTTCATAGATACTTGTAGTATTTTACCTTTTAGGTAGTATAGATTATTCTGATAGGAAAATTTGAATGCAAGTTTTTTATGTAGGCATACTTTTTCTACTCTTTGGTTTGTATTAGAGAATGGAATTAATGGATCATATGATAACTATACTTTTACTCTTTTTAGGAAATGCCATGTGATTTTACAAAATGGTTGCCCCATTTTACTTTTCTACTAGCAGTTTGTAGGAGTATGAACTAATTTTTGACAACACTTACTGTTTGTTACCTTTCTTATAATTATCCTACTTGCAAAATGCAATCAAGCTTATTTTATGAGGAATTAAAAAATGAATCTTGTATTTTAGGTGCTGTACTTCTTTGTAGTATTCAAGGACTAGCAGTTAATCTTGACCCAATATTACATACATGGCTTATCTACCAGCCTCAGAAACGAACAAGTAGACACATGCAACAGGTGAGAGATTTCTGTGTTCTTTCCTTAATGAGTAAATCCTTTTCTCAACTATTCAGAAGAGATACATATACTTACAAACACTATTTTATTCTCTTTCAGTAACATAAAAGAATGTATCTCCTCTCTACTCCATTCAAAGAATTCTGTTTCTTGAGTTTTATTTATAGATAGTTGCAGCCTAACATAAACTTTTCTTGGATAATTAACATCCCTCCCTCCTTTTTTTTTTTTCCCCCTGCTCTTGAACTCTGGGTCTGGGAGCTGTTCCAGAGCTTACCAACTTAAGGCTAGCGCTTTGCCACTTTGAACCAGAATTTTATTTTATTTGTAAAGGTGATGTGTATACAGAGGGGTTACAGTTACATAAGTAAGGTAATGAGTACATTTCTTGTTGAACATGTTACCCACTCCGTTTTCCTCCCATTATTCCCTGCCCCCTCTCTCTTTCTCTCTCTTTTTCTCTTTTTTTCTCTCTCTCTCTTTCTCTCTCTCTCTCTCTCTCTCACACACACACAGAAATTGTAAAGTTCACTTCCACTTCTGGTTTTCAAGTGGTTAATTGGAGTTAAGAGTCTCACAGACCATACTGCCTAAGTTAGCTTTGAACCATGGTCCTCAGATCTCAGCCTCCTTAGTAGCTGAGATTAAAGATATGAGCCACCAGAACCTGGTGAGTTCATGAATCTCCTGCTCAGCCTCCTTACTGCTACCATGGATGATAAAAGGAACTTTGTATGTAATTGCTTATAAAGCAAAGAGATCAATTGAACTAACTTAGATAATCTTAATAAACTATTCATTAGATTGTACATTTCAGTTACTTTTTAAAATAATACAAATTTTATAGAATTATAAAAATCATGTTTTTTTCCTTCTTTCCAATTATATTAATTTTTTTCACATACAAATCTATTTTGATAGTATACTGGGAAACCACAACCATGTAAATGACAAAGAAGAGTTCAATGTCGCAATTTTGCCATATACTAGTTGCATTACTGAGGTATATAAATTTTAGTAAGTAATACTTTATCATCTTGAAAGTGGCAGCAATAAAATGAACTGTCAGAGTTACATTTCAGTATCCTGATGCAGGCAATTTCATTGTCATATCTTACAAACTATAATTATCTAGTTTGTACTAGCAAATGTGAGGCCTTGAGTACAAACTACAGTACCACAGAAAAAGTAAATACATAAATACATACATACACTTACACACATACATATGTACATACATACCTACAAAATTAAGATAATTTAGAAACCATGAGAGAGGAATCTCTCATTCAGAGTTGCAAATGAAATTGGAATAATTTTACAAAAAGCTAAATCTTTACATTCCTCTTTATTCACTGAGAATATATTTTTAAAGTGTAATTAGGAGCTGTAGACATGTATTTTTGTACTTTTAAAGCACATTTTGAGATAGTTATATTGGCAGATTGCTTTCCAATTGATGTACAATTTACATTTTCACTGGCAGTTCATAAAATTACTTTTTTTTTTTTCTTCAATGTTGGGGCTTGAACTCTGGGCCTGGGCACTGTCCCTCATCTCTTCACCTCAGGGCTAGCACTCTATCACTTGTCAGAGTGCCACTTCCTGTTTTCTGGTGGTTTATTGGAGATAGGAGTTTCATGAACTTTCATGCCCACGCTGGCTTTGAACTGTGATCCTCACATCTCAGCCTCCTGAGTAGCTATGATTACAGACATGAGCCACTGACACCTGGCAAAATTACCCTTTTTTTAAACCATAATTGAGAAATGTGCAAAAGAATACTTCTAAGTTGTCTTTTGTGTACTATTTTAATTTTTTTTCATGGAAAATGAGAATATAGTATAGTTGAACCACATGAATTGTTCACCTATTTTTAGTATAACTCATTGACCATCATTTTAAAATTGCTTGGTGAAAAAATGCTAATGTACAATATTGTTAAAATGTTGATAGTGGTTTCATATATTGTGAGTGGAAAAGATAAGGTTGAAATATCAAGTAAAATTGAAATGTACAAAGTATAGTTCCTAAATTTTGCCTCATAATGTAGATATGTTATTATATAAGCATATGGAATCATATTATATTATTATAGTATTATAAAATTGAAACAACCTAAGTGCCCATGAGGAAGTAAAGCATTATTGAAATCTATGTGATAGATCTTAATATGCTATTTGAAGGTTTTATGAAATGAAAAAGGTGATTCCCAAGGTTATATGCAATATGAGAGCAGTTAAATGTATTTTTCAAAATGACCAATGCTAAATATGTGTGTGTTCATATATGTGTGGAGAGCAGGGATGGTAGGGGGAAAAACAAAGGAGGAGGCAACAATGCTTGATAAGAAATGTACTTATTACCTTGTTCATGTAATTGTAACCCGTCTGTATGGTATTTTCACAGTAAAAATACTTACTTAAAAAAAAAAACACACTGAATTTGATGTTCTACACATATCCCAGTAGTGATTGAATCAGAGCATGGGACAAATAATAAGTAGGTTGTCAGTCAAAAGGGATACTAATTTTGTAATTAATTTATCTCTTTTTTTAAACAACTGCAACAGAATGTTAATATCCATTAACATGTCCACTATCATGGGAATATGACTATTTTATTCTTTATAATTCTCTGTATTTGTAGTTTATTAATCAAAAAAGAGCATCTTTTATAGGAAAAGAGATTATGGAACAGTGAGAGGTAAGTGGAACCATGAGAGGTTACTTAGTTATTGCTGATCTAATTCTTTCTCCTGTATCAATATGTATCTGACATGAATATGAAAAGACATTAAACAGCTATTATTGAGGTATTAAATGCAATAAAACATGTAGAATACTAACTCTCATGTCCTTGATAAGGTCCTCAATGGATCTTTTGAACATGTTACATATCTGTAAATGTACTTAGTTTCAGCCAACCAAAGATTTTTGTTTTGTTTGTTGTTGAGTATTACAACTACCATGTCTTTCACTAATTTTTTGACAGTTTAGACAACAATGATTATTGTCATTATTTGTGCCGGGATTTGAATTCTAGGCCTTACATTCTTTGTGTGGCCTTTTTTTGCTCTAGGCTGGTGCTCTACCACTTGAGCCATGGTCTCCAGTCTGGCATTTTGATGGCTAATTGGATATGCACTCTCAATCTGTTTGTTGTTGTTTTTAATTGGTGATGGGGTCCAATGGATTTCTGTGTCTGGGCTGGCTTTGAATAGCGATTCTCCAAGTCTCAGCAGTAGCTAGGATTATAGGTGTAAGCCACCAACGCCTGGCGACAAAATTTATTATTAATTTCCATTCGCATCTGCTAATAATGACATATATGCTTTTTTTTTTTTTTTGGTCTGGTGGTGGGGCCTGAACTCTGGGCCTGGGCTCTGTCCCTCAGCTCTTCAGCTCAAGGCTAGTGCTCTACCACTTGAGCCACAGCACCACTTCCGGTTTTTTTCTTTTTGCTTATGTGGTGCTGAGGAATCGAACTCAGGGCCTCAGGCATGTTTTTCCTCTCAAGGCTAGTGCTCTACCACTTTGAACCACAGGTCCACTTCTGTTTTTTTGGTGGCTAATTGGAGATAAGAATCACATGGACTCTCTTTTGAAGTAATTAGAATTCAATAATCTTATCTTTCAGTTATTATACTTGAATTCAGTATCTCACTGAGCAACACATACTTTTTTTTGCGGGGGGGGGGGGGGGCCGGCGTGGGGCCTGAACTCTGGGCCTGGACGATGTCCCTCAGCTCTTCAGCTGAAGGCTAGCGCTCTACCACTTGAGCCACAGTATCACTTCCAGCTTTTTTTCTTTTTTGCTTATGTGGTGCTGCGGAATCGAACCCAGGGCCTCATGCCTGCAAGGCAAGCACTCTACCACTGAGCCACCTTCCCAGCCCAACACATACATTTTTTCTTCTTACTTAATATACTAGTTTTAATCCTAAAGTGTTTGCTTGTATTCCAGGTATATAAATGGTAGATAAAAATTTAAGTGACTATGAAGACACTAACTATTGAAGCATGAAACAGGTTTCCAATAAACATTTCAACCCTCCCCCCCCATTTTATATAGATGGGATAATTTAAATGAGCAAAACTTACGATTTAAAAAATATATTTGATTGTTATTGTAAAGGTGATGTACAGAGGGCTTATAGTTAAGTGAGTCAGATGAAGAGTACATTTCTTGTAACCTCTTCCCTCACTCTCTCCAGTTTTTCCCTCCTATTCCTCACCACAAGTTGTATAGTTCATTTTCCACATAGTGTCTTGAGAGTACCAGTGTTGTATTTGTTCTCCCTTTGTCACACCTTTTCTGTGCTCTCCTCTCTTACCCTCCCAAAGACAAATTAACAAACAAGCCAAAAGAAAAAGCCAGCAGCAACAACTAAAATCTCTTTCCATTAAAACTTACGATGATTTCTGTTTCTCTTCTATGTCTTGTAGGTCTGCCTGGGAGAACAGACCTCTTCCCCTTATCCCCTCTACTTCTGTATTTCTACCAGGGACTTATGTTGGGGGCTCAGGAAGGGGGCTGTTCTCCCAGGTAAACATAAGGGGGTCTTAAAAACTGTTGTTTTTATTTCTTATACATATGACCAGTTTGACTTAATATTCACTATTAAGGCAGGTATTTATATATAACTATATTTAAAATAGGTTCTATATTTAGATGAACAATATATACTATACATAACTATATTATAAATATAATAATGTATAATATAAAACAATATATGAAAAATATATTGTTAAATATAGTTAATATTAAATATATTGTTATATTTAAATATATAAATAAAATTTTCGTTTTCTCATTTTCAGATTTCTTCTCTTGTTCAGCCCAGCTTTTACCTTACAAGTTAATTCTCTCATTGTCATTGTACATTTTCTGTACAACATTGGATGGTGTGGTATTGAGGGTAACACTGATTAACCTGCAGCATGGCTAGCTCCTATCAGATCCACTTTCTGACATAGCTGTACTACAGCTATCACATATTGCTTCCCAAGCTGCACGTTCATTCTCAGCTATGGCTCAAACCCAACATTTGAGGGTTCTTTTCCTTACAGTTCAACATTGAACTTTGATCCTAATCAAAAATACTTTTTTTTGCCAAAAATTTGACAGTATTATATTGGGTGTCATCAATCGTAACATCAGACTTTATTTCAGTGAATAAAGATGAAACAGCTGCTTTATTGTTCATCTTAGCATTCATACATTCAATATAAAATTGTAATGTTTTCCAGCTTTCTCTAACTAGAGTTACTTTTCTATGCTTTCAAATATTTTATGATTTTTATTTTATCACATAAAATATATAGAAATTTCAGCACTTCTTCAAAAAGTTACACCCTTATTAATATATAAATTAGTTTTATATTGATAAATTTCTGTTTTCTAGGTGTTGAAGAGAGAATTTCATTTTTTATTTGCCCTGTTCATATTATCTTTATGCTCCTTTACAATTTATATTAACTGGGTGCTTTTCAGATCTCTAGGTTTTCATAAAAAATTGGTAATCATGATCTGAAAATAAGAAATAGGTAATTTCAGAAATAAAAATTTTATACATTTTAGATAACCTTTATTGCAGTATAATTGTTCTCTTATTATTATTCATCTTAGGCTTGATTCATAAATTAAACTTTATTTAGATACCTGTAAGTAGGAATATACAGAATATAGTTGTTATTTAGTAACTATGAGTGATTGATTCCAGGAACCCCTCTGAGAAACCAACATAAAATGGCATAGTGCTTTCATATAACCTGTGTACATTATTCTCATATAGTTTAAATCATCCCCAGTTTACTTGTAATACCTAGTACAATGTGAAAGGTATTTAAATAATTGCTATATATTAAGAGAAAGACCAATACAATAAAGTTTTTTCCCCTGAATATATTTGGATCACAGTTGGCTGAATCCATAGATACAGGATCCATGAATATATAGGACTAACACTGTATGATACTTTGTATAATCCATTGTCAGACATCCACTGAGAGAGTCTTGCCACTTGTCCCCTGGGATATGTATATGGGGCAGGAAGAATACTATTTGTGAGGGAAAGATGGATGGAGGAATGGAGAATGATTTAAAATAATAGGTTTATCATTAACTTGAAAAATACTGTTTTTGGTATTGTCATGTTTAACCTTTATACTGCAGAAAGGCAGTAATTTGCTTTTCCATTTTGGCTCTTTCAGCAGTCTGTGGTAACTGTCCCACTTGTTATGCCAGTTAACAGAAGGAAAGAGGATGAATTATCTGTTGGTAGTGCACCTTTAGCAAAGCAACAGTCATATCAGGCCTCTGAATATGCCAGCAGCCCTGTGAAAACAAAAACATTAACAGGTAGGTGTCAAGAACTGTAACTGGTCTGTGGGTGTTAGTATACTTGTAAACCAATGAGCTTGTCTGCCAGTTTCATTGATGTTTTATGAAGGAATGAGACTCCTGTATTTATACCAAGGACTTTATTATGTTCCACATTAGTAGTAATAACCCAAGTATTAACATTTTTGGTTTCAGTGCCCTTAGGGTGGTATGAAGCAGAACAGATGATATTTATATAGTGAATATGTTCTAGGAAAGACATCGTTTGTGTACAGGGCATTTGAACCTTCTGTAATAGAAAGCATGTCTGCCCTTTGCTCTAGAGCAAGGCCCTATGGCTCCTTTTTAAGCAAAGCTCTAGGCAAACTTGCTGTTTGCTCTTAACACAAATGACATTTCTATCTTCTGGGGTACTTGCTGTACAAATACCTTGAAAATACAGTTGGAAACAAAAGCAGTCACTGCCTCTAATTTCAAGGTGAACAGAAGCACACAAGACTCATGGAGAATTGTATTTTTCTTCTCTATTGTTGTGTTCTTCTGTTTTTCCTCTCTCACATTCTTACCAAGGTCATTGATATAAAGTACAAGCATTCTTTCAAAAATGATTTACTTCCATTTGTGTTAAAAAAAAGTACTGTATCGTTTCATGTAAATCATGTTTTTTTCTTTAACCTCATTTTATTAGGAACCACTTTTTCTTTAGAGTATTTTTTTATATTCTCTTACATGTACTTTTTCTTATAAACCAGATATACCCTACAATATTGATGAAGATTTTGTATTTTCAGTTCATGAATAGTATTTTTAAGTGTTTTTATGAGCATGACTGTTGTAAGTTAAATTGAGGTAAAAAAATAAGGCATTATCCCTGCCCTGGGACTTTTAGTGAGTAGATATGAACATGTGACAGCTACTGACTAATAATACACTTAATTATTTAAAAATACTTAAGCTATCCAAATGTATATTTTTAAATTATGTTTTTATTATTAAGATTAAGTAGTCATCCAAATATATTCTTTTGGATTTATGTATATTAGTTGAGAAAGGTCTTACTAAATGTTTTTGCACTGGTTGGCTACTATCTTACCAATCTCTATTTCCCAAGTAGCCAGATTGCTGGCATAAGCTACCACACCCAGGCACTTGATGTAATTTTTTCTGTTTATTTATTCCTATTACTATTTTTGAGCAAACATCTGAATTGTATCATTTCTTAGTTTCTTCATTTAATACATGGATCACTATGTTAAATTATAAAGCATGAAAGACAATTTTATCATTTAAGTGTGCTCTGGTAGAATTTGAATAAAGTATTAATAGTATTTCAGCCTGAGGAATATTATACCTTTTATACACTGATATTATTTCAGTAAAAAATGTATTTATTTTTTTAAAAATTGTTTCATTCAGTTTATTTCAGTAGTTGTTTTTAATGGCTGCCATTAAGTTAAAATCCACCTCACTGATATACATAGATCCAAGAGGAAAAAAAATGCACAAATTGACTTCACTCTCAGTCTTACCCATTTTGAAAAGTTTTAGTAACATTAGGCTACTAAATTTTCATCTTCCAAATATAAGAGATTTATTTCTATTCAGTGGAAAGTGGTTTCTTGTTTTGTTTAAATAGTTTTATCTTATACTCTTATGTTTGGCTATATGCCTTTTGTAGAAATTCTTTAAATGTGAAGATCTAATCAAATCATGAGAATTAATGTAGTTAAAAATAAGATAATAAGCTTTGTATGTCTACTTCACCTTGTGTATAGAAAACTTAGTATGCCACAAAATTATTAGAACAAATGTATGATTAAAGGCCTTAACAATTACTATTCCTTGTCAAATATTCACCCTTTCTTTAGTATACTTAGGGCAGTTTTATCTGTGGCCTTCTGATAGGATGTATCACTAAACTGTATGTTTTTAAATACTAGTTAGATTAAAGTAAATATGAGTAGATAGTCTCACATTCCCACCCCCAAACCCTTATGATATGTCTTGTAGTTTTGTGTACTATACTTTTAGAGAACATTGTTATTTTACTGTTATAACCTAGAAGTTTTGGCTACCTAGGAAAAAACTTCTCCTATAGGACCACATACGAGGATCCTGTGAACAGATTTAGTATGCAGTGTTTACTAGCTTGTCTGAAGAGATAGGACACACTCATGTGCCAGCGTTACATGAAGTGGATTTATTGCTTACAGATGGACAGCAAGTGACAACAACTGAGGATTCATTGTGAGCCAGGCCCTTGGGGCTCTGGAACGCTGGTTTCTCATTTTATTATTATTTGTGCCTCACTTGAGCTACTGCTGAGAGACCCTGAAATGCAGCATTCTCTGGGTTTTATATCCTGAACCCATGGGACTTCGAGGCCAAGTGTTGAAGTGTACTAAGACAGATGAGAACAGAGAGTGAGCTGTTCTGGCTAGGCCTTCCCTATGTCAAGATGTTGCATACCCTGTACCTTCTACCTTATTAGTGTGAACTACAAAGCAATGAGGAGAATACATGGTTGGTCCAAGGCCATCCAGAAAACTTTTGTAGGTCTCAAGGAGCCAAGTTAAACTGAGAAAGTCAGAAACTGTTGTTGAGTGAAGAAAATATCAGATGAGTAATAAAAAGTCAGTAGCAAATTGAGGGAAAAGGATGTTTTTGAAGTTTTTAATAGGTTTAATTATTGAATCTTTTTGTGTATAGATATAAAGTACTTAGGTAATATTCACCTCTCCTTACCCTCTCTTTTTCTTCTGTGTGCAAAGAATGTTTTCATTGATAATCCTTGGATCAGGTACCCACATCGTGAACAGTGACTCTGACCAAAGCGATCAGTTTTTTCTTTTCCAGTTTCTATCTTACATTAGGTTGTGATGTTCTCGTATGTTATAGTACCAGAAAATGAAAAAAGACAGCAGAAACATGGCCTATAAGGGTATCTGAGAGTTAGGCATTCTAATTTCTGTGAGTTAGGCATTCCCATTTGTATACTAACTTTTTATTTTACAAAGACACAAAATGTAGCTGAGGTATAACATTTGGACTGAATTACTTTCACATATTTATGTTTTAATGAAAAAGATATAAAATGACTCTGATGGTAGACACATGAACTAGATATTGGTGAAGGAAGAATCTAGGAGAGACGTGAGATGTTTGAATACAAGTTTTTCTCCCCTCACTGGGGATTGAACCTAGTACTGTGCAAATGTTAGACTTGTATTTCACCACTGAGTATCATCCTCAGCTTGCTTGCTTGCTTACTTGCTTTTTTCCTTTCCTCCCTTCCCCTTCCCTCCCTCCACTTCCTATTTTCTTTTCTTATCTGGCAGTTTGACCAAGTAGTTTAGGCTGACCTTGAACTTTCTATATAGCTGAAGGCTGGCCTCATGATCCACCCACTTCCACCTCTCTATGCCACCATTTTTGAGTAATTCAGTTCCATTTAGCACAATTTATTTTCCAGTTTTATGTGGTTCATTAAAAAGAAAAAGTTCCCTGAAATTCATTCATTTGAACTATACTATCAGTTAATTGTGAAATTCTTAAGAACACACTGTGAATTTACTAAGTGCATTTATTAATGTTTTGAAGAAAAATGCCTAGTTCTAGTTTTTATATAAACTGGAAGAATTCAACAAAAACTCTGTGAAATAGTTTTTTATGCAGTGTCTTCACCCTCTTTTAGCCATCAGAACAAGATTATAGTTTCCAGATGAAATTCTGAATGTCATATAGTGATGACATATATTTTCCTGGTTGGCTCAGCATGAGATGCAATTTTGCATGCCATGTCACGCTGATTGCAGAATCCAAAAGCCATTATTTCCCAGAGGGTTTCAAGAGTGATAATATCAAATGTAGCTTGTATTTTGATGTAAAGTGTTAGGCAGCTTTGCAGTTCTATGACAAGTTGCTTAAGTTTTAAATTTTTAAAAATAATGTATCACTTTCTGTTACTTAATATCACAAAATGAAGTTACACAAAATACAGATCAAGCCTTGGTAGATGCAGTTTTTAAATTAGGATAAACAATACTTGGCTGAAGATTTTGTAATGATTAAATGTGATATTGCTTGTGAAATAATTTATATCTATTAAGTATCATTTTAAAGCTTATTTTACAAAAAGGAATTGGTACAGAATTATAGATGTCAGTAGACCAACGACCAAGAAAACTTAATTTTTACCCTATCCTCAGCTCACATTAAACTACCTTCATCGTTTTTCTTTTTTCTTTCTTTTTTCTTTTTGTTTTTTTTTGCTGATCCTGGGGTTTATACTCTGAACCTGGGCTCTTCTTGTCTTTGAGCTTCTTTTGTTCAAGGTTAGCACTCTACCACTTGAGCCACAGTGCCATTCTGATTTTTTTCTGAGTAGTTTATTGGAGGTAAGAGTCTCATGGACTTTCCTGTCCTGCTTGGCTTCGAACTGCAATCCCTAGATCTCAGCTTCCTGAGTAGTTAGGATTACAGTACCCGACAACCCTTTTCTTTATTTTTGATAATATTAAATATACCCAACATTTTTTTGCTTAGCTGTCATTAGACATTCCCAAAAGAACACATGAAATTTCTTTAAAATAATAAAACACAACTCAAAGATCACATTTTGTGATGTCTTGAATATTAAAGGGCAAGTTAAATAGTATTACTGCAATGAATGAAATATTTTTCTCATTCTTTTTATTTAGGAGAGTAACAATCTCATTCATTTTTTTCTTTTGGTCTGTTGTGGGCTTGAGCTTTGGGCCTGGGCACTGTCCCTCAGTTCTTTAGCTCAAGGCTAGTGCTCTACCACTTTTAGCCATCGCGCCACTTCTGTTTTTCTGGTGGTTTATTGGAGATAAGAGTGTCACGGAGTTTCCTGCCTGGGCTGGCTTTTAACTTCAATCCTTAGATCTCAGCCTCCTGAGTAGCTAGGATTTCAGGCATGAACCACCAACACCTGGCAACAATCATATTCTTTAATCCCCTTTTACCCCTGTCCTTTAATTAAATTAATACACTGTAACTTTTTATATCTGTGTTCAGTTTCCCAGTGGTATTTATTGAACACTCAGAAGTTAACTCTGGTATGATTTCAGTTGGTGCCTCTAATCTGCTAGGATGTTCTTGCTTCAGCAGAAAAAGGTAGCTATGTTTTAATATACTGAATCGTCAAAGTGCAATCCAAAGTACTAAGGTAAAATTTTACCTTAATCAGGCAATCAGTAAATATAATCTTGAGTTTTGAACTGTGGGCTATGTATAAGCTCTTTGGGAAATTAAGAGAAGTACATATTATAGCTTTGTGACAGAATTCAGGCTATAACTGGAGAGAGAAAAACCATGTGTACTGTAGGCTTTGTAGAACTGAGGAAAAAGTCTTCCTGAAAGAAGACTTTAGGAACAGAAAGTTTTCATTGAGGTATGACTTGACTTAGGCCTTAATAAGGTTTGAAATGATCAAGGAAGGGCAATTCACTTGGATAAGAACAGTAAGAGGAAAGAATTGATGGGTGTAGAGATTCTTTAGTGGAAGTTATGAAAACAAAGTTAAATAAGTTCAAAGAAGCAAGACATACTTATTCAGAGTTTTAATTTTTGATCTTAGGTCAGTTTATTTTTGAATCATACTCTGTAACTGTACACTTCAGAGAAGAACTTAAAAAGAAAGACCTGTTGTAGAGTTGTGAATAAATTAACTTCGTAAATTTGTCTAGTTCTGCTTTCTCTTTATAGGATTTACCTACTTCCTTTGCCATTTTTGCCCAGAATATATGCTTTTCAGTTTAGTTTTTGCATCTCAATCACAAATATTCTGAAAAACCTTTGAAGAAGCAACTCATTTTTAGTGCTATTTTTTTTATCCATAGTCTCTGGGATACTTCACTGTCTAATGGAAATCTGAACTTGTCATATCTGAAACTACTTCTTTTCTTCTTGAAGCTTCTTTTCCTTTGATTCCATTCTTTACATTGCTCCAACCTAAAACTTGGTCTGGAGTGACCCTTGATTCTTCTTTATCTTCTATAGTACTTTTAATTCATCAGTAAATCCCATTGGGTATATGGCTAAAATGGATATAGAATTTCATCACTTCTTGCCATTGTTATTGCTGCCCCAATTTTCCTGTTTCAACACTTGATCTGTATAGTCCATTTTGTTTTAGACAGCCAGAGAAATTATTTTAGATTATATGTCTTGTGTGTATTTAGAATTAATGATTATGTTCTAGTCAATGAAAAGCTATCTCATTGCCACAGCTTACGTAAGCTCTGTATAATCTGGCCATCTATGAAGCTTTGACTTCAGCTCTACATTTACACAGTTTGCTCAAGCAGTCATTGCTTCTGTACCTTACTTTAAAGTCCCAAGCATACTCCTAACTTTTGCTTCACCTGTCTTATATCTGTGTGATTGTCTTCTAAATTGGTTTTCTTTCACAAGCATTTATTTGAATCTCTTAAATACATTCTTATAGTCATTGTGAACATAAATATGAAAAAAGTCTGTGCTCCATACCCTTAAAAGAATTTTGTTTATTATTTATTTCTGGCAGTGTTGGGTTAAATTTAGGACCTCCCTCTTACCTGCTGGTTAGATGCTTTTCAACTTGACCCACCACTCAACCCTTTTTGTGATTGTTATTTTTATGTATTTTTGGAAAAGGTCTCATGTTTTTACCTGGGACAAGCTTTGGATCAAGATTTTCCAGCAGAATCACAGACATGTGCCACCCTACATGGCCTTTTGGTTGAGATGCAGACTGCATAACTTTTTGCCTAGCCTGATCTTTAGCTACAATCTCTTCCTTCTGGTTAGCTAGGAGTATAGTTGTGAGGTACTAGACATGGCCCCTGCTTAATGTATTTTAAAACTAGTAAATATGAACAAAGTTGGAAGAAGAAGTGTGATTGGACATGGTGACTAGTTTTATGGTGATTACATGGTAGCACTTATTTTGGAGATCATCCTGAGCTAATTTAACCTTAATTTACTAAGATTTGATTGACTTATACTATTATAAAAGTATAAATAAATAAATCATACTAACATTAATATAAAATGTATAAATATAAATAGGTTTCTTAGACTAAAGCATATTCAATTTGTATATTCTTATAAATTAGTAGAATCTATATCTTTCCATGAGTACTTTGTAGAAATTTTTTTTACTGATTTAATTTTGTATTGAGAAATGAAAAAGTTACAGTTTAATGAAATTTTACAAAGGGAAATTAATAAATATACAAAACATTACCATTATTTTGTAAGTCTACCTCTCTGCCATCAATTTCTTGAGTAATTGCAAAAAATCAGTGGTTATTTAATAGAGAATGATCTAAGGTGACATGGTATAATCTTATGTAGATGTTATGATCTTAAGAAGGGAAAGAAACAATCTTGAAAATAGTTTCTGTATTTTCAGAAATTGTAAGTTATGCTTCTTGTAAATAATTTGGTGTTCTTCTACTTAGAATCCCGACCATTGTCAGTTCCTGTAAAAGCCATGTTGACTATATCTGAAGGCTGTAGAAGTCCTGAAGAAAGAATGAAAGAATTCATTGGAATGGTATGGAATGCAGTGAAGAGTCTCACACTACAGGTAAAATAAAAGTTAGAAATATTATACCTCTTATATTTAAATCTTTTGGCATTTTAATATTGGTAAAGTTTTTCTCTTAAGTAGTACTTATGTAAACTATTTCATTTCCACAATTTCGTTAAAAAGAACTGGTATGCTTTGCTTATAAAAAAAAAAGATGTTATAGTTGGTTGCTGATAGCTCATGCCTATAATCCTGGCTACCTGGGGGGCTGAGATCTGAGGATCACAGTTCAAAGCCAGACTAGGGAAAATCTGTGAGACTTATCTCCAATAAACTACCAGAAAGTTGAAAATGGAGCTGTGCTCCATATATTACCAGCCTTGAGCACAAAAGTTCAGGCGTCACTCCTAGGTCTTGAGTTCAAGTACCAGAACTGGCACTCCTCCAAAAAAAAAAA
>NW_012267233.1:11496550-11597242 GCF_000151885.1 Dipodomys ordii | reverse complement strand
ATCTGGGTTGGTTCCATATCTTAGCTATGGTAAATAATGCTGCAATAAACATAGTTGTGGTGGTAGCTTTAGTGTGGTCTTGTTTGTAAGCATTTGGATAAATGCCCAAAAGTGGGATTGCTGGGTCATAGGGGAGTTCTAAATACATGTTTAATATGTTTTTAAATACTATGTTATGTGTTTTAAACATTAAAGGTTACATAGAAAGCAGTTGCCTGTAACATGGTGTGATACAGCTTTATTTAGTGAAATGGTAAAGATGGGCTTATTCCTTTTCTGTGATAACAGTAAATTTATAGATAATCTATAAAAGCACAGAAGACTTTAAATAGCAAAAGTACTTTATAGCAAACAGAGCAGTGCTGGAGGTATCATAATACCTTATGTCAAACTATGTTATAGAGCATACTAACAAAAACATCATGACATAGAACCAAACATAAACCACTGGAACACAATAGAATAGTTACAAGACAGCCTTTTGAACAAATGAGGCTGGGAAAACTGGATATTCACATGCAGAAGATGAATTACATCCTTATTCTTCATACTGTACTAAAATAAATTTAAAATGGGTCCATGACCTTAATGTAATATCTGAAATTTTGAAATTACTTAGGAAAACTTTAGGAAACATAAAAATAAAATATGTAGACACAGGCAATATCTTCCTAAGTAGGACTGTTAATAGCTCACCAAATAAGAGCACAGACTGACAAGTGGGATTGAATCAACATTTAAAATACATACTTCTACAAAGAAAAGAAACAGTAATTAGAATGAAGAGAGTACCTACAGAATGAGAGAAAATTATTGTCAGCTATTTATGTAAGAACGCATTATTAACCAGAATGTCTCAGCAGCTCAAAAATTAAACTTCAGAGGAGCCAACAATCTAATTAATATGTGGACCAATGAATTAAACAGATCATATTTTTTGTCTGTCTCTATCGCGTGCACAAATATACAAACACACGTTATTTGTGCATATTTGTCTACACACACAATGGAGGATTAATTTAAATATAAACAGGAATAAAAAATATGTGATTTGCAGGAAAATATTAAAAATTGTAAGTGAAATAAGCTTTCTTTTAGATGCAGAATCTCAATACATTTTAATAAGCATTGCCTAAATCCCACCAATAAAAGGCAGCCTTTTAATATTATTCTAATAACTCCTTAGGTTGCTTCACCTTTCTTCTTTACAGTTCCCTTTAACACAGTTTTTTTATGATAATCATTTCTATCTATTTGCTTTATTACACATAGTTTTTCTTTTGCTAAAATCTTTATCAGGAAAAAGTCATTACTCTTAGGAATGAGGAAAGTCTTCTATTTGTAACAGAATATTCTTAGGAATGAGAAACTCTTCTATTCATAACAGAATAAATTTGAACAGTTTATAAATAGAGAATAAATAGAAACCATCTTTTTGCTTATTCCTTGTGTTTTTCCAGTGTCTAGTTGATGTGTTTCCTTTGGTTTCACTGACTTAACCCATAGTTTGTGCCCATTAAGTCACCAATAAACTGTTTTCTAACTAATCAATACTACCCAACATCAAGTTATATGTTACATTAGTAATTCTCTAGAAATAAATGTCTTTTATATTTATTATTAAATATAAAGCTAATAACTGGATAATTTAGTAAAGAAGATGCATAACATTCTACCTACTTTCATTTAAATAATTATGTAGTTAGTAGTTAACATTTATGATTGCAGTTTTATTTGAAGATTTAAATTTTGGTTAATCACATCTGTCTGTCAAGTCAAGTTTGTTAATTATTCTATTAGCCTTTCTCCGTGGAATGCATTTTTTAAATGTTTTGTCAGGGATTTATTTAGATATAAGTAGGTACAAATGGGGGAGAAAAGAAGGAGTGAGACTTCCCTTGATGTAGAATGGGAGTAAAGATTCAGAATGGTAGCTCTTACCTATGGATGCTGTTTACTATTCTAAACATTAATATGTTTGTTCCTACTCAGAACACAGAGACAACAGATTTTCACATACTTCCTTTGGTCTTTTTACTCTTTGTAACGAATTTACACCTTTATATATCTCAAAGAAGAAGTCTGATGCAATTAGCACCTTTTATGGCTCCTCTTCTTGTAACTTAATGTTTTAAGTATGTGTGGCTGCCCGCCGGTGGCTCATGCCTGTAATCCTAGCTACTCAGGAGCCTGAAATATGAGGATCGCAGTTCAAATCTAGCCTGGGCAGGTAAATCTGTGAGACTCTTACCTCTAAGTAACTACCAGAAAACCAGAAGTGGTGCTGTGGCTCAAGTGGTAGCATGCTCGCCTTGAGCTAAAGAGCACAGGGACAGCGCCCAAACCCAGAGTTCAAGCCCCATGACCAACAAAAGAAAAAAAAAAGTATGTGTGGTAAAAGGCAGACTTGTTGTTTGGGTATGTCACTTTTAACTTCCTTCCTGGTTTTACAGTCCAGTCTGTACTCCTTAATATTTGCTACTTTTAAATTCCTTGTCTCTATCCCACTTCATTCCTCCCCTAGATGACCTTGTGTCCTTTTTAATCTTTTTTTTTTTTTGCTGGTCATGGAGCCTGAACTCTGGGCTAGGCACTTTCCCCCCCGCTTTTCAGCTCAAGGCTAGTGCTCTACCACTTGAGCCATAGCGCCACTTCTGGCCTTTTCTGCTGATGTGGTGCTGAGGAATCAAACCCAGGGCCTCATGCATGCAAGGCAAGCACTGTACCACTGAGCCACCTTCCCAGTCCCCTTTTTAAATCTTTTCAATACTTTTAAAGGATAACATATTTTCTGTAGTTACTTCTGAGTTGAAAGTTACTAATACCCTTCCCTAGCAAGAGAACCAAAACCATTGGTTTTAGTTGGGAAATGACATGGAAAATTCATTTAACAAAAAACCAGAAGACATCAAGTTATTCTTTTAGTAAAAGAGAAATTAATGAAAGCAGTGCTTTAAAAGTAGTGTTTTCAGTATAACCTAGTTAGATTCATAAGACATTAAGGAAATGTGAAGTATGAAGATTTAATATACTGAAAATACTTGTCCTCTACAAAAACAACATAGTAGATTGATAGCTATTATAAAGATAGCAACCTAGATCCGTCTATTGTCTATTTTAGATGGTAATTGTTAGGAAAACAGTTACCCTCTATAGAAAATGGTTTTGTTTCATACTAAGTACCTTCCAGGGGGAACTGGTTAATTTTAAATCTTCTAATGACTTACAGGAATAACATTTTTTATAGTGCTTGTTGAATGTAGCTGTTTCTGTTTTCATTGTAAGGCCTAAAAAGAAATAGGTTTTATTCTTGAAATGTGAATATAAGACTGTCTTTGGATATAACAATATCTAACAGTTTCAATAAATAATCTGTAGGCCTCATAATTTAAGAACTTTTGTATATAGAATGAGTGACTTACCTAAATCTGGAATTCTTGGGTGTAAGAAAATAATCATTTAAGTTTTGAGAGGTTTTTTTGTTTTAGGTACCCCATTTACTTGGTATTATCAATCAGATTATGGGTTACCTCATAACTGGGCTTAGTTACTTCACAGTAAGGGGTCCAAATCCTATAGGAGCAAGCTATTTGCAGGTAAGTTTTGAACTATTTCTTTGACATAGTCCTAATTTGCAGAAGGCTTTTACTTTCAGGGGCAGGAGGATGAATTTCTGGAATTATGGTAGATCTAGAATATTTTATTTTTTGTTGTTAGACCTCTATCGTTTGTGGAAAGATCCTGTACATTCCTTCTTACCCAGATTAAGATAATCTACATACTGGAGTAAAGGCTCCACAGTATACAGTTAAGGACCTTGGTTTCCTTTCTAAGATGTTCCAATTGTTCATTTTTTTTTTACTATGAAAATTTCAGAATCAAACACAGTAACCTGCAGGAAAACAAAAAAATTGTTTTTCTCCTTGGATATATGTACATTTAGTTTAAAAGCTGCAAAATTAGATCCAAAATTATTATTGCCTCTTGGGAGCTAAAAGTAAGAAAACTAAATATGTGATGCCCACATATAAGAACCTATTTTTCAGAACTTCTTAGCTTAGTTACTTTTAGAAGAGTTAGGTGGTATGACTTCATTTTGCTGTTGCTTGTGATGTAGGGTATTGCTATGCTATATAGTTTAGGATAGATTAAAGCTTGGTGTGTGTGTGTGTGTGTGTGTGTGTGTATATATATATATATATATATATATGTCACTTTATATATTGTATATGTATATGTGCATAGCCTGCTGTGGCTTCAAACCCAGGATCCTTCCCTCTGAAGCACTGTGAATGTAAGTATGCTCCCCTATGCCCAGTGTGATGGGATAAAATTTTGAACAGTATTTTAGAAGTAGTTATTTTAATACCTGTAACTAAAAATCATATTCACTTATTTAACTGTTTATTGAATATCTAATAAATACTAGACACTGTAGCATATACTACAGAATGAAAATAAACAGGCAGCATTTCATTTGATAGAGCTTATATCTTAGTGAGTGTTCTGTGAGGATATTAATATTAATATATGTTCTTAGGCATTGCACATGAAAGATTGTGGAGGTTTTTGTTGCTAGCTTCTGGCTTAGTACATGAATAAGAAAAATATGAATGAAATACAATTTTCAGCTTTCACTTTTATTTTTAATTTGCTTTCATGAAGATTACTGCATTCATATATGGAAAGTCATTATGTAGAAATTTTATGCAATCTGATTATCTCTAAAGTTTCAAGTGTAAAAAATAAGAACATGTTATTTTAGAATAGGAGATAGTGTTATTAAGTGAAAATATGGCAGTTTTTATATATCAAGTGTTTGATATAATGGCCACTTGCTAAGATTTTCAGCTTAATATATAAATTAAACATAGCCTCCTTTTCCTCTTCCTTCTCTTCCTCCTCTTTCTCCTCCCTCTCATCTTCTTCCTCCTCCTCCCTCTTCCTTCTTCTCCTTCTCTGTTTCAGTACTGGGGCATGAAATCAGGACTTAGTGCTCTCATTTGGATCTTTTTGCTTCAAGATGGCACTCTACTACTTGAGCCACACCTCCATTTCTGACTTTTTGTTGGTTATTTGGAGATGGAAGTCTCCTAGATTTTCTGCTTGAGCTGTTTTTGAACCCTGGTCCTCAGTTCTCAACCTCCTTAAAAGCTAGGATTACAGGCATGATCCACCAGCATACACATCTCTACTTTTTAACTGAGTTGCAATCATAATTATAGGCCACATAAGTCAGTAAAACCAAGGTCAAGGAAGAACAATGACATATATTTTTCAAAATACACATACATTTGAAACTTCAGAAAATTAAGTTGCAGTCAAACAATTTTTACTGTATTGGTTTATTCTCAGTGTATGAGACTTAGATGTGTAGCCCTTGATCTAATAGGAATCCAGATAGAGGTGGTTCTATTTCAAGAATTTGTAATAATCCCTTTACTTTAACACATGAATGTGTTCAATATTGGCAAAAGAATACGTTGCTACCAAAACTGAAACAAGATCCTTGAAACAGAAAGGATGTTGCCATGGAAAAATGAAGTAACACTCAGTGCAGCTGTGATGCATTAATGAATAGGATATTTTTTTAAAAGATCACTTGTGTTTGGTGTGGTTCAGAGGGTCCCAACCAGATGGTTTCCATGAACATGAACTGACCCCCAGCTTCAGGACGTCTTACTGGCAGATTACTTCATTTTCTTCCCCTTGGATTGTCAGATCCTTACATTAATGCAAAATTTACTGCTGCAGATTTATATTCTGTAATATAAATCACTCAACATTTTTTATGTTAAAACCACAATTTTAGACATACAGTTTAACAGTTATTTAAAAAGTGTAAAAAGATTTATGTGATAGGCTCAGTATATATAAAATATAACTTTATAATAATTTTGAATAGTTGAATAGGTTAGATTTTATATATATTCTTATCATTAAAGGAATCCTCCCAATATATATCATATTTTAGAAATTTTATCTTTCAGAGTTTTCACATCTCAGGCCCATTCACTGATGATTCTTTATGCCTTATTCAGTGTGAACTAGTGAAATTTTAGGTGTCTTAACTATGAAATGGAGATTTGGCACAATTAAAATTTGTATCTAAAGATATATCTGTATCTATACACATATTTGCATATGTAGCATACTATCCCTTCACATTTTTTTTTTTTTTGGATCCGGTCGTGGGGCCTAAACTCTGGTCCTGGGCACTGTTCCTCAGCTCTTCAGCTCAAGGATAGCACTCTACCACTTGAGCCACAGCGCCATTTCTGGCTTTTTCTTTTTGCTTATTTGGTGCTGAGGAATCGAACCCAGGGCCTCAGGCATGCAAGACAAGCACTCTACCACTGAGCCACCTTCCCAGCCCCGCCCTTCACATTTTTTTAGAACATTTTTCAACACAGCATTACTGTCTATGTGAAATACTAAATGCATTACTCATATTTTGACCTTTTAGTCTAAATCAATAGAGAATATGCCTGTATTGTTCCTTTTAAATTGTGCCGTCAAACATAACTAATGTATCATGTTAAGTATTTTCTATAAATCTAAAAATAAATATTTCAGAGCAAAATTCATATAGAAAACATTTTTAATAAAAGTAAACAGTTGTAAGGCCTTATCTGTTCCATTTTAATAAAGTTTAATAAAATGTAAAAGAAAGATTTTTTTCTCACCTGTTTTTGCTAGCATATTTTTTAACTTAATTATATTTTTTGGATAGAACCATGGGATGGCAAATATATTTTCATCTTTTGTCAGTGAGTGGTTTTGATCAAGATTACAGCATTAAAAAAATCTTTTCTTAGAAATGTTCAACATCTCTGGCCAAAAAGGAAATGCAACTGAAAACAACACTGAGATTCTACCTCACCCTAGTTAGATTGGCCATTATCAAGAAAACTAACAGTTACAACTATTGGTGGGAATGTAAGCTTGTTCAACCACTCTGGAAAGCAGTAATGAGGGTCTTCAAAAAAAAAAAAAGAACTACCTTATTACTGAGCAATTCCCCTTCTGGGCATTTATCCAATAGAGCACAAACAAGGATGCACTAAAGTCACCACCACAGCCATTTTTATTGCAGTATTATTATTTATCATAGCCAAGGTATGGAAACAACTCAGATGCTCCTCAATGGACAAATGAATCAAGAAAATGTGGTATATATATATATGATGAAGTTCTACTAATCCATCAGAAACAATGATATTGTACCATTCATAAGGAAATGGAGAGACTTGGAAAAAAAGTATCTTAAGTAAAGTAAGCTAGACCTAGAGAAACACATGCATGGTATCACTCATTTGTTGGAGCTAGAATGTGCTTATAAACCTAGAAGTAAGCACAGTGGGTTGTAAATGAATTAACTGAAGTACAATAGACTCTGTGGGGAACACAAATAGTGTAATTCTTTAGAAAGACTAAGTCAAAGCCCAACAAAATAAGTTCTAGGACTTGGATACTTGCAAGTGGTGGGGGCAAGGGGAACAGGGTGAAAGAATGAAAGGGAGAAATGAGCAGAATGAGGCAAGAATGTATATGCCACAGAATTGTGGAAAACAATGGAAGGAATGGGTGAAAGGGGGATGTAGATATTGAAGGGATGACACAGATCAAGATGCATTGTATACATAATTGCTGTGTTAAATGGCAAAACAATTCAATACAAAACCCAAAAATTAAGAAAAGAGAGAAACGGTGGGAGGGTGGGTGAGAATGTTAAAAGGAGTGACACTGATCAGGAAATACTGTATTCATAAACTGCTCTATTGAATGGCAACTCCTTTGTACAACTGCTGAAAGAAAATAAAAATATTTAAAAATGGGATAGTAAAAAATATTTTTAAAGGTTTATTAGGTTTCTTAGTAGAGAAGGTTATAAAGTCATACATAGGATATGTTTTCATTCTTGGCTTGAATGTTTATTATGATGAATAGTCAAGGTTTTCAAATATGTGTTTAGTCTGATCCAAATATTTTAATTCTCTTTCTCTTTTCTAGCTTGAATTACAATCTTGTTGTGTGTTCATTCCAAATGATAGTCTGCCTTCCCCAAGTACAATTGTATCTGGTGACATTCCTGGAACAGTAAGAAGTTGGTACCATGGCCAGTGCAGCATGCCAGGAACACTTATCCTCTGTCTACCTCAAATAAAAGTTATTAGTGCTGGTCACAAATATATGGAACCTCTGCAGGAAATCCCTTTTGTTATCCCACGGCCCATCCTTGAAGAAGGTACATTAAAAAAAAAAAAAAACTCTTCTTGTGACTATTACTTTTAACTGATATTTTTAGTTTTTTTAATGTTCTAGTGCACATGTTAAGTCAACTCATTGAAAGATTTCTATGGACAAATAACTGAACTGGTATAATTTAATGTTATTCATACCTTTAAATTGTAGTCATTCATACCTTTTAATTCACCTAAATGAATGTATATTATTTGGTATTATCTGCAGTATAATATAATCACTAAAATGTAAGAAAAAATTAATTTGAAAGAAAATTGATTTCATTATACTGAAATAGGAAATGGTAAGTAGTTTGATCTTAATTGAAGCCAATTGACTTATGAATTATATTACATATAAATAACATATAAATACTAGAATAATGGAATATATTATTTACCTCAAGCATAATATATTTTTAGATTTCTTATTTATACAAAGTAAATAATTGTCAAAAATTATAGCTATGATTCTTTTCCCAATATGTATTTAATTTCTTATATTGAGGTGGTTTTCAGTTGCGAATTCATTCCCTTTTGAACTCTGACATACTCTTTTCAAACAAACTGTGAACCTAGAAAAGTTTTAAGTCACAACGTAAGTAATGTGAATCTATATTTTAATAACAAGCCTCACATTTTTGACAGTGCTAAATAGGTCAACACCTTGTTCATATTATTTGGATGTAAGTGTATGATTTCTTTTATTTAGATTGCTAAATAACAGAACAGCAGATAGATTTAAATGTTTGACTCCAACTTTGATGTTGATTTCTCTTTTTCTGTACTGACATTTCCATTAAAATTAGTTTTTTTTAAAACTGGAAGCTACCAGATGTTAATATTGGTCTTTAATATTTTGAATACCATTATGATAAAAATAATGGAATTCTAAATATTAGAGGAAACTTAAGAAGTTCTCACATAGTCTTAATTCAGGGATCCTTTCTTTAGCGTCTTTGATATTCTTTCCTATTTGCTTTTGGTTATTAGAAGTTCTTTATTGTAGCAGCTATTGTGTTACATATCAAGGTTATTTTATCCTCATAAAATGAATTATGGCATGCTATTTTTTGTTGTGTTTTTAGTCATGGGGGGCTTGAACTCAGAGCCCGGGAGCTATCCATGAGCATTTTTGTTCAAGGATAACACTCTACCACTTTGATCCACAGCTCCATTTCCAGTTTTTTAGTATTTAGTTGGAGATAGAGTCTCACAAGGACTTTCCTCCCAGGCTGCCTTCAAACCACCATCCTTAGATCTCAGCCTTCTGATTAGCTAGGATTACAGATGTGAGCCACCGACATCTGGCTATGCTTTTTTTTAAGATTGATAATTTTTGTAAAACTAAAAAAAGGCATTAAAAATCAAATCCACTAATAGTCAAATAATGATTTTCTTAAGCTACAATTTATATGTCATAAAATTCTTTTTATAGGAAACAGTTTAGTGATCTTTAGAATGTCCACAGGTTTATACAGTCCTGTTCATTGTAGATTTTTTAGAACATTTTCATCTCCCAAACATCTTTGTCTTTTTTACTTTCTTATTATTTCTTATTTCTCTTACTCAAAGTATCCCTTCATTATTGCTCATTTTTTTGATCTTCAAAACCAATATGCCTTCATCAGGTCAAATACAGTTCTAGAAATATAAAGGTACATAGTCAATTTGTTAAATTATGTGACATACTGATTACCCTCTTCTTGAACAATATGCAAATCTTCAAGCACTTTAATCTTCATTTCCAAATTTACAGATTATTGTCATCTTTTAACTTAAAAAAAACTTATTAAGATGTCATTTTTATTTTATACTGATATAATTGTTTAGATTGGCATGTATTTTGCAGAGATTAGGAAATTTTTAGTAATGATTGAGATGATTAATATATTGTTTACATCAGTTATATGATTTCTTTTGAAGGTGTTCAACTGTGTTTCATAGTCCCAAAGCATCTATAGACAATATGTTAATGAATCAGCATGATGTTCCAATGAAATTTTATTTACAAAATCTGATAGAAGTAAAAATTTGGCCCTACATCCTTTTTGCTGGCCTCTGTACTAAGGTTTCGCTAATCTTTCCTTTTTGTAACACTTCTTCCTTTTCAGATCATTTAAAATTGATTTTTTTCTGATGGTCAGATATTAGGAACTCTCAATTTTATTCATTTGATGATGTATTTTTTTTTACTTATTTTATTTTTTGTCTTGCTGGTATTTGAACTAAAGGCCTTGTGAGCTTCCTAGGCTGATGTTCTGCCAATTGAGATATGCCTCCAGTCTTGCTTTTTGCTGGTTATTTTGGAGATGGAACCTAGCAACTTTTCTGCCTACATGGCCTTTAAAGACTGCCTCCTAACTATCTAGGATTCAAAGCACAAGCCAATAGTGCAGGGCTGATAATGTCTTTATTTTGAGTCGGCTCTGGGCTTTATCTTCAGTTAGCCTTCGTTGTGAACATGGATGTTCAATCCTACCCATCCTGAAGTACATTTGTTTATCTTGAAATTCTGGCTTTCTTTAATCTTTTGCTTTAAATAGTTACATTTTTGGGGAAGTATATTAATGAATTTAGGAAAGTATATAATTTATCATTTTTATAAATTGGGTTTATAATTTTAGTGTAACCATTTGGTATATATATGTTGAGTTATTTACTCTTTGTTTTACTTGTACATAGATAAAGAACTGTTTACTTGTTTTTACCAGTTTTTAAAGTGGCATTCCTGGTTATAATATCACTCTTGCATTCTTTTTCAGCTATACTTGCATATTGAGATACTTTTAAAAATAATTTGCCTTTCTTTTCCTAAGTCACTTCTGATTTTAAAAAGTTTTGGTAAATCTTATTTTCTGTTATACCTTGTCTTATTCTTTTATTATTTTGTGCCAGTACTGAGGTTTGAACACCTAGCTTTTTCACTCATTGCTGGCTCTCTCTACATGAAACACCTCCACTTCCAACTTTTTGCTGGTTAATTAGAGATTAAGAGGCTCAAGGGTTTTTCTTCTTAGTCTGCTTCTGAATTGCAGTCCTTAGATTATAGCTTCCTGAACAGTTAGGCATGAGTTATGTCACCCAGCTTATTCTGTCTTATTCTCATGGACATTGGATTTATAATGCTTCCCCAATTCCACAGTGTCATTTTTGTTGGTGGCAGAATATAGATAAATGTTGCTAACATTTCTAATCAGTTATATTCAGATGTGGAATAGGTAAATCCACTGAATTTTCCTATTGTGCCCTTTTCCTTTGATATCTGTTGTTTTGTGTCCAGATCATTTCTGATTAGTAAATGTTTTTTGCTAAGTACAGACAATGGATTGGGAGGAGATAGCTTAAGGAAAGAAAATTGGACACAGTGAGATTGCTTATTTATATTCTAGCTAGTTATTCAAGTTTTCTAAAAATGAAAGAATCATTGTAAGTGGTGATTGTTACAGTGATTTGGATAGAACCAAGGAATATTAAAGAAGTTAACAAAATTCTGTCCAAACAGTACTAATGTAATTATGGATAGTGAAGGAGAGAATTAAAGAATAACTTATGTTCCATAGCTTAGATGTCTGAATAGAAATTTATATAGTCAATATTATGGTTAGAATAGAAGAAGGATAAGTTTGGAAACGTAAGGTGATATACATGAAGTTATTTTGGTGCATGCTGTAAAGTCCTCCACGGAGTACTCAAGTAAATAGGTCTAATGAGCTGCTGCACATATGGATCCAGATCTCTTATCTGGGAACTTAGTTTGCTACAAAAGGTAGCAGGAAACCATCAGTTAAAGCAAAAAACAAAAAAAAATGATGAGACCATGTAAATCAATTAAATAATGACAGATTAAATGGGAGAACTAATGCTTATTGAATGAGAAGGAAAGGAATAACAGGTGATGGAAGTTACAAATAAAAGTTCAAGTAAAGGGAGCAAGACACAATGAAGTTATCTAATGGAAGACCAAGGATTGGGTTCTTTATAATTGCAGTAGAGTTGGCTCAGTAAGATAAGGAATAAAACATGTCATGGAATATGAGAATTTTAGGTTGTTGTTTCTCTTATCAGAATACTTCAGAAAACTACTCTTACTTCAAGTGAGATTTTGGTGGTTTAAATACTAAATAGAAACTGAAGAACAAATATTCATTTTTAAAAATTATTAATTTTTAGGAAGAAAAAGTGTGGTATAGTTATATATATATTTGCCAAATACACATATATACTTACAGTTATATTTTCAATTGCAATGCATAAGAATTGAGTTAGGTTATTAGAAATAAAAATGGAACTTCATAAATGATATATATTGTACTATAAAATATTGCTTTTGGAATGAGAGTGGAGCTCAAGTGGTACAACACTTAGCTAGCAAGCTTAAAGCCCTGAATTCAAAATGCTACTACTGTTACTAAACAGAAGAAAAAGAGTGTGGAAAAGAGAGAAAGGAGGAGAAGGGAAGGAGGGAACAGAGGATGTGAGTGGAAGGGAAAAGACATATTTATTAGTTAAAATTTTATTATTAATTCACTTGAACCACATCAACTCAGCCTCTTTTTACATTTGTTGTTGTTAACTATTTAAGTAGTTGTACAAAGTGGTTTAAATTCTACTTATCAGTTTGTGAATACAGTATATCTTAATGCCATCCCTTTAATCATTTCCTCCTCTATCCCATTTTGTTTTGGAGATAGAGTCTTGCTATATTTGCTTGGACTAGCTTGGAAATACGTTCCCTCTGTTTCAACATGACAAGTAGTTGGGATCGCAGGTGTGTGCTGCCTTGCCTGATTTCCACCTTGTAACTCTAAAAGTGTTTAATTAAAGCTTTTTTTGGTTTTTGCTTTTTTTTCTTTCCTTTGCTGAGAAATTATCTTTCTCTATATTTTTGTAGCTCTAAATTTTCTGTAGCTCTAAATTTCTGTTAAAATCATAATTCCTGAAAACAGGTTTTATAAATTTCTAGTGAAATGTACTGCAGGTTGTTTTCCATGCAACAAAAGTCACATATTTTAACCTTTTATTTTGATGGTAATATTTTCAGAATATTGTTTATATTTCTGACTTATATGGAAAATATGGCACAAACTATTCATTTAAATATTATTCAGGATTATCATTATAAATGTAACCAGAAGGAACAAAAAATGAGACATTTTATTCCTACCCTTAAAACTTTTTCGGTATACTGAGACATAACCAGGTGCTGGTGGCTTTGCCTGAAACATAAAACAGGCACAGGAAAATATGATCATGCACCGACCATGTTTTAGACACAGAATATAGACTTGAACAACACAGATGTGGTGCTGCTCTCTTATATTTTATAAGCTATTGAAGGAATAATGTAGCATCTTAGTCATTTTTTTCCATGTAGTATCTTTCCATGTATTATTTTTTCCACTTTGACTTTTTCAGAGGCTTTATTGAATGAGGCAATTAAGAGGACTAATAGTATCTGTCTTTCACATGGTAGGTGCTCTAGTTAAAGCCATCAGAGTTAATAATACTGAAAGAGGCTTTCTAGGTTCCAATGCCTGGTTTCCAATCTCTGCTATTTCCCACATCTGTTTTCCTTTCCTTCCTTCCCAATCTCCTCCCCTCCCCTCCCCTCCCTTTCCCTTCCCTTCCCAATCTCCTTCCCTTCCCAGTCTCCTCCTCTTCTCAATCTCCTCCCCTCCCCTCCCCTCCCCTCCCCTCCCCTATCTCCTTTCCCTTCCCTGTCTCCCTTCCCTTCCCATCTCCCTTCCCTTCCCATCTCCCTTCCCTTCCCTTTTCTTCCCTTCCCTTTTCTTCTCTTCCCATCTCCCTTCCCTTCCTTTCCCTTCTCTGTCTCCCTTCTCTTCCCTATATCCCTTCCCTTCCCTTTCCTTCCTTTTTTTCTTCTTTCACCATTTCTGGGGCTTGAATTCAGTACCTAGGCACTGTCCTTGAGCTGCTTTTCCTCAAGGCTACCACTCTTACCACTTAAGCCACAGCACCACTTCTGGCTTTTTTGTTTATGTGGTATTAAGGAATTGAACCCATGGCTTCATGCATGCTAAGCAAGCACTCTACCCCAAAGCTACATTCCCAGTCTTTTTTCCTTCCTTGATTGATTGGTGCTGTTGCAATATTCCTGAAATGCTGTGATCATCATAAAGCTACTTCTTTTAATTCACTTGCAGACAATACTCAACACAATAGTATTAAGGAATGAAGTAGATATTATAGGGGAAAAGTCGTTCTTTTAAACTGACTGTCACTCCTATACTTGTTAGTACTTTAAAATTCTTTAGCAATTTTGCTTAGAATCAGATAGGACAAGCTAGGTGGTTCATGCTAGGGACTCATGAGACTAAGGGTAGCCTGGGCAGACAAGTCTTGGGTTTCAATCTCCAATTAGCTAGTAAAACAATACTACAATTTCTCTCTCTAATATCCTGACCAAATTAATTTCATTAATTTCAACTTCTTCTCCCTTTCTTATTCAGAGTAATTTCTTTTTAATGCCCTTAATTCCTTTCATGATTTCCTATCCATCCTAGGGTAAATGTTAAAAATCCTAAACATGACTGTGATTTTGTATGAGTTTTCCCTACCCATTCCTTTAGCCTTACTTTCTACCATTGTCCTGCTGCATGCTGTTGCCCAGTTCTAAGCCTCAGTAACCACCAAAGGGTTTTAGATTAGCATACACTGTCATATCACAGCCCATTTGTACAATACAGACATGATTGTAGCTTAATCTCTTTTGGTAATTGTAAAGAAAAAATATTTAAAATTTAAAAGGTTAACTTCTAGCTTGTTTTAATTTAATTTAATTTTTAATTTAATAATTATTGATCACTAGTAAATAATGTTTTAAAATGATTAATAGGATGAATAGAATTCTTAAAAATTGAAGACTCATATACTGAACTTGGATTTCTAAAGTTCAGAACGAAGTACTGTTTGTTGAAATGTGTCATCTGATTTCAATTGCCATGGAAAGAGAGATGATCTCTACTATAGCCAGATCCAGTCTGTGTAGGGTGTTTGGGTCAAAGTCAACATCCTGAGTTTCATTATGGAGCATTTGCAGTGAGCCTTGCAGATGTAATTTGCTACATCCAGCCAACACCTCTGAGCAGATGGGCTTCTACCCTATGTAGAGCAGAGGTTTGTTTTTTCTTCTTTGAAAGAGTTGCCTGTGACTTTAATAAAATATTTTGACAGAAATGGAATATTGAGATCATTTATAAATTAAAACTGCTGTTGCTGGATTTAGTAAGTTTTCAGTAGAAACTAATAGGAAAAATTATTTTGCATCCATGAATAATGAGGACCATTTTTCTGTGAGGTTCTTGTTTATCTTAATGGTTAGTATGTATTGTTCCATGTTTGGTTTTTTAGGTTGCAGTTTCATGTTCATGATTTTCCCTTGTTCTGAAAAATGGCAATGTGCTGTCACAGTATTTTGTTTTGTTTTTGATTTTCCCTTGCTGTTTACTTGCCTTAATCCTGAAACTATGTTTAGGACTCTGGGTAGAAAAGGAAGCTATGAAGGGAACTTCAAATTTGTTTTTGATGATGAAGTTTAAAAATAAATGTATTGGAAAAATCATGTTTGCTTTACAAATGAAATTAAGCTTTTGAACTACCTAAATGTAGTGTTACATTGCTAAAGACTTTATTGTCTTCTTTGTAGCTCATAACCAATCTGTTCCATCTTTTATTACGTACAGATTCTTCAGTGTTTGTTTTGTTTTGCTCTGTATTGGTTATGTATTTATTTTGTCTCATTCTCTGTATTGGAAATTGACTCTAGGGAAGTTCTCTTGCTAAGAAATGAATTGGGCTCAGTGACTTATACCTATAATCTCAAATTCTCTGGGGATAGAGTAGCTGTTTGACACCAAATAGGTAAAAGGTTAGCAAGACTCCATTTCTTCCAATAAGCCTGGCATAGTATGGACGCCTTTGATCTTAGATATGTGGGAAACATAGGTATGAAGCTCTAAGAATTAGGCTGGCCCCTGGGCATCACCATATCAAAAAAAAAAAAAAATGAAGGGCTGGAGATCTGGGTCAAGTGATTACAGTAAGGCACTGATTTCAAAGCACAGTATGCCAAGGATTACAATAAGCTGAAAGGGAACCTTAAACTTCTATTTCCTCATTAAAAAATTTGTATTCCTAATATTTTCACACATTTTATACTTCTGTTTTGTTTTATTTGCCAGTATTAGGGCTTATACTCAGAGCCTCATACTTGTCTGTCAGGCTCTGTAACCATTTGAGCAATGACCCCAACACTTTATGTTTTTATTATTTTTAAATAGGGTTTCACATTTATGCGCAGCTGACTAGGACCATATTTTTCTGGCTTAAGGCTTCACACATAGCTGGGATGAAAGACATTCACCAGTGCATTCAGCGTGTTCTTGGTAGAGATATGGTCTCATGAACTTTTTCCCTAGTCTGGCCTTGAACCATGATCCTCTCTACCACTGAGCTACCTTCCCAGCCCGATTTTTTTTTTTTTTTGTTCCGGTCGTGGGGCCTGAACTCTGGGCCTGGGCGTTGTCTCTGCGCTCTTCAGCTCAAGGCTAGCGCTCTACCACTTGAGCCACAGCGCCACTTCCAGCTTTTTTCTTTTTGCTTATGTGGTGCTGAGGAATCGAACCCAGGGCCTCAGGCATGCAAGGCAAGCGCTCTACCACTGAGCCCAATCCTCTCTATTTCTGTTTCCCAATAGCTAGAATTATAGATATGAACTACTATGCTGGCTTACAATTCTTATAAAAACTGAAGTCTAAGCCGGGTGCCGGGGTCACGTGCCTATAATCCTAGTTACTCAGGAGGTTGAGATCTGAGGATCGTGGTTCAAAGCCAGCCTGGGCAGGAATTTCCATGAGACTTTTACTTCCAATTAAATACCAGAAAACTAGAAGTGGCGTTGTGGCTTAAGTGGTAGAGCACTAGCCTTGAGCTGAAGAGCTTAGGGATAGTGCCCAAGCCCAGAGTTTAAGCCCCATAACCAACAAAAAAAACAAAAAACAAAACAAAACAAACAAAAAAACTAAACTCCATGTAACTCATTTAATATGTTACCATGTATTTCCAGATTACTTCTATTATACAAAACATTTGATTTTTTAATAATAATTGAAAATTCACAGCAAAATTAAGAAGATAGTTCAGAGATATGTATATACTTTCAGCATAGTCTTTCCCATTATCTATGTCTGCTTTCAGAATGGTACATTAGTTGTAGTTTATGAACCTCCATTGGCATGATATTGCTCAAAGTTGTTTATTTTAGAGTTTCATGTGGTGATAGGCATTTTGTGAGTTTAGAGAAATAATGACAAATTTCATATATATAATTTTCATTATATATTATCTTAAAATTTTCATTAACTTAAAATTTCTGTATGCATTTATTCTGTATTTACATGTGTATCTTTGGAAGGGTAGGGGGACATACAGAACTCGAGGGAAAAATGATAAAAAGTGTAGCAGTGGAAAAAATTCTTTTTTTTTTAGAACAAAAGATGATCAGCATTTTATTTATACTGTGTAAATATTCATATGACACATGGCCATTCCTACATTGAGGTTCAGAAGACCATCAAACATTAAAGTTAGGAATTCCAATCAGGTGATGCACAAAAACCATGACAAACAAAGTAAAAGAAAATTTCAAACCTAATACTAAGTGACTAGGTTGCTACAGACTAGAAGTTCCCCCAGTAGGATTAGGTTTTTTTCTTTTTCTTTTTTTTTTTAAGTATTTTAAGTCCAGTCAACCTAGTTCCACAAGTTAGTGGCTGCATATGTTAATTTCAGCCAGTATAAGCTTTTATAACTATGCAGAAATACAAGACAAGGTATGCATTAAAATGTGATAATAACACACTTCACATGAATCTGAGTGCCTCTGGCACCCATGAAGTATCACGTTCCAGAATCAGTACTCTTCTGTTTTGATAAGCAAACACACACACATACACACACACACACACACACACACACACACACACACACACACACACACAGAGTTGTTTTTTGTTGTTGTTGTTTGTTTTTAGATAAGATTATGCTGGCCTCAAACTTGTGATCCTCTCTGCCTTAGCCTCCTGAGTGCTAGGGACGAGTAATTTGGATACATCATATTTGGAAGGGGAAAATGGTCAACTTTCTAAATGTATATCTTCTATAGTTAAATTTTAACATTTTACTTGAATTCAGTTTTATTATGAAAATACCGTACAGAGGGGTTTACAATTACCTGGGCAAGGTCAGTTTTTTTTTTTTTTTTATTCCAGGAGAGCTAGATAGGGCCTGAAGAAAATATGTTTTAAAAAAAATTATTTTTTAAAGATCTTTTAATCTTCACAATGATAGTCATCATTATCTTAATCTACATTGCTTATAAACTCTCCATGCTCCTTTTGTTGTTGTGATTGTTGTTGTCGGTCATGGGGCTTGAAATCTAGGCTTGGTGTATGCTCCTTTTATTCTTCCCTCTTTCCCTTCTTCTACATAGCTGCTGGCACACATGGATCCTTTTACTATCTTCACATTTTTACCTTTCCTAGATGTCATATAGTTGTATTCATATCACATGTAGCCTTGCTGCTTAGGACAGTTTCTCATTCACCTTCTGGGGAATATTCCATTGTATAGTTAGATCACATTTTGTTTATTGATTTACTAATATGTATTGTTAGCAGTTTTGTCAACTGAGTAATGATGTTGTATAAGCTTGTATGGTTGAATGTTATAATTGATCATGTATGGAATCTTTGAGGTGAGATTACTAGGTTCCCATTAAAATCTTATGTTTCAAGAAAATGCCAGAGTACTTCCTAAATGGTTTTACTATTTTAAATTCCCTTGTCAATGCGTTCGAGTTTTACTTTCTATATATCCTTGATAGATACCTATTCTTGATAGATAAACCAATCTAATAGGTGTAGTGGCATTTCATTGTCATATTTACTTGTGTACTTGTAATGAGTCATTTTGTTTTGTGCTGTTTTATGAATTTAATATGATTTGTGTATCTAGTAAAATATGTATTTAAGTCATTTTTATATTTTTGAATTCTTCTGCAAGAATGGATTCTAGATGCTATTACTTTTTTCACATAAATCATTTAGTAGTTCTTATGGTGATGACCTATTTACTCATTGCCAAAATGGTTTCTTTAAAGCATAAAAATTTAAATGTGCTGAATTTATTTTGTCAGTTTTGTTTGAATCATTCTTTTTAATTTCGTGTTATCTACATTTTAATATGTAGCTTACTTACAGGTATTTTTTTGTATATTCTGTGAAGCAAGAGTCTAAGGTGACTTATGTTACATTTGCACATTACTATTTTCTCAAAAATTCATACATTCTCTGTTGAATTTTCTTGATATGGTTGTTAAAATTTAGTTAATTATTAATGTTAATTCCTTTCTAGACTCTTAATCCTAATCCATTGATCTACATTACTGTTCTTATCTGGCATACAGTACCATACAATTTTCATTACTGTAGTTATCAAAAGTTTTAAAATTAGATCATAGAAGTTATCAAAGTTCCTTTTTTGTTGAAAAACTCTTGTTTGTTCTGTGTCTTTTTCCTTTTTATAAACATACTAACATTTACTTAATAATTTCTACAGAAAGAACTTGCTAGGATTTTGGTAAGACTTATTTTGAATTTTTTGGATAATAGGAAATTTGGTATCTTGATCACTTTGAGTCTTTGGATCCATGAATGTAGAATGTTTCATCATTTTCTTAGGATTTATTAACCATTGTTTTGTAGATTTTAATATATGTTTTATACTTCCTTTATTTTATTTACTCTTATTTTATCTAATGCTGTTATCAAATTATTTATTAATTAATAATAAATTAATATCATCTGTATGGTATTTAGTTCTTTCTCTTTTCTTTTTTACTACAATACATTAGCTAGACTCTCTTTTCTAGTGTTGCATAGAACTAGTAAGAATAGACAGTCCTACTAGACTGAGATCTGGAGAATTGTGGTTTTAAAGCCAAGTAAGGCAGAAAAGTCAGGCCGACTTCATCTCTAGAAAAAAGAGCAAAAAGATGTGCTAGTGTGTGGCTCAACTAGTAGAGTGCCAGACAAGTGTAGAGATCTAAAGGCAGTCCTGAATTCAATTCCTAGTAACACACATATACACACACACACATACACACACACATTCAAATACAGTACTGTGGACTTTTCATAGATGCTATTCATTACTTGGGGAATAATCCATTCTATTAATAGTTTTGGTTTTTTTTTTTGTCGGTCGTGGGGCTTGAACTCTGGACCTGGGCGCTGTCCCTCAGCTCTTCAGCTCAAGGCGAGCGCTCTACCACTTGAGCTACAGCGCCACTTCCAGTTTTCTGGTGGTTTATTGGAGATAGGAGTCTCACGGTCTTTCCTGCCCGGGCTGGCTTTGAACCGCGATCCTTAGATCTCAGCCTCCTGAGTAGCTAGGATTACAGGCATGAGCCACCAGTGCCCGGCTCTATTAATAGTTTATGAAGAGTTTTTATTACGAGTTGCTTTCAAATTTTGTCAAATACTTTTATAAATTTATTGAGATGATCAGTTTTTTGTACTTTTCTGCTATTATATATATTGGCCAACCTTAAATTAAGTAATTTTGCATGATTAGATAACTAATGAAGGATATAATGTACATCTAGAATTGTCCATTTGGTGTCAATGTGCCATCCTTTTCATAAAGTGCTACATAGGTTTATTCATATTAGGAATATTTGTCTTCAGTATTCCTAAAGAATGACTTGAGAAGCCTTTCTTTTTTCCTCCCTTATTGTCAGAGCTTATAATGTGCTGACATTGTTTCATTAAGGATCAATGGATTGTACAGCCTGTAGGCCAAAATCAAAATATTAGAGAACAGACTTGTAGTCTTTTCCTATTTTTTGTGTGATGTCTGAGGCCATCTGCTTGTTTTGATAATTTTGTGTAGTCCTATTATACTTGATGTTATAAGTATCCAAATGACCTCTAGTAGAAAACACTTCCTCAAAGCATTTATTATAAAAGGATATTGCATCTTGTCAAAACCTTTTTCAACACCTATTGAGATGATCACATGATTCTTGTCTTTATTTCTGTTGATGTGTTGTATTACATTTATTGATTTATGTATGTTGAACCAGCTTTGAGTCCTTGGGTGAATCCCATCTGATCCTAATTGAATTTAGTTGAACAATATTTTATTGAGAAGTTTTGAATCTTTGCTCATCTAAAAGATGGAACTATAGCTCTAAGTTTTCATGGGTTCCTATACCTGGTTTTGGGAAAACTCATAGAATGAGTTTGTTAGTGATCCTTCTCTATTTCACCAAAGAGTGTGAGGAGTATTGGTGTTCTCCTTTAAGGCCTTGTAAAATTCAGCTGTAAACCCATCAGGTCTGGACTTTACTTGGACGATCAGTCTTTTATTGTAATTTCAATTTCATTACTTGTTATGGATCTATTTAATTGGTTTGTTTTCTTGGTTCAATTTAGATATAATTATGTTCTCAGAGAACTGTATCCATTTCTGCCAGATTCACCAGTTTATTGCCATCAATTGGGTTTGCAAATTCTTTCCTTATAATCTGAATTTTGCTTATTATCTGATGTGATATCCCCATTTTTCTTTCTAATTTATTTATCCAGGTGATTTCTTCTGTTAATCAGGTTTGCTAAGGACCTGCCAATTTTTTTTATTATTTTGAAAGAATCAACATTTTGTTTTGTTGACTCTGTCTTTAATTCATTTATTTCTGATCTAATTTTTGTTACTTATTCCTATCTACTGGTTTTGTGTTTGGCTTGTTCTTATTTTTCTGGGAGCTTGAGGCACATCATTAAAGTTTTGAGATTTCTCTAATTTGTTTAAGTATATGCCCATTGATACAAACATCCTTTTAATACTACCTTAGGTGTGTCCCAGAGGTTCTGGTAGGTGTTATGTTTGTTTACATTGATTTCCAAAAACTTTTGGATTTCCCGTCTTATCTTTTCCATGACTCACTGATCATTCAGCAGTGTTTTGTTCAGTTGCCATGAGTCTAAGAGTTTTCTGTAATGGTGTTTGGTGTTGAACTCTAATTTTATTCCAATGTGGTCTGTCAGAATACAGAGAATAATTTCAGTTTTCTTGAATTTGCAGAGATTTGCTTTGTAACCCTAGGATATGGTGTGTTTAGGAGAATATTCGCTGGGCTTCTGAGAATATGTATTTTAACACTGCTAGGTGGAATATTCTGTAGATGTCTGTTAAGTCCAACTGGTCAATACAATTATTTAATTCTGCAGTGTCTTTGCTAAGTTTTTGCCTGAATGATCTATCCAATGGGTAACAATAGTGTGTTGAAGTCATCAGTAATTAATACATTTGGATCTATTTATATTTTTTAGGTCAATTAGTATTTGATGAGTTTGGTTGCCCTAGCATAGATATTTAGAATTCTTAGGTTTTCCTGATAGTTTCTTTTACTAATATGAAGTGTTCTTCTTTGTTTCTTTGACTAATTTTAATTTGAAAAGTTTTATCTGATATTAGTATTGCTACTCTAGCCTATTTATGAAGGCCATTTGCTTGCAGACTTTGTTCTAGCCTTTAATCTTGAATAGATATTTTGCCTAATTGTTTCTTGTTGGCAAAATATTTTATGTTCAAGCAAGCTAAGTACAACTATCCTGCCCAGATATTATTATTCATTTTTTATTGTTCTAGTCAAGTGAGACAATTTGAATGTTTGTTAGCTTTTAATTTTACTGTTTGGTGAGGATGTTTTGAATGTGCACACTTAATGATCATCTACTATACAGTGGAACCTATAGTATCATAGCACATTTTGATTTTTTAAAAACATATAGCATACTCTACTTAGTAATTCACTTGATATTTTTTTCTTAAGTGGTTAAAAAATGGAAGTATAACAACTCTGTGAGCCTGGTCTTTTGTTTGGATACTTCACTACCCAGAATGGAAAAATATAGAAAATATTTATAATTTTATTGTGAATGGCAGTGCAGAAGGTGCATTTATGACTGGTTTTGATATTATCTCATTTATATATTTAATATATTAAATTATTTCTGTGTCAGTAAGCTCTTCTCTGATGAGAAAATAAACTAATGTTCTCTATTTTAAATAATTAAATTATTTGAAAAGAACCGTACACTATCCTATTTATATTGACATGTGCTAGTTTAATGTCAAAGGCAGACTATGTGATAGGAACATGTTTTCAGAAAATGACATGACAATAATAAGCATTTTCAAATATTCTAATGTAAGTGGGCTTCTTTTATTTTGGTGACACTGAAATAGAATTAAGGGCCTTACATTTGCTATGCCTTTAGTGTTTTGCCCAGGTCAACCTTTTACCAGAAGTCTCTTACCTGTGTCTACTTAAAATCAAGGATTATGTGACAACTTCACTAGCCCATAAATGAGCTTTTAGAAATGATTTCACTATGTTACTTAATCTATTAGGCATATTAGGCATAATAATAACTGAGCAATTTTATCTCAGAAACTTATATTAACAAATCTATCCTAGATAAATTATTGACAGATTAAAAGTATCAAAGAATAAAAGCTACATTACTTTTAATACTTCATATTATGAGTGCTAAATTTTGTTAAGTGTATATATTAGAAAAAAATTATATTACACATATGAATCACTTAGGGAGTTATATTGAAACACATAAATTCTAAGTAATTATGAATTAGAACCCAGAAACCTCCGTTTTAAGTAAGCACATAATTCTCATGTAAGTTCTGCAACAAAACATAGTCAGTTGTTTATTATTCTTATTTTTCATACCACAGCCAAGTCAAGTTATTTTCCATGAGAATTTTCCTAATTTAATCTATTTTCAGTAGTCTCCATGATATGGTTCATATGCCTCTAACAATTTATACTGTGCAACCCAATAGTAGATAGAAGAGCATATGAAAACTTATATTTTCCATTTTAAAGCTATTTTTATTCACATATTTGTTGTAATATATATAATTACTAAAATTGAAGTATATTGTAAGTATAAATATAAATAATTGCTTTTAAAGAGCATGTAAATTATTGGACACGTTAGTCTCTTGATACTCTCTTTGCTTATGATGCAGTATTAAATATTTTGCAGTATAATACAATATTAAGGATTTTGTAGTATAAATAATTGGTAATTTACTATAATGTGACAGTTAACTGTTTGTTTGTTTTCTGCTCTCCTACTCTCTTTTGTTCCCTTTATCAGGTGATGCTTTTCCTTGGACCATCAACTTACATCACTTCAGCATATATACCCTTCTTGGAAAACAAGTAACACTTTGTCTTGTGGAACCTATGGGTTGTACCTCTACTCTAGCTGTAACATCTCAGAAACTACTTCCTACAGGACCTGATGTGAGACATTCATTTGTTGTCTGTCTCCATGTTGACCTAGAATCACTGGAGATAAAATGTTCAAATCCCCAGGTTGGTATAATTGACTTATGAAAGGAATGTTAAAAAGTAGTATATTTTAAAAACCATTATCATCCTTTTGTTTTTTGAACAGTGCTTCTTCTGTTAAGTACTCTAATTTATATTTTAACCAGACTATCAAAGAGTGGTTAAACTAAGAATTGCTTTGGAAGCCTTTCAGAATTTGTAATACAAATTTTTCTAAAGAGATATCAATTTCAGAATAAATGCTTCTATTGGATAATGGTATGAAATCAGCATCGGATGTGATGTTTTTAAACAGTGAAGAACATCTTACTATTAGACTAGAATGATTGGGCTGGGAAGTTGGCTCAGTGGTAGAGGGCTTGCCTTGCATGCCTGAGGCCCTGGGTTCAATTCCTCAGCACCACATAAGCAAAAAGAAAAAACCCAGAAGTGGCGCTGTGACTCAAGTGGTAGAGCGCTAGCCTTGAGCTGAAGAGCTGAAGGACAGTGCCTAGGCCCAGAGTTCAGGCCCCACAACCGGACCCCCCCCCCAAAAATAGACTAGAATGACCTATTGAAGTGATCACGTAAAATTTTCAATCAAACTTCCTTATCCTGATATATTTTAAGAAAACAAATGATACTACTGTATACTGTATCACAAATCCATTTGTTTTCAGTTGCATTAAGCCAATCATACTTTATTTCTCATATGTTCTTTTTCTTTTGTTTGTTTTTGTCAGTTGTGGGGCTTGAACTCTGGGCATGGGCGCTGTCCCTCAGCTCTTAAGGCAAGCACTCTACCGCTTGAGCCACAGCGCCACTTCCTCAAATGTATATTTTAATATGACTTAACATTACTTGGGTTTGTGAAAATTATTAATTACATGAAATTTGTAAATTCCTTCATTAAACTCAAGTAGGTTGAATTATATTTTTTATATAATCACTGTTGTGATTTTTAAAACAACTCTTTTTAGAATATTATTAGACCTTACAAGTACTCTATTCTGACTTTACTAGTTTTTAGCTCATTTTCAGAGTATTTTTAGGTAATTTCTGTCATCAATGAATATTTTATAGAGCATACTTAATACTATTTTTCCTCTCCTTTTTTCTTGGTCCTCTCCATCTTCCATATACTATACAGTTTGGTTTAACTTTTATGTGTTTTTGTTTACTTTGGAAAGATTGAATTATCTATTATGTTAGTAAGGGTCAGTGTTAAAAATGTAAACACTAAACAAGACAGCTGTTAAAACAACCCTGACAAAAACTTAACAGAATATCCCCAAATATAAGGCATTTTTAGAATCATTAGTAAATACTTTTGAATAACATTAAATGGTTCTGTTTAATGGTCATTATGACTCATAGTGGTAGAGAAGAGAGTGATTATAAGTTGATTTACCATCTCATAGATTACTCTCTGAGTGTTACTAGTAATGATTGCTTTGAGGTGTTTCCTAGAGGAATGGAAATTTATAGATAGTATTGTGTTCCTTGTAAAAATGTCCTATCCCCTGTATATTAGAATATGACCATATGTAGTAATAAGGTTATGACAGGTAAGCAAATTAAAATGAAATTATCAATCACATCCTTATAAAAAGCAGAAATTTAAATACAAAAGCAGAATGTGATATGATGAGACATAGAGTGAGTAGCATGTCAATGGCAGAACTGATAGAGCTGCAGTCTTTAACTCATTTTTTGGTAGATGGTGAGGGATAGAAGAGTCTGGTTTCATTTTTAAGCACCATTTATTCAGAAAGAATTGGCCTTTCTCCTTGTATTTTTCTTGGCACCTTTTAAAAAACTGTAGATTTGTGTGTTCACTTCTAGGTCTCATTGTTCTGTTTTTAATGCTAGTACAATCATTGTATTTTGGTTTTTGTTGTATATTTTTAAATCAGGTACTATAATGACTCGTGCATTTTTCCTTGTTTTCTGTAAAGCTTCTGCACCCTGTGCAGCTTCAGCTGCTGAGTGTTTTCATTTGTTTTGTTTTTTTGGATTCTTTTTTGTTACTGTGGCTTCAGCCTTATTTTAGGATTATTTCTTCTATTTCAGTGAAAAATATCATTGGTATTTTGATGAGGATTGCATTGAATATGTAGGTTGCTTTGGGTAGTATGGGAAATTTAATATTGATTTTTTTCTAATTCTTGATTACAGGCTATCTTGTTTATGTGTGTCTTCAGTTTCTTCTGGCAACTTTTGTAATTTTTTTGTAGAGGTATTTCATTTTTTCCTCATCATTATTATTATGGATGGGTTTGATTCCTATTTCAAGTAATTGACTCATAGTTATAGAAATGCTACTGATTTCTTTTTTAATATATTTTTTCTATGTATATACATATATATTTTTATTATTTTTTTTGTCAGTCGTGGGAGTTGAACTCTGAGTTTGGGCACTGTCCTGAGCTCTTCAGCTCAAGACTAGTGCTCTACTACTTGAGCCACAGTGCTACTTCTGGTTTTCTGATGGTTAATTAGAGATAAGAATCTTATGGACAATCCTGCCTTGGGCTGGTTTTGACCTGTGATTCTCAGATTTCAGTCTCCTTAGTAGCTAGGATTATAGGCATGAGCCACTGGCACCCGGCTCTGTGTATAGATTTTGTGTCCTGCAAGTTTATTGAATTTAGTTATTAGTTCTGATGCTTTATTAGTAGAGACATCAGGATTTTTATCTATAAAAACTATGTCATTTCAGTAAATGTTTGAATTCCTTTTTTTCTTTGTGATTTGGAATGTTTGATTGCTTTAGGTAGGAGTTCTTGTGCTTTGCTGAAGAAGAGTGGTGAAAATGAATACTTTTTTTTTTTCATTCCTTGGAGATAACCTCCTTTTTTTTCTTCCTTTCTTAGGATGCTGGCTTTTGGCTTATTATACATTGCCTTTATTATATTGAAGTGTATTTCTTCTAGACCTGGTTTGTTCACTTTTGTCATTGAAGTGTGTTAAGTTTCATAAGATGCTTTTCTTCATCTATTAACATGATCATATAGAATTTTTTTTATTCTCTTCATGTAATGAATCTCAGTTACTGACTTCCATATGTTGGATTTTCCTTATGTCCATGAGATGAACCCCAGTCAGTCATTGTGAATAATGGTTCCAGTGTGCTCTGATAATCAGTGTTTATTTGAAAACTTCTGCATTTATGCCCTTTAGCTTTTTGTTGTTGTTGTTGTGTTTTCATCTGGTTTTATATCAGAATTAGGTCTCTACTCTCTAGTCTTCTTCTCTGATTTATTATTGTTTTCCTATTACAGATTTTCTCTTTGTTTTCTTCCTTTTTTTAACTTCCTTGAGATATATTAATAGGTTGTTTGAGATATTTGATACAGGAATTGCGATTGCTAAAGAAATTCCCTTTTAGTATTACATGTGTGTGTGTGGGGTGTGTGTGTGTGTGTGTGAGAGAGAGAGAGAGAGAGAGAGAGAGAGAGAGAGAGAGATGTCATGTTTTCATTGTCATTTATTTCCAGAAATATTTTAATTGATTTCTTCTTGCTTTTTTTGGATATTCAATAGCAACTTGTTTAATATTCATTTTTTATATATGTTCTAAAGTTTGGATTATTATTTTCCAGTTTTGTTTTATTTTAGTCTGAAAAGATACTTTGTATGGTTTCTATCTTGGAGGACCTTCATGTACTATTGAAAGAATGTATCTTCTGCAATTATTAGATGGAACATTATATATATGCTTGTTAAGTACATTTATTCTATTGTTTTTCTGCAAATTTGTAGACTGAAAATCTCTCCATTGCTGAAAGTAGTGTGTTAAAGTTCCTGAATATTTATCAGTATTTTTCTCCCCCTTTATACCTATTAATGCTTGGTTTATGCTTATACATTGAGGTGCATATACATAAATATGTATATATAACATGAGTATATATATATATATATGTGAAACATGAGTATTTTACATACTGTGCTTAATATTAAAACATTCTTAATTTGTAGAATTACAGTTCATTGATAGATTTCTGATGATTTGTTCTTATTAATTTATGTGTTGTTGCGAGTTTCTTTGCATGAGTCCTGGGACTTGAACTCAGGGCCTAGGCACTGTGCCTGAGCTTCTTTTGCTCAAGGTAGCACTCTACCACTTGAGTCATAATGCTACTTCTGGCTTTTCTGTTGATATGGTACTGACGAATTGAACCCAGGGCCTCATGCATGCTAGGCAAGCACTCTACCAGTAAGCCATATTTCTTTATCTCAGAATAATTGATCATTTAAAAAATAATTTTCTAGTATAGATGCAGTCTCTTAGCCTTTGTTTCTCTGGAAATGTATTCATTTTTTATTTATTTCTAAATTATAGCTTTGCTAAGTACAGATGGCAATCTTTTCCTTCAGTTCTGTAAAAAATTTTGTACTGTTCTTCTTTGGTCTTTAAGGTTTCTGCTGACAAGTATGCTCTTGGGCAAATTGGAACACTATTGTTGTTATTGGTATTATGTGGTTGTACAAAGAAGTTACAATTCCATAAGATGTACTGTACAGTGCATCTTGAACAATGCCACCCCTTTCATCCTTCTCACCCATTTCCCCCTCCCTTCCCTACCCTCAAGTTACATAAAAATTAAATTTTTCATAATGTACAATATAATGACTGCATTTGCTTACCCTTTGAGCACTCTTAAGTGTTACTTTTTTCCTTGCCTTTATGTCTATTATTCATCTTATTTGACTATATCTCTTGATGTCAAAATTTTTTGACCTCTTGACTGCTGACATTAGACATCCTTGAACACAGGTTTGATGAGTTTTATGTTACTGTCTCCTTGAATAAATCTTTGTACAACAATGGCTTTCTAAATGCCCTCTTAAACCTCATTAACCTAAATATTTGACATCTTGCCAGTGCTGCAAGGGTCTTGTAAGGCTTCTGGATTCCTATTATTCTTTGTTTTTCCTCTCCTCCAATTATATATTTTCAGAGGCCATCTTTAAGCTCTGTAATTCTTAAAAAAATTTTTTTTAATTGTGAAAATACCATACAGAGGGGTTACAATTAGATGGGCAAGGTAATGAGTATATTTCTTATCAAGCATTGTTGCCCCCTCCTTTGTTTCCCCTTCCCATTCCCCCCCACCAAAGTTGTAAAGTTCATTTTTCGACATAACGTCTTGTACATCTCATTGTTCCAATGGGTCCTGTATCCCTATTTAAACAATTAGTTTTTTCCCTTCCCCTCAACAAATTATACCAACATCAAATATAGTGAAAACAGGGGTTATACCATGGGGGAGGGGGAGTGACATACTAGAGCTCCCCTATACCCAGCAATCCCACTTTTAGGCATTTACCTGAATGATCTGCAGTTCTTTTGTTCATTAGATTTGTTCTTATATTTCTGCTGCATTTATGATAGAAGTGCCATGTTTTTAATTCTTCTTACTATATATATATATATATATATTTTTTTTTTTTTGGTTGGTCATTGGGCTTGAACTCTGGGCCCTGGAAGCTGTCCCTCAGTTCTTCAGCTAAAGGCGAGCACTCTACTAGTTGAGCCACAGCGTTACTTCCGGTTTTCTGGTGGTTTATTGGAGATAAGAGTCTCATGGACTTTTCTGCCCAGGCTGCCTTTGAACCAAGATTCTCAGATCTCAGCCTCCTGAGTAGCTAGGATTCCAGGAATGAGCAGCACCCAGCTTACTATAATTTTTGCTTTAAGGATTGGTCTTTTTAAAGATATTATTAGCTTATATAAATTACATAGGGGGAATTTTTATTCTTACATCTCCTCACATGTTTACTCTGTATTTCAATCAATTTAATTCCCCTAAACCACACTTTCTGCTCCTCTCACCCTAAAAGATAGTCCCCCCAACAGGCTTCCTTATTCCATTTTCCTAGTTAGAAATTACTTCAACAATATTCAGCTTTCTTTATCCTTACTGCTAACACATCTGTCCCACTTGTCCCCATATGTGCTAATGGGCTCCAGTGCTACTGTCGCATCTTGGGTTTACATTCTAGTCCTGGTTAGGACCAAAATCTACCCTGCTACCTAATCTATACTGTTGAAGTGAATCATAGCCCAAGATTGTTGCAACTAGCCTTAAATGATGCTGGATAGAATAGGTGATCTTTAGACAGGGCAATTTTTCTACCTGTCCCCTTTGCTGTTACAAACATTTATATACATGTCTTTCTATAGACAGTGGTTTTCACAGGAAGGGGAGGATATTTAGGAGGAAAATGGTTGAATCTTATAGTAAATATAACTGACCTTTTCTAAAATGATTAAAGTGATAATTTTACATTGTCATCCCAGGAGAATGAGTGTTAAGTTGTTCTGTATTCTTGCTAATAATTGCAGTGGTTATGTTTTTAATTGCACACATTCTAATATTATGGCTTTGATTGGCCAAGTGTTTCAATTTTATTTGAATATTGAATCTCAAATATTTATCCTCAAATATTGGTGTAACTTTTTTTTAGGAGAGAGAGAAGAACCTGAGTTTTCTGTTAGCTGCTTCTTTGAAAATAAAAATATGTTTAAAATTTATGTCATAGTTTGCTTAGTACTTTAAAGAAAATATACTTGTTGACATTCATTTACAGCTTTTTAATGATTACAGTTAAAAGTAGCAACAAGAGGCCCCGGCATTGGTGGCTCATGCCTGTAATCCTAGCTACTCAGGAGGCTGAGGTCTGAGGATCATGGTTCAAAGCCAGCCTGGGCAGGAAAGTCCATGAGACTCTTATCTCCAATAAACCACTAGAAAACCAAAGTGGCACTGTGGCTCAAGTGGTAGAGCGTTAGCATTCAACTGAAGAGCTTAGGGACAGCGCCCAGACCCAGGGTTCAAGCCCTACAACCGACCAAAAAAATAAAAAAGTAGCAACAAGAGAACAGCATTTTAGATAAATAAGCCTCATGCTCTTAGATATATGTAGAACTTGTTCTCTTTGGTTTATACTCTCCATATTCTAAGTTCTTTTAAGAAATCAGTATTAAAATGGGAACTTGTTTTGCAACAAAATTGCTTCTTTTTAGTGGGGAAAGTTATCATTATGAAGGAGAAGAAATGTTGAACTAAAATTCCACTCAGAAGTTTTGTGTGTATGGGTTTTTAGCATTTTCTTTGTGCAGGTGTTTAGCATTTTCTAGACGTTAGAGTATTTTTAAAGAAAAATACCTATAACCTGAGATTTTATAACATCAGTACTCAAAAAACAGAAGAATACTCTAAACCCAAGTACTGTTTTACATCAAGTAAGGATCGACACTCTTTTTTTATGCATCTGTTCTGCCCACATGAGAAGCCAGCTTCATCATCTGGATGTGTCCTGGAGCTGAAATGTCTTATAAATATAAGAATTTCACTTTTTAAAAATGGCCAACAGAATATGGTATCCAGCTGTGGATTTGCTTATATATCATGTTTGCATTTTTCCCTGAGCTTGTTTTATACAGTATATGGCAATATGTTGTCATACAAATTCCATGATTAATGTTTATTTATGAAATCTTATATAAATATCTTAGAACTCAGTCAAACAATGTGCAAGTAAAATAGTTTTTTTCAGAATTTGGAAAGTACAAATCCCAGAGGAGTAGTAGATTGACTAAGTTCTTTACAAAAAAAAAGTCTCATATGTAACCTTTTCCTTTTCCAATTCTATTTTATATCATTCTGGTTTTTTTTTTTTTTGCTGTTGGTTATGGTGCTTGAACTCTGGGTCTGAGCGCTGTCCCTCAGCTCTTTAGCTGAGGGCTAGAGCCCTACCACTTGAGCTACAGCACCACCTCCTTTATATCATTCTTTTACAACTTGTTTTGCCATGTGGGAAATACAGTTTATAGCTTAGAAAACTAAAGAATGTTTAGATGTGGAAATTATTCAGAAATAAGGATAGCAATCATTTTGTAATTTATACATTAATTATTTTGTGTTATATATTTGTTTTCTAAGTTTGACTCTATCCTGAGTATATCGGATATGTTTACATTTGTTTCATTATTGATATCTCAATTAGTGGTGCTTACTATCATTGTTTTAATTCATAGAAGTGATTGGTTAATTATAAAATATGCTGTGTGTATGACACTGATTATAAGTATGAATAAATCATCAATAGTAAAACTGTTGGTAGGTATTTGTTTTGCTGATTCTTTTATTTTTCAGTTGAATTTTCTTATGTTTACATTTTAATAGATTGTGACTAGATGTTGAAAACTGTTTTCTCTCCTGCTCAGGTCCAACTCTTTTATGAACTAGCTGATACCATGAATAAGGTCTGGAATAAGATTCAGAAGAGAAGCAACCTCAGTCCATCTTCAGTCTACCCAGAGACAGTGGCAGGCCCTGTTCCTAGTTCTCCAGTTCGAAGCAGTGTAGGTACAGCTCCTCCAGATACTAGCACATGCAGCCCATCTGGAGACATTGGAACTACTACTGAGGTAAGTGTTTTAGCAAAATTCTGTTACTAAATGTAGGGTAATATATAACACAGAGTTCCGTATCAGTATAGAGGGTAAACGTGACCTCACCACTGTGGAAGCTGCCAGATTCAGAGGGCTCATGAAGTGTTCTGGTAGCAGTGACTGTGTAATATGTTCCTTTGAGGTCCAAGTATTTTTTATCACTTACAGTAGGTTGTGAGGTAGTTTGAGATCATGCAGGGTCTGTGCAATGGTAGAAAGTTAGGACATGGTAAAGGTGTGTTTCCTCAGGGGTTTAGAAACATAGAAGCTGAGTGTAAAAGAGGCTCTGAGCCTAAGCCACCTTTTAAAATCAGGAAATTACTGTTATGTTTACTTTAGTAATTTTCAGCCCTGTGACCACCCTAACCTCATCTGGCATACCAGTGCTTTTTTATATAACAAATATTTTATAATGGCTTCTTTATTGTCCTACAGTAAAAACAAAAGATATAATATGAAATAAAAATAAAAAAATTATAGAACACACACTTTTTTTTTTTTTTGCCAGTCCTGGTTCTTGAACTCTGGGCCTGGCTGCTGTCCCTGAGCTTTTGTGCGCAAGGCTAGCACTCTACAACTTGAACCACAGCCCCATGGCCTTTTCTGCCTGGACTGGTTTCACAGTGATGCTCAGATCTCAGCTTCCGTAGTAGATAAGATTATAGGCATAAGCCAGCAGCTCCTGGCTTATACATATAATTTTAAAATATGAAATAAATAGTGTACAAAGGAAAATGAGATATAGTAATGTGCATTATAAAAGTGCTTTGTCCTGACTTCATTGGAAGACAAAATGGAGTAGTCAAATACATGTAATGACTGAACATGATGGTTACAAATAGATTTGTCCAAGTCAATACTAAATACCACAAATTCTATTGTTTTTCTGAAATAATGACAACTTTTTGAACAAAGCATAGTTAATTCTTTTACTTTAGTGGTTGCAATTATGAAACTCAGTATAAACTCATTCAAAATGAAAAAGTTTTTAGATTTTAAAAGTCTATGATCAATTTTTTTTTTGCTGGATGTGGGGCCTAAACTCTGGGCCTGGGCGCTGTCCCTCAGCTTTTCAGCTCAAGGCTAGCACTCTACCACTTGAGCCACAGAGACCACTTCTGTTTTTTTCTGCTTATGTGGGACTGAGAAATCAAACCAAGGGCCTCATGCATGTAAAGCAAGCACTCTACCACTGAGCCACCTTCCCAGCCCAGTTCAAATATTTGTAAATAGTGTTTACCTATGTGATTTGTTTGTGAAAGTATATTATTCTTGATTGTACATTCTGACTCTAAACCCTTAAATTGCAATAGTGACATAAAATCATCAAGTCAATCTAAAACATCATCATTCATGTCCAGAAAAACCAATACTACTAAATTTTCTTGCTGTGGATTACTATTCTGAAGTATTTGGAGATAGATAGTATGTTTTTGTTTTTTCATAAAGGTACCATTCCCTCTGGAAACAAAGTTATTGGAAAAGTACAGAATAACTGAATACAATAACTGAATGTTAACTTTTTATTTTAAAAATCAATGAAAACAAATGAGCTCTGAAGGGCATATTTCGCCTTCTATGAGGTGTTTAAACATATTGGGGTGGATATATTTAACCCCTTGCACAAACAACTTCTCTCTTCTGTATATTCCAAAGCTTAAGATACACAATGACTTGTTATTTCTTCTTTTCTCTTTTGTTTTCTTTTTCCTTTCCAAATGAGTAAAAGGTACAAAGTTCATATCTCAGGAACCCGTATAAAATTATTGGAATATACCTGTTCTAGAGCAATGGCAGCAATTTTTTTTAAATTGGTGATCCTCAATCTTATACAGAAGCTTTGAGTAGTTTACAATAAAGAAAGCTGCTTAACTTTATTGAATGCAGCAGCTGCAAATTTTTTAAAATTACAAATTCTTATTTCTTTTCTATCTTTAATACTGTATAAGATGTACTTTGTGAAATTTGGTACAAAGCAAAGTATAAAATAATAAATTACTAGACAAGGTAATTGTAAGATAAATTGATAAATGAACTTAAATCTGGAGACAGTGGAAGTGTTCCATTAAACATTTGTTTGCTAGTCCTGTTTTTAGGAAATGATAGGCTGAACCTAACTTTCTATTTTAAAATTATTCTTTTGGAACAAGACATTTAAAAACTGTTACATGTGTAGGAGTCACAGAAATGATCATAGTTGTTAGGAACTGCTATTTAAATGTTAGTGTATTAATGGTATAATGATATACTTTGTTTTTTTTCCTTTCCACACAGGACTTTAATGAGAAGCTATCCCACTCAGGGACAATAGATAAGCATTGAATACAAGTGATTAAAATCAGAATTTAAAGTTTGTGGATATAGTAATAATTTTTTGTCAAATGCCAAACTGTCTATATCTCAAAAATAACTTTTTATTTTCCACTTGATGGAATAGTATGCTACCACAAACACTTACATTTTTGAAGATTATTATGTTTAGCTAATATTTGTTGGACATTTAGTGTATGGCTGCCTCAAGACTATGCAACCTATGCCTCATTAATTACTCCTGACACCATGAAGCAAATATTGTCAACCATATGTAGAGATAAAGTAATTCCTGGGGAGGTTAATTAATTGCCCAAGGAGGTATAGCTACTAAATAACAGAGGTGGGACTGACTCCAGGTCTACTAAACATCAGAAAACCTTTCACTGAATTATGAAAGTTATGTATTACATTGCTTACAATTTTTCATCAAGTATTAGAGGAATGAAAATTATACATACATACATACATACATACATACATACATACATATATACACACTTTGACACAACAACGTAAAACCTTTATAGATGGGGAGACAAAGGCTTGGAAGGAAACATGCGTCATGTGCTTCTCACTTTTGTATCTAAGAATCTGAGATTAATAAGAAACAGTCCATCAAAGCCAAAAAAATTAGTTGGGATGTGGGGTGTGTATGCATGTGTATATACAATAGTGAATTCTAATAAGGCAAACAAATGAATTTAGGGAACTTGAACTTATTTCACTTCCCTATACAGTTGGATAATGGGAGACTTTAGAATTATAAAATGTACAACCTATCCTACATATCATGATAGACTGAATGTGAAATGTTACAGAAATAAATACATTCTACATTTATAGAACTCGTCTGTAAGATTTGTAGAGATTTTGTAGAATGACATTATAATTCTTTAAAAAGTGAATAAGACAAGGTAACAATTTTGCTTTAGTAGGTTTACAGTATAATAGACTAGGAGAATGTTGTCTTTATCAGCAGTAGTACAAGAACTAAAGGGAAAGATTAAGATAGGAAGAAAAATGGGAGGGGCAAGTTGCTTAGTTAAAGAAACATATTCTGGATTTGCTAGGTAGCTTAGTGGAAGAATGCTTGCCTAGCATGCATAAACCAAGTACCACAAAAGAAACAAAAGACAAATTAATTCTGATTTTAATAGGATCTTTACATGGCTGCAATTCATTTGAAATTAGAACTCTGTAGCTTTTTTTTTTCTGATTGTGATCTGAAGATCAATAATGAATTTACTCATAGTGGATTTGTTTTGTGCTGCCTATGGAATTAAGCTGATCTATTTGACAAAGGAGTAATTATTAAAGACTCAATAAAAATTTTGTTAGTTAATATTCAAAACAAACCATGTAAAACAGCTCACAGAAACTCCTTAGTACAACTACTTAGTGATAAAAAATAAAATTAATTAAATTTTAAAAATAAGCTATCAGGCTAGGTGCCAGTGGCTTATGCCTGCCCAGGAGTCTGAGATTTGAGGATCATAGTTCAAAGTTAGACAGGGCAGGAAAGTCTTATCTTTCAGTTAACCACCAATAAAGTGGAGCTATGTTTCAGATGATAGAGTGCTAGCCTTGAACAAACAAACAGATCTTAACAACAGAACCCAAGCCCTGAGTTCAATACCCAGGACTGGAACAAAAAAATAATAATAAAGGATCAATGTGTTTTGGTTGAGATCTATATAGAGAAATACCAAACATTTTCCAAATGTGTCTTCTTTGCCTATATAATTATGATCAATAAAAGAAATATGTGATTTGAAATCTCTGTATGCATCTAAGTTTAAACAACTCTGAAAGTGAGCTGATAAAGATTAATACAAAAATATAATGGTTATTTTTCCCAGTATGTACAAATACTTTATGATTCAACTGTGCTTGTTCAGTTCTATCAAAATGTACATTTTGTACCCAGACTTTCATGTCTCATTTCCTATTGCTTTTCTTACTTCTAGAACTATGCTGAATAATAATTGCAACTTTCCTTTCTTTTATTTTTCAGTTCTATTTGGCAAGCTATGTTGTTGTGTTTCTTCGAATAATCATGTTAAAACATGGCTTAGTATTTTGAAGAACATGTCTTTATATTTAAATGTGTCTCCCAGGGAGAGATAAGAGTCATACTTTGTTTGAATAGGCTCAAAAGTCTTTTATGCCTTTTTGGACTTGACATTCCTAAACAGTTTTACCAGCCCTTCTTGTATTCACCATTATCTAGTGATCTTTTAATTACAAGATGACATTCTATTAGCAAAATCGTCATGTAATGAACAGAGCTACCTGTAAATAGATTTAAATATATTGTGCATGTTTGGGGTTAATTATATCACTACTTGCCAACTTTTTAAATTTTTTGGCATAGATAAAAAAATGGTATTGATGAGTAGGGTAATCAGAAAAGCTCCAGATTGCTCAGTGTCATTTCTCCAAGCCTCACTGTGAAAACTCTTAAGGGTTTGCAAGTTAATGTGTTAACATCTCTATGATATATCCCACTAGTAAGCAATTTCTGAGTTATAGTTTGTTTTTGATAAACATATTCTTTATACTTTTCTTATTGCCTCACTAGCAGACGTTAGTAAACCAGAAGTTATTATATTTGTTTTGTTTTCATAATTATAACCCCTTTTCTTCTTGTTATGATAAATATTATGATAGATAACAGCACAGGGATATGGCAGTACACTATCAGATTAGCATGGCATAATCTTCTTCATATAACCAGGACCAAAAATAAAATATTAAACAGAAACAACATAGTTATTAACTATCCAACCATAATTTCAAAAGAAGCTATTCATCAGTTACATATGGTATATTATTGACTAATTGGCTGTTCTGGGTCAGTACCAGTGCTCTTGTCTTTTCAAAAACTGCAAACATACATTAAGACCTACTAAATTTAAAATGATTAACTTACACTATGTATAGAATTTCCCTGAACCACAGGCCAAACAAAATACATTTTATCAGGTAAATTTCTATTAGCTTTCTATTTTGGAATACTTGATAAACTAAGTATTTTACATTTAGTATCTCCTTTAATTCCCAAACCAGTTTTATGAGATGGATAATATAGTTTAATTAATTAATTTATTTATTTTTGTTGGTGATGGAGTTTGAACTCTGGGCCTGGATACTGTCCCTCAGCTCTTCAGCTCAAGGTGAGTGCTCTACCACTTGAGCCACAGTGCCACTTTTGATTTTCTGATGGTTTATTGGAGATAAGGGTCTCAGGGACTTTCCTGCCCAGGGTTGGCTTTGAACTGTGATCCTTAGATCTCAGCTTCCTGAGTAGCTAGGATTACAATGCATAAGCCACTGGTGTACAGCTTAATTAAAATTTTTATAGTAAGGAATTTGTAGCAGGAGAGGGTAAATAATTCACTCAAAGGACAGAAATACTAACTGGCAAAACTACAATTAAAACTTCTGTACTCCAGAGTCTTATATACCTCTTATTTTTGTCGGTTGTGGGACTTGAACTCAGGGTCTAGATGCTGTTCCTAAGCTCTTTTGCTCAAGGATAGCTGTCTACCACTTTGAGCCACAACGCCACTTCTGGGTTTTTGATGGTAACTTAGAGATAAGAGTCTCATGGACTTTCCTGCCCAGAGTGGCTTTGAACCACGATCCTCAGATTTCAGCTTTCTGATTAGTTAGCATTACAGACATGAGGTCACCAGCCCCTGGCATGAGTATACAATATTTTTATTACATTAAATTTACAGTTTGATCCATTGGTGAATCTTTATCACTTTAATAAGTTGTTGTCTGTGAGTTTTTTCTAGTATGTGTGTGTGTGTGTGTGTGTGTGTGTGTGTGTGTGTAACAACATGATTCCCAAATTGTCTATTATTTTTATCCTCTTTCTGTATTTTCTATTATTTTTATCCTCTTTCTCCATGTTCCTTAACAATCAATCTCCCTTCCATTCTGCTTTCATTATGTTTGTGTTTTTCTTTTTTTTTTACTCAAATATTCTTTTTTTAATTTCTCAGTTTTAAATCTCCCTTTTGGTATTTCTGATCTACTTGGTTTAGATAGAGCTTGATACAGTCAGGAGATTGAGAATAAAAAGAAGGAAAAGGAAGAAAGTAAATCCAAATGTCTTTAAAGATATTTTATTCAGTACTGGTTTGTTACATATTCTAAGTTAGAATAATTTCCTGTCTTTATTATTTGCTTAATGCTAACATGGATGGTCTCGAATTATAATGGAAATTAATATGTGCTGAACATACTGAATGTGTTCGATTATATTTTGAAGTTTTGGCAGAAACTGTAGATACCAAAGTGGGGAAAAGGGAAAATTAGAGTAGTGTGTTTGGTTTCCATAGTAACCTTGCAAACAAAAAAATAGAATGTTAGTAATTTATTTTCTCTAAGGTGTACTTTTTTTCTCTTGGATAAAATTATTAAATGATTACTGTTACTTTCCTATTCTTTATTGGAATCTCTCTTTCCTCTCTTCTTCCTTGGTATGGTAGTTTTGCAGAGCTTGTTGCATGAACAAACATGTCTCAGTTCTGCCCATTTACAAAACTGGATTGCTAATAGTGAGTGTCAGAAGATTCTTTTAAGTGAAAATTTTCATTTTATGAATTCAAAAGTAGGAACAGTGATTTGAAGTTAGTGCTGCACAAGGTAGGGACTGCTCCAACTTGTATTTAATTACCATGATCTAAGTATTCTAACTCTGTGGAAAAGAACCTGGAATTGCATAACTTTGATTTTTACTTCTGTAACTTATGATCTCATTATTTATCCTCTGAGACTTAGCCGCATCAGCTGTAAAATTTTAATAATAGTAATACTCTTCTCAATATGTTAGTATAACTAGTTTATTTAAATGTCCTATATAGGTAAATGTCCTATATCCCATGAGTACAATATTTTCCTTATTTATTTTTGTCTTTTTAAATTTCAGTAAAAGTTTGCTTCTCTTTGTATATTGGATGGCTTGTTTTATACCAGATTTATTCCTCAATATTTGATACTTTTGTCAGTTGAGGATATTACTATGTACTTCATCTCCCTTCTTTGTTAATTACATTAGTTTTCAAATGTTAAACTGATCTTGCATTTCTGTAATGAGCTTGACTTGGTTGTATTTGTATTTCCCTTTTTAAGGATTTTTAAAATCTATAATCCTAAGTGATACTGGCCTTTGATTTTTTTCTTACAATAATAGCACTATCATATTTGGATATAAAGGTAATACTGCCTTCATAGAATACATTGAAAATGTTAGCTTTTGCTTTTCATTACAAAAAGTATGATTTTCAAGTGAAAAATCTCTAATTATTCTATATACCTACTGTAATAAAAAAAATCTTCATTGAAAAGCATTTCAGTATAACACATTCTTAAATTGGAGGGTTGTTAAACATTGCTTAGATAGACAGGAATTTTTAACCTAAAAGATTATTAGAGAACAGGAAGAAGGAAGTGGACAAAAGACACTAATTTTTGTAAAATATTTACAAGAAACCTTTATAAAACTGCAGAGCTATAGAACTGCTATGTTTCTGGAAGCTGAATTTTATCCCAGTATTGATAAAACTTTGAATATTAGTCTGGTGACCTGATATATATGTATATATATATGTACATATATGTATGACACATATATCAAATAAGAGAATCCAGAGGGTTTCACTAGCTTTGAACTCTTTTACTATCATTTTATAGTTAGGTATTTTGTGAAACTTTGGGCAACATGACATTAAGCTTTTCAGCTCTGCTAAATTGTATTTAAAATCATGAGGGGAACATTTTACTCCTACTGGGATAGATCTTACCTTTTTTTTTTTAGTTTATTCTATGATTTTGTAAATTTCATAAATTTTGATATTACAAAAACCTTTACCAAACACCATTAAAACATTTAACAAATCACCACTAAAAAACACTTAATATTTTGATTATTCCTTTTCAAAACCCCAAAACACACCCACAAATATATACAAAATTACATACTTTCCTTACATGATAAATTCACAATCTATGTGCCTGAATATTATTATAAACAAAATGATATTTTTGAATTGTTAAATTTTCAGTAGTATTGGTGAAGATAATTTAGAAAGAATAGTTATTATGAATGGCTAGTTATTATCAATAGTTATATTGATGAAATTAAATCTCTGCAATTCATTTGTGATTTTAGACAAGTCAATTTAACTTAAAAATATTTACCTTGTATGTATGTGTAGTGTTTTTGATTATTCAGTAATGGTACAACAATAAAATGTCAAAGCTTGAGAAATAACTAAAATGTGTAGGACATGGTATCTGTCTATAATTCTATTACTTGGGAAACTGAAGCAGAATAATAACTGTTTGGAGGAGCCTGGCTAAATAGAGACTCCCAGGCTACCTGGAGTACATAGAAAGACCCTGGTTATTTTCATATGTGCGTACACACATATACATATATACACATATATATACACATACATACATACAGCAGACAAAACAAGGAAAGAGAAAGACAAGAGAGAAAGAGGGGAAGTAGGTTATAAAAATGTTGAGGAAGTGCTTAGAATACCATTTTACCTAAAGCAGAAATTTTTATATTAACTTACAAATATTTAGAAGCTTAGCATCATGGGATAATTTGACCAACATTGTTTATTATTCCAAGATTAAAACTACTAATTAGCAGCCTAGTTAAAAATCATTGTGCGTGTGGCATTGTGGCTCAGGTGGTAGAGCCTTTAGGAAAAAGAGGCTCAGGAACTGCTCCTAGGCCCTGAATTCAAGCCCCACAACCGACAAGAAAAAGACAGCAAAAATCAAGTGTGAATTACTTCCTTGCTTAATGTTTTTAATTATTTAAAATACACTAATTTTGAAAACATCACTATGCTGATGAAAAGTTAATATTGAACTGAGAAATTGATAGCGACTGTTACTATTTTTTGTGTTTAAAAGTAAATAACCTATCCCATAATTTTCCTCAGATTTACATGCAAACAGCCCTTTAGATGATAGACTTTGCTTGAAATATTTATTTATTATTTTAAGAATGTTTTGAAATTATTTTAAATCTTTTTCTAGAAATAAACATTTCAATTAGTGTTTTTATTTAGATAATTTTATTCACAATATTTAGGGATAAACTTTTACCTTTTAATTATGTATTTGAAGTCCACATTGAAATTGCAAATATCATTTTTATACATTTCAAATTAAAATATGCATTTGAAAAATCATAAATTTAAAATGTATTTTGCTATCTAAATAGTTGTTTTTTTCATGTTTGTAAAAAATATTATTGTTGTATTTTTTGAATGTGGTGGATTTACCAGAAGTAAATATAGTTTTGAAAAGCACATTCTGACAATTGTTTGACTCAAAAAGTAGTGTTACATGGCACAAATATTATTTCTATGAGTAAAAAAAGTATATGTTGAAGTATTTATATGGTTCTCTAGATGATTTATATTTTATGACTAATTCTTTTCATACTGACAGGTTGATTGTGAGCACTGTGTTTTTCTACACATACAAACAATTTCAGCTTCCTGTATTTCAAATTTTGTCATGGTAGAGTGAGAAAGAGTTGAGTACTGAGCTTAAAAGCAGCTAATCATCTCCCCTACCTCCCTATCCTTGCAATGAAATGGCAAGAGCAAAGGTAGTGGAAGTTCTGGCAGACCACGTGTTACTGTTGATTTAAGTACAAACAGTGGTGGAAGTGTTTAATCCTTAGGGAAATTATGCCATTCAACAAAAATGCTGAAGTTATTTTGATAAGAAAATATAGTAATGGCCAAAACTATGATCAGTACTGACCTAAGCGGGGCAAGGATGAAGGGCTGCAGTGTTTGCTCTTCCTGATGAACAAAGATAAATTCACCTAGAAGAAGAAATTAAGTATTTTGGTCAATTTGCAACAAAATGGTGAATGAGCTGTTTATTTTAGAGCTAAGCAGAAAGTTGTGGGAAAGTAGTTTTTCATTTCCATTTCTGGCCTGATTTCTACTATAGATTTGGAAGAGAATACAAAGCTGTTTAACATACTACAAATGAAACTTCAATAGGGCTTATTAAATATGAACCTATATTTCTTAGCATTTTATTTTGTATACCCAGTAGCACCAGAGATGCTGTTTTTTCTGAGGTTTTTCCATACTTGACATATATTCCTCTAATTGTTGAAAGAATATAATTTATTTATGCTTCTGCTCTGAGACTCTATCAAGAAATGTATTCATACCTTCTTTTGTTTCCTTTTATTTAAAAATACAATCATTTTCTAGAATTTTTCATTAGATGTTACAGCCTACCAAACTATATTTTTTTTATCTTCTCAAGTTCTAGGAATTTCAATTATAGCAGATTTAGGACTACCTATTCTAGAGAAGCATTTATATGAAACATCAACAAAGATCAAGCTATTTGTTTTACTTATATAGCTGGGATAAGAAATGAATGTACTATTGGTCTCTCTCTATCTCTGTCCTTCCTTCCCTCCGTCTATTACTCACCTGATCCTTCCCCCATTTTCCTCCCTCACTCCCTCTTCATTTTTTTTTTCTTTTGGTCTCATAGCCCAATCTAGCCTTGAACTGTATATTCTGCTGTCTCTATCTCCTAAAGACTAGGATTCTAGACATATACTACCACACATAACTAATTTTCTGGCATAGTAAATTACCTGACTCTAGTACTTACTTTGTGTCTACATGTGCCTATAATAAACAGATGTCATTCTTTGGAAATCTTCATTTTGTCCTGTTTCTTTTTGGGGATTCAGGGAATTTGACTTTTCTTCTGATTAGAAACATGTTATATGCTGATGTTTAACAAGGGATGACACACACCTGTAATATTAGTATTAGGGAGACAGATTAGGAGGATAAAGAATTCAAGACCAACTTGGACTACATAGTGAGAAACTGTATCAAAAAAAACAAAAACACTTAAGACCACAACCAAAGTGTCATACCTAAACTGAATATTATTCTTGACTGGATAGCATGTCTTTGCCAGGGTTATTTTGTACATATTATTTATTTTTCTTATTTTTGGTTATTTAGGCTAATGAAATTAGTAACTTCTTTGATGAATTATTCATAGAAAATTGCATACATACCTTGTTATATGTCTTATTAAAATTTTGACTAATATTTTCCTCTGACTCTGGCCTACTGGTTATAAATACTTAGCAAAGAACATTTTGTTTGAGATACTTAAAACACCAGTGACCTTTGTTGAATGGCAACTCCTTTGTGCAACTACTTAAAGATAATAAAAATATTTAATTAAAAAAACTAGAGAACCGTTAGAGTCTAGGATACATACCAAATGGAAATATTTGTGAAGTTAGATGACCAAATGAGAAAGACAGCAGGAATACTGAATTTTATATGTTAATATATACCTCTCTTGTTCTCTCTCTTTCACTTTATACTTCAGTATAATGCTCTTTTTCAAACTTAACACTAAGAAACAAATATCATTATTATAACCATATTATAACCCAAAAGAAAACAAAGGACATCTTCTTCATTTGTTTATCATTTTTAGATGACTATATATTCTTTACCTCATATATGGTTTATACTCATGCACATCTGAAGGAAGCTGGGAGGGGAGGGCACAGAGTCATTGGAAAGCAGGTGAAAAAGTACAGTAGAGGGGCCTATCAGCTGTACTGGACATTGATGAAAGTGAAATAAGCAATTCAAGAGCGGTGATGGGAGAGAGGGACTGGGAGAGAAAGAGGAAACAGCAGATACTAAGCAGAAGGAAAGAAATGTATGTATCACCTGATCTGGAAGAAATAGTATTATTGTTAATTTTCACATAGTTCATAAACTTTGTAGATTAGAATGACAATGATTAACCTGTGAAGGTTAAAATGTGTTTGTGACTTTAGCTAAATATAACCACACCACAGTACTGTGAAATTTATGTAATTAATCTCAATAAAGTCATCTTTGGGGAGGGGAACCATATTTCAAAGAAGGTATTGGACTGTGAAGTTAAATTATTTGCATAAAATCACATGGCTGGCGTCTCATCCTACCAAATCATACTGCTTGTTAGTCTAAGCTTAATTAAATATGTGTAACTAATGCTAAGACTAATATCCTTTGTTATATTTGATTTGGTCTTGCAGTTTTTGGGTTTATTTTCAGATTATAAAAGAACAGCAAAGTTTGGAATTAAAAAAAAATCTAAATGCTTGATAGTTAATTTTAACATATCAAGGAATGATCGCTGTCTTTAGCACTGTCAACCTGAATTTGAAACTAAAGCTATTCAACCATAGTTTTGACTTCAAATAAAATGGTTTATTTTACTCTGAACTATTAAAAGCTATCAAAAAGACCAAGAAACCTTTGACACCATGTTTGATAGCACTAAATTAGGACCTTATACATGTTTTAAGTTAATATTGACTCAAATGAATTTATGCCTTATTCTCCTAAGTTTTAATCATATGGAACAGTTTAGTAATCACTGTCAGCTATACATAAGTTAATATTATTGACTCAAATGAATTCATGCTTTATTCTCCTAAGTTTTAATCATGTGGAACATTTTACTAAGCATTGTCAACTATACTTAATATTAATGTCTCCTTTCCTTATATTACAATGTGTAAGCCATGAGCTGGGAAGGTTCCTCAGTGGTAGAGTGATTGCCTTGCATGCATGAGGCCCTGGGTTCAATTCCTCAGCACCATATAAGCAGAAAAAGCTGGAAGTGGTGCTGTGGCTCCAGTGGTAGAGCACTAGCCTTGAGCTAAAGAGCTGAGGGACGGTGCCCAGGCCCAGAGTTCAGGCCCCACGTCCGACACACACACAAAAGTAAGCCATTATTAATTGTTTTGTTATACTAATAATTTTGCTATGGTTATTACAGATTCATTCACAAATACTTTACATTATAAATAAACATTTTTTCCGTAAAAGATAGTAAAAATTGTAGCCTTTATACATCACAGCTACTGTGTTAGCTATTTGACTCTGTTCAAAAAGCAGTCATAGACAGTAACTAATGAATGTAACTGACATCTTCTAAAAGCTTATTCCCCAAGACAACTGAATTTTGTCCTTGGCTATAGTTTATACACCCTTGTTCTGTAAGAAAGTTATTATTAGTGTGCATCCTAAGTTATTCAAGGTGTTTTGGACTTTTAGAGAAAACTGAATATCAAACATGTACATTGTAACTATATAAACCATTTGAGTAGACAGCTTTGTGCCTTATATATATGTGTGTGTGTGTGTATATATATATATATATAATTACATACATTGTAGAAAGTTAAAATATATAAAATTATAAATTTTAAATTATAGTTTTAGTGGCTAGGCACTGGTGGCTCACACCTGTAATCCTAGCTCCTCAGGAGGTTAAGATCTGAGTGAGGATCGTGGTTCAAAGCCAGGACGGGAAGGAAAGTCCATGAGACTCTTATCTCCAATAAACCACCAGAAAACTGGAAGTGGTGCTGTGGCTTACCTTTTGCTGAAGAGCTCAGGGACAACATTCAGGCTCAGAGTTTAACCCTACAACTGACCAAATATATATATATATATAATTTTTAGTTACTTTTCCTTAAGCTACAAGTCTTATCCCCATCTCCTTTTTTCCTCAGGGTGATTCTATCCAAGCAGGCGATGATTCACCATTCTCAGATTCTGTTACCTTGGAACAAACTACTAGTAACATTGGTGGATCCAGTGGTCGTGTTAGTCTCTGGATGCAGTGGGTGCTCCCTAAAATTACTATAAAGCTCTTTGCTCCAGACCCTGAAAAGAAAAACACAGGTAGGGGAGAACTTTTCTTCTCTATTGGAATGATCAAATATTAAGCACTACATTTATAAGAACCATATACTTAAGTTTGTTTATTGTCATTTATAATTCACTAGACACATCATTATGCCTAATTCAAGTTTTTCAATTTGTGGTGATAACTAAGGTTTATGAGTACATATTTTCTTTCATTTTATAGTACCTCCATTTTGCTTGTTGTATTAAGATGTACACTAATAGCCATGGGATAATTATATCACTATCATTAATAATACTGTAAAGATCCTTGACTGATGTTGGATTTAGCACCTTAAACATTGATTGACTTTTTCCTATATTGAAATAGATGACTTAGCTTAATTTTAAAGCTTATTGATATATACTTGATTATAGAAATATGTATAGTCTCTTGCTTCTGTAGATATTAAGGATGTATGTGCCAATGTGAAATAAGAAGTTTACTATTTGTTATGAGAGTCTATATTTATACAGTATTTTCTTCTTTTTGCAGAGGTTTGTATGGTCAGTGAGCTAGAAGATCTCAGTGCTTCCATAGATGTGCAGGATGTATATACCAAAGTGAAATGTAAAATAGAGAGTTTCAATATTGATCACTATAGAAGCAGGTAAATAAGGAATACAGAAAAATATGTTCTTTGAACAAAGTGACTAAGAATTTTTCTATTTAAGTTTGGCAATTTTTATTACTTTATTTTTAAAGGGGGGCTATTAACAGATGAATTGTTAATTTTTACTTAATATTTATATGGGGTATGATAATATTGTGTTTTGTAAGAGGACATGAATCTACATAAATAACTTTGCCATATTAAATGAAATAAGTTAGATACCTTAACACAACTTATTATATGTATTATATATTTTCTATCATGTCTGGAACTTATTTAACAGTTCTGTTGTGTACCTCTATTCATTTCTTATATAATCTCCACTAAGGTAGAGCAACTTCTCACATCCTTTAGCACTTCGACAACTCTTGTACCATTGATATTCATGTGGTGAATATTCCTAGTATGGCAATGTTCCTTCCCTAATAAACTTTCATCTGAGGTAGATTATATGCAAATATGTGCTACAGAGGCCCATTTGTTTCTGCATGTGGCCTAAAAATATTTTTCTAAACATTTTCTAATTCTAATTTAAAACCATCTAAATTTTGTTATCATGTATGTCCCATTGTTTATACCAATAATTTCCAAGTCTTTGAAACTGAAAAATGTCGTAACTTTCATGTAGAAAATATTTTGCTAAATGTATATTCTTATATTACTGAGTATGATTTTTTTGTCATAGAAATAGGAAATTAATTAATTGAATTTTGATGGTTATCTCTTGTGTCTCTTTCCCGTGATAGTTATCTATACCAAAACTATCTTTTAAAGCGATATAAAAATACAGTATTAGAACTGAAGTTTAAAGTTCCAAGCTTACAGGAGGGGTAATAATGCTCGATAGGAAGTGTACTCATTACCTTACTCATGTAACTGTAACCCCTCTGTACAGTATCTTTACAATAATTTTTTTTAAGTTCTAAGCTTACTATAAATTAAGGTTTAAATAGTTAATTTTGAGTTTGAGTATACATTATGTGCCAAACGCTATAGTAAGCACACTGGATTAATGTGAATAGGCATAAATTCTACTTTATGGACCTTAAAAGCTTATGAATGAGCTAGAAATAGTTGATAGAAATTATCACTAACCACATGCATCATTTATAATTTGTGATTAGGGGAAATGCTTCTATGCAGAACTATCAGTGGGTGGTGCTAATGTTGAGTGGTTCTATCCATTGCATTGTTTCATCCATGTTTTAGTTTAGTATAGCACTGTAAACTTTAGAACTATTGGGTAGTTGTTGATGCTCAATTTTTTAACTTGGAGAAACTGAAGAGAACAGATAAGGTAAACTTATGTTTTCCAGGCCAGGGGAAGGTTGGCAGTCAGGACATTTTGAAGGAGTATTTCTGCAGTGCAAAGAAAAACCTGTGGTGAGACTCATTTAGTAATTACAATTGTTAAAAGTACATTTTAAATTGTTTGTCTTTGTTATTTCACTAATAGAACTATTGGTTACAAGATAGAATTAGACCTCAGCATATAAATTCTTTTTACTCCTTCCATAATTTGTTATAAATTTAAAGCTACTTTTAATCTGCTCATGTTTTGTAACCATCTTCCTTTATAGCAGTTAAGTAAATCTATCAAAAACACAAAGGTAGGACTTTTATTAGTAAACTTTATATTCAGTGTATTGTTATAGTGACTTTTTGAAAGATTTTTGCCTTCACAAGTGAGTTTATGTTTTATTGTATTTTCCCACTAAATAAAAGTAATATACACTAAAAGCAATTTTTTTTTCTTTACTTCCATTCGCAATGCTTTTGCAGATGGTGGTTCAGACAAAGGGCCAAATCTAGTAATGGCTCAGACCTAAACCTGTACAAACTTGAGCAGAATTAAAATCTATCCAATTTTTTTTTTGCTTATGCCTTTTATTGCTTTTTGTCTTTTCACCTTCTTTGCTCCTGTCCATCACCTCAAGCCTTGGGGAAGAGTGTTGGTCTTTGGGGCAATGTGGAGGTGTCTTCCTTTCCTGTACTGACAAGCTGAACAGACGCACCTTGTTGGTTCGACCCATCAGCAAGCAGGACCCTTTCAGTAATTGCTCTGGCATCTTTCCTTCTGTAAGAAATCATTTTAAAATTATACTACAGAACATCCCTAACAGGAATCCAGAGAGAGAATTATACTATCCACAGAGTCAACTCTTGGTTATCATTTCCCTTCATTTCATTCACTTCAGAAATGATCTAAAAAATGTATTTTTACATCATAAATTGGTTTTCCACTACAATCTATTTCTGAATCAATTGTAAATACTAATATCATTTTGGGTTTATAAACACTGACCAATTTTACCATCACCATAAGAAAATCACAGTAAGATGTTAAATATTATGTTTCCAATACTATACATATAGTGAATGATCAAGAGTTGACTGGTAACTGCATTTGTCATTCCTTTTGTGATTCTTGCTGAGATTGCTTTATAATTATTATTATTTCTATTATGTCATTATCTTTTTCTTGCAACTAATTCAGGATCTTATGTAATGCTCTCTTAGACAAATTGGTACTTATGTCATTTACTGATACAGACCTTTATAACATGACTTAGAAATTTAAAGCCAACATTTTCTAGTGGTAAAACACATGTTCTTAAAATAAGTATTTTAAGTGACATTTTAGGTAATTAAAAAGCACAAAAATTTTCAGTATTAAGAGCAGATAATACTGTTACTGTTGAAAAATAATTAAATTACTAGAAACATTACTTTATTCCAATTACCTATTTCTTTTCTTATTTATACCTTGAAAAAGATTTAAAACATATATTTTAACATGAAAAATATTGTAAATTATTTTCTTTTTAAAACAAATTTTAATGTTTAAAGGGTTATTTTTCTCATTTGATTTTGGACTTTTCCTTGTAGTCTCTTTTTGTACTAGAAAAATATGTATCTGTCAATGTGAGTTCTGTTTAGGTTACTTTTTTATGTTATTAAAGACTATGAAAAACAATTAAATATCTTTAGAGGAAAAAGCATAACTCATTGTTAATTCCTGTAGAGATTCCTTTATAATTTCTTGTAAATTTTAAAACTCAAATACATTTTATCAAGCTCTCTTTAATTATCAGTGTTTTAATCCTTTCATTTTAAACAGCAGAAAACATTATTACTGTATGAAAAGTAACAATTTTTATTCTATCAATGATCTGGGTTTATTTCTTCCCTTAGATTGAAGGAGTTAGTGATGCAGCCATTTAAAAATGAACACCTTCATGTTTTTCAAGTCTCATATTTTTCAAGTCTTATATTTAATATGTTTAAAATACTTTTTTGGGGGCGGGGGTCCGGTCATGGGGCCTGAACTCTGGGCCTGGGCACTATCCCTCAGCTCTTCAGCTCAAGGCTAGCGCTCTACTACCTGAGCCAGAGCACCACTTCCGGCTTTTTTTCTTTTTGCTTATATGGTGCTGAGGAATCAAACCCAGGGCCTCAGGCATGCAAGGCAAGCGCTTTACCACTGAGCCACCTTCCTAGCTCATTATGTTTAAAATACTTAAATTGAAATATTTATACATTGATGTACGTTTTGTACTGTTTCCGTGGCTCAAGTGTTATTACTCATAACTATTTTGGGTTATTTAACTTATTGGTGACTAGTACTTCTTTCTTCAAAGTACACTTTAGACACTTAGAAAGGGGAGGTATTACTGTGGCATCATAACTGGGGCTATACCACAGTCATCCTCCATCTGCTGTTGCCTGCTAACCAGCAACATGGTGGCAATGGTAGTAATAATTTTTCTTGCTTTACTGTGCTTCTTTTTGTTTCATGTGAAACAGAAATGAGAACCCAGAAACAGTGTGAAATTGGAAATAATGAAAAGTGTTCTGAGGGTAAATCATTATGGGAAAAATATTCTATTGCAAGGATTTTTAATCATTAAACCATTAAATTGAAAAGAAACAATGATTTTTTTTTTTACTTTTTTATGTTTTTATTTTTGCCAGTCCTGGGGCTTGCATTCTGAGCCTGGGCACTGTCCCTGAACTTCTTTTGCTCAAGGCTAGCACTATACCACTTGAGCCACAGTGCCACTTTCACCTTTTTTGTTTATGTGGTACTGAGAAATTGAACCCAGGGCTTCTTGCATGCTAGGCAAGTACTCTAGCACTAAGCCCCATTTCCAGCCCCAAAACAGTGATCTTTTAAGAAAGTTTTTTGTTCTTACTTTTCTTCATTGTAATGTCCACATGTAAAGAAACATTGATAACTGAGATGTGTACTTTTTCCCACTTACACTGTCATTTGGTTACTGTGACATTGGTTTTACTCTTCAACATGAGAGAATGGAAGTAGAAGAAAAGGAAGTTTTGGAGTGATGGGATTACAGGCTCAGAAATATCCTGGCTTTGTTACTTCTTATATTCAGTTGATCTGAATATATGACATTGTTTTCTTTTTTCCTAGTTTAGTTACTCTCAAAAAACCATTTATTATATCCTAATAAATATGAAACTTTTTTCAGGTATTGGGAAGTTAGAGTGGGAATATCTGTTCTACTCTTAATTTTATATTGAGTAATTTGTGCAGTAGAATTCTATCACTAATTTGACCTGAAATTTTCTTTACAAGAGCATTCCTATCAGGTTATTCTAATGATCACAGAAGTTTTTTTTCCCCCATATTTGCTGAATTGATCAGTCACGTATTAAGAAATATAGGATGGAGCCAGACATGGTAAAAATACATCTATAATCCCAGCTACTACAGATATAGATTCATCACAAGTAAGGTGAGGCCAAGCAAAATTAGGGTGCCGTTAGCTCAGAAACAATATTCCAACAGGACTGGGAGTGTGGCTCAAGTGTGCCAGGTTCTGGGTTCAATCTCCAGTACTGCAGAGATAAAAAAAATGGGGAATGAGTAAGATTATAAGGTTAAAATATAAAAGTAACTTTTCTCCTTTTGAATACTTATTTCCTTTTTTTGAATGAATTGTCTATTGTGATTTCCATTTTCTTAACAGACAACTACAAAACTTCTAGATGGCACTCATCAGCAGCATGGATTTCTATCTTTGACATATACAAAAGCCGTAACAAAAAATGTCCGCCATAAATTAATATCAAGAAATGAGCGAAGAAGTTTTCATAAGTTCTCTGAAGGTTTGACAGATGGTTCTCCTCATTTTCTTCATGAAATTCTTCTTTCAGCACAAGCCTTTGATATTGTCCTTTGTTTTCCTTTACTAAATGCCATTGCAAGTATATTTCAAGCCAAACTACCAAGGACCCAAAAAGAGAAAAGAAAATCTTCTGGTCAGCCTATGAGGACTCATACATTGACTTCACATAATTTACCTTTGATTTATATAAACACAAGTGTAATCAGAATTTTTTTCCCCAAAACAGAAGAAATACAGTCAACTGTTGGAGGTATTGTCTTTTGTTCTTTTCTGTTTTGCCTTGAAATAATTTCTTTTTCATAAATCTTAGTTTTCTGGGTGTTGTTTATTTACTACTAGGAGGTTATTTGCAGACCTTTAGAAAATGGAATGTTTTAGAAAGGGACCATAATAGTTACTTTATAATCAAATCTGTATAAATTATATCCAGACACTATCTGGCTCCAGTAATTAAAAGAGTAAGAAATCTGACCTTAACTTTGACTATTACAGCTGCTGTATATGTTCTGTTACTGAGGCTTGAACTCAGTACTTTTTTTAAAGTATATGTTTTTTATTGTAAAGATACTGTACAGAGGGGTTACAGTTACATGAGTAAGGTAATGAGGACATTTCCTATCGAGCATTGTTACCTCCTCCTTTGTTTTCCCCTACCATATCTTCCCTCGCCACCTCCTCACCCCTTCCCTCTTCTGTCCCCCGAAGTTGTGAAGTTTGTTTTTAACACAGTGTCTTGTACATCTCATTGTTACAATGGGTCAACCTGTATCCTTATTTCAGCATTTTGTTATTTCCCTTTCCCTTCCCAAATTAGAAAAATGTGCATACAAGATGCAGGGCACCACAATCAAATACATTGAAAATGGGTTATACCATGGGCAAGAACATACAAAAGAAACAAATCACATAGTATATTGTAAGTACATTAAAAACAACAGCAAGAAAGATAAAACCTCTTGTGTCCCTATCGTGGGGTTTATTTCACTTAGCATCATCTTATATGGTCATATATACAAAGCTTTTGACCTTTTCTGCTTGCCCTAGACATAATTAGTTATTGCAAATAAGGGAAACCATGGGACCTACATTTCTTGGGCTTGGCTTACTTCACTTAATATAATTTTTTCCAAGTCTTTCCATTTCCTAACAAATGGGGCAGTATCATTCTTTCTGATGGAGGGAGAGAGATTCCAATATATATATATATATATATATATATATATATATGGAATCATATATATCACATACATATATATATATATATGTATCACATTTTCTTGATACATTCATCTACTGAAGGGCATCTTGGTTGGTTCCATATCTTAGCTATGGTGAATAATGCTGGGATAAATATAGTTGTGCTGGTAGCTTTAGTATAGCCTTGTTTGTAATCATTTGGGTAAATGCCCAGAAGTGAGATTGCTGGGTCACAGGGGAGCTCTACGTGCAGTCTTTTGAGGAACCTGCATACCACTTTCCAAAGTGGTTGAACAAGTTTACACTCCCACCAACAATGCAGTAGGGTTCCCTTTTGGTCACAGCTCTTGAACTCAGGACTTCGCACTCAGCCTTTCACTTAAATCTAATACTTTACCACTTGAGTCACACCTGCACTGCTGTCTCTTTAATTGGAGATAAGAGTCTCTTGCATTTGTCTATATGGGCTGGCTTTGAATTCTGATCCTCAGATCTCAGCCTCCTGATTGTCTAGAATTACAGATAAGAGCCACTGGTGCTCAGCATAAAATTCACACTTTCAGTTGACCTAGTAGAGTGGTTCAAGGGATTGAAAGCCTGACTAGCAAACCAGATCCTGATTTCAAAACCCATTTCCAACAAAACACAACTATTGGATTGTATATATTAAGATAATTGAAATTTGTTTTAAAATAAAATAGTGCTACAATAGCATGCAAGTTCTCTGATAAATATTTACCTGGTGACTAAGGATTAGAAAATGTTACTCAACAGATTACTCATCAGCCTTCTCAGTGTTTATGAAATTATTCTGTTTTTACTTGATTAGGGTTGATAATACCAGTTTCTTTTCCTAGAAAAGTGATTTCAAGCATTTTCTTTTCTTATACATTGAAATAGTTGTTAATCAAATGGACTTTGAACTTACTCAGGCTTGAGTTCAGATCTTAATGTTATCATTAATTATTTTGAAATCTAGAGAGTGTTCATCTAAATTCTATGAATAAAATAGTAATTGTAATTACTAGCTAATAGTAAGCTTATTAATACCTTTTTTATATGACACTTGGAGTCTAGGTGCATAGTGACAGTCCCGTAATGAATGCTAAATGAATGTGGTTATTCTAATGACAAAGTTATATTCCTAAAATTAAAGTAGAATTCTGAATAACTTTTTTTTTGGGGGTCTGGTTGTGGGGCCTGAACTCTGGACCTGGGTGCTGTCCCTTAGCTCTTCAGCTCCAGGCTAGCACTCTACCACTTGAGCCACAGCGCTACTTCCGGCTTTTTTTTTCTGCTTATGTGGTGCTGAGGAATCAAACCCAGGAGCTCAAGCATGCAAGGCAAGCGCTCTACCACTGAGCCACCTTCCCAGCCTAGAATTCTGAATATCTTACATTTTGATATCACATATACCACATTGGCCAAATTTTAACCGTGTCATTTGGTTCTTCTACAAAGGAAGTTGAGATAAAGTCTTTCATTATAAGCCTGTTCCTGTGAGCATACAAATAATGAAAAAAAATTACAATGCTTCCCAGATTAGATAATTCATTAGCAATAAAAATTTGTTTAACACAGTTCTGCGTTAGATAAAAGTACCGTGAGATTCACTGTCCGAAGAGGGAATTTCTCTCATTCTGAGCTGGCACCTTATCACTGTGTCCTCACATGTCTAGAGACTGGAAATGCAGAACGGGATAAATCCACTCACGAATGTTTTGTATATGAGGATGGAGTTCTTATGGCCCAATTATTTCCCAAAGAACACATTTCTTAAATCCATCAATTTGGAATTTTAGCTGTTACATATACATTTGGGGAGGGACAAGTATGTTTTAAATAATAGCATATGCAAGGTAATAATTCAGACCCTATAAATTTGAGTTATGTTTATTTGAAGGTCAGGTAATAATCTATACCACATAAATGAAGTAGCATTGTTTTCATATTTTGTTCTTGAAATCATTAGTTTGAGAGGAAGACCTTGAATATTATTGATGATAAATAACAAAGGAAAAGCCCCTGGCTTCATTTTCTTTCTTCTTAAAATATAATTCTTTCTACCTACCATTAATGCATTATCGTAGTTGAGGAAGGTTTTCTGCCTCTGTTAATTTTTAAAGTTTATTAAAAGACTGATTTTAGAGTTAAAAAGATGTTCACAGAGCTTTATAGACTTTAATTGCCATGGTGTCTAGAGTTTTATTCAATATGTTATCCTTATGGATTTTTTTTGTATGGGTACCAGGACTTGAACTTGGGCTCTGGAACTGTTGCTTGGCTTTCTTTGCTCGTAACTGGCCCTTTACCATTTGAACCACACCTATATTCCAGCATTTTTCTGGTTAATTATAATGGTATCTTGCTTTTGCCTGGGTTGACGTCCAACCATAATTGTCCATGTCTCAACCTCCTCAGTAGCTAGGATTAAAGGTATGAGCTTACTTATGGATACTCAGTGCTTGCTGATTCCTTCATTTTATATCTAACTTTTGTCAGGGACTGTATTAAGGTTGAATCTGCTTTGAGATGTGAAATTATTATTATTTTCTGAATATGCTATATTCTGTCAGTTTTACTCGTTTGCTTTCTTCTGTTCAGTTAGTTAATAGAAACACATGCATGGTAAAAATAATAATTAGGAACTCCTGTTTTTGAGCAATTCCAAATGATTTAAGGCACAGATTGTTAGCCAGAAAGTAAAAACAGAATATTGCAGATAAAGTAACCTTTATATGTTTGCTATTGTTTTTTTAATGTATTTATTTTTTATTGTGAAAAAACTGTACAGAGGGGATACAATTACATGGGCAAGATAATGAGTACATTTCTTTTTTTTTGGGGGGGGGTCCAGTCGTGGGGCCTGAACTCTGGGCCTGGGCTCTGTCCCTCAGCAGTTCAGCTCAAGGCTAGCGCTCTACCACTTGAGCCACAGCGCCACTTCCGGCTTTTTTCTTTTTGCTTATGTGGTGCTGAGGAATCGAACCCAGGGCCTCCAGCATGCAAGGCAAGTGCTCTACCACTGAGCCACCTTCCCAGCCCAATGAGTACATTTCTTATCAAGTATTGTAGCCTCCTTCTTTGTTTCCCCTTCCCATCCCTTCCAAGCCTCCCCCCAACCTTATCCTCCCCGCCCCCACCAAAGTTGTAAAGTTCGCTTTCAACATGACAACTTTTACTTCTCATTGTTGCAACGGGTCCACCTGTATCCTTATTTAAACGACTTGTTTTTCCCCTTCCCCTCCACAGATTATACAGATATCAAATACAGTGAAAGTAGGGGTTATACTGTGGGGGAGGGACATACAAAGCAACAAAGAAATAATCATATAAATGCGTTAGAAACAAATGCATGAAAGCTATTGTTTTTATTATGTGAATATATAATGAAGTTTTGGGTAAAGTCATCTATGTTACATTAAATTACAGAGATTAAAAAAGAGGAAAGGTACATTTGCACAAGATAATTCTCTCTGGGTTTCCATGGCTCATGTTTGTAATCCTATCTACTAAGGAGACTGACATCTGGATGATTATAGTTCTAGGTTAACCAGGGGAAAAAGGTTCATGAGACTGTACCAAGCAGGGTGATGAGTTCTGTTCTTGCAGCTTCTAAAGAAAGTATAAATAGAAGGGTCAGAGTTCTAGTTGACCTGAGCCAAGAAAGACCCTATTTCACAGAAAAACAGCAAAAAGGGCTTACAGTATGGCTCAAGCTGTAGAGTTGCCTGCCTTGCAAGTGTTAATCTGTAAATTCAAACCCCAGTCTATAAAAAATAAAGAGATAAGGTAAGTACAGATGAAGTAAAACATAAATAGGAATGGGACAATGTCATTATTTCTGATGGAAGCATAGAAATCCATTTTGTATATACCACATTTTCTGGATTCATTGCCGCATTTGTAAGGAAAAGGAAAGACTTAGAAAAAATTATATTAAGCAAAGCCAGGCCCAAAGAACCATAGATTGCTTAGTTTCCCTCATTTGTAATAATAGAATGTGCCTATGAGTTTACATATAAACCAATTAGATAGTAAAGATAAAAAAATTACACTTATATAAGACTCTAAATATTTACATAGTGAGACCAAAGGAGGTTATTCTTAGGAGAGGATCACAAGGACTCAATATTTATATACATATGATCGTATAAAATAATGCTTATTGAAATGAAGTTCAAGAATGGAAGCAACAGTTTTTTTATGTTACTATTGGTGGTTCTTTGATTTTCTGTTTTTTTCTCTTGTCCCTGTTTTTGATGTCTATACCCTTTTCTTATATGTAAGCTTAATCTGATTTGGGGAAGGGAAAGATTAAGCACAGAAGCCGTGGGGTAAAGGGTGAACTAATACAGCAGTGATACTGATACACTATGTTGGAAATCAGCCATATAACGAGGGGAAAATGAGAAAGGCAGTGACACCGTTAAAAAAAATGTACTCATTACCTGACTTGTGTAACTGTAACCTCTCTGTTACATCACCATTACAATAATTTTTTTTAAAGTATATAGGCTGCAGACATAGTAGATAGAGCACTTACCTCTCAGGTGGGAGACTATCTAACACCTCAGTATCAAAAATGTTCTAGTAAGATGCAAGTGGTAAGTAGTAAATTAGTAAGATGAGCACAATATTAATTTCATTCTAGAAAAACTTTGAAGAGTTTGTTGGAGTAATATTTTATCAGGTTAATTAAATTGAGAATATGTATAAGTTGTCTTGAGTAATAATATATTAAATGATTCGGCATCAAACTTCTCCACAGAAGCATTATTAAAATATGATAACACTTTTTGTCATGATAGAACAGTCTGTGTCATAGATGATTTATAAATAAACATTTACTCAATGTTATTAAGTTCCACATTTTTTGAATATGCTTTTGGTCTTTACCAACATGACAATAGCTCATTAAAACTTTTTGTTGATAGCTTTGGGTAGGGCTTTCATAATAGTTATGGTTTTATAAAATTTCATATTACACAGTGATAATTTCAAATACCCTTTGGCTTTCGATATTGTACTGTAGTGCATTTGTAATGAGAATCTTGAAAGAAAGTTAAAATTACAGTTTTAGTTCACATTTGATGTTAAAATTTTAGTCATAAACCATGTTTTATATTCGATGAGAATTGCATCAAAGTTCTGTTCTTTTTTACTTTTTGGTTGTTGGTGAACGATCCTGATTCCAGAATTTCTTATATTCTCTTCATTTATTATACATATGTAAACATTCATGCCTTATTGGCTCCAAGATGGATAAAGTCTTTCAGAAGTACAATTCAAGTTACACTAGCACAATTTTTAATTATATGTTTATGATCTTTAAATAGTTGTACAAAGGAGTTACCATTCATTAAATCAGTTTATGAATCTTGATTGAGCTACAGTTCAAGTTAAACTAATATAAATTTTAAATCATACATCAAATTTAAAGATAAAATGTAATGTATTTAACATTCAAAAATTTTAATTTTTAACCTAGTATTTTAATTTTTTTAATCTAGTATGAGTCTTCCAGGGTTTCTCATGAGGCTCAGTTTTTAAATATAGTTAAGACAAAGTAGGAAAACATTCATATTTATGTTGGAAGTGCTTTAAGAGGGAACATTTCTCATATGCCCCAACTATTAAATGCAGGTGACATGAACTCAAAAGGGATGTTGGGATTTTTTTCAGCCGAATGAAAAAAAGTAACTGAGTAAATGAGTCAAAGTACACTCTTACTTAAATACATATTTTTATTATCTTTGCTTACATATCAGTGGAATCTTTTGATAACTTGAAAACTTTTTAAATAAAATTATTATTTTAATTTGGTTTTCAAGTGATGTACATTAAGTGCTTTATATATTACAACTTCCTAGTGAATATAATCTACTGGAGCATTTTTGCCTCTAACAGAAACAATTCTCTTCTTGGATCTGGCTTTGTATGTAACACAAAGTACATCATTTTTCTCCCATGTGCACCTCATTTGTTGCAGTGTTTCTATTACAGTTCAAACTTTCATCTGATAAGTTGTAAGCCTGGAAGAACAGTTAGCAAGTATACTAATTGTACAATTTCCCTTTGGTGATAGAGAACCTATTCCCTAAGTTTACTGTTTGTTGATTTAATTGATGCTTGTTGCTTAATCAAAGATTTTGCCCACATGTACGTATTTGATAAGTTTGGCATCAAATGCAAGATCTATGAAATGTAAACAGTGTGTATCATATAAGGACCTTTAATCAAGTTAGTACTCTAGTTACTTGAAAATAGTGCAGCTGCATGAGTAGTAGTTTTCAGTTTGATCTGTTTTGCAGTGAACATTAGCAACTGTTGTCTTTACTCTGGTTTTGGTGGTTTTGTTGTTGTTTTGCATGCTATGTTAGGTTACTTCACCATTTTTTCCCCCTTCTTTTCTCTGCTTACTCTCCTCCTACTTCTCCTCCATTTTACCTTCCTCTACCTTTGTCTTCTTTTGGATTCTGCTTTCCTTCTTTGAATATCTTTCTTCTTGATTTTTCCAAATTTCATCATTCCAACTTTCTCTTTTATGGACTAATCTAAGTCAGACTGTACTAAGTGTATTGCTGAAGCAGCTGGAAATAATCTCCTAGATTTTGCATTCTTTGGATACCACATTTTGGGAAATATGGATTGTATGCTTTTGTAGGCAAGTTCTGTTCAGGATATTCCTTGCAGCCAGTCCCTCTCTGTTCTATTTGTGGAAGATGATAGTTCTTGAGGAATTCTGAATTTTGTTTTTGTTTGTGTTTTTCATTCCTCGATCCTCACATGCTAGGCAAGCATCCTGCCGCTGAACTATAACCCATCCCTATAAATTTTACTGCATATTTACTTCAAGATCCAGAATCTTATATGTTTTTAACAAATTTTAAATAGTTGTAAACATTGTTTTAATAGCCACAATAATAGTTATTGTTTGAAAATAAAACAGTAAATTTAAATGAATCCCTATCCATCAAGAATCCCTATCCATCCCAAATAGTCCTTAGAAAAGACATGGGTTAGAAAATGGGTTACAGGAAAAATACTGAGCTTTTTAAGAACCTAGAGTTAACTGCTATTGTACTCAGTGCAAAGAAACAAGGTAGGACTCATACATCTTTTTACCTTTTTTGTTGTTGTTATCACCTTACTTTTACACTTTATTAGGAGGTAGAATTTCTAAATAGGGGTGAAGTTAACTGCTTCTCTAGCAGTTTCCCCATAGAAATTATTAAAATTAAAAAGTACATAAAAAAGTTCTTATTGTTCTTTTGCCATCATTTCTCTCCTGTAATTAACTATTTTATTTGCAACTTTAGTAACTACAGCTATGTTTATCTTGAATTTTATGACATTTGAGAACTTACATGCTATACTATATGTCTGTGTGTATGGCAATATGTTTTATATTTCTTTTAATCATACAGATTTGTATCGCTTTGAGTGTTTGTTGCTAACTTTGTTGATTTTTTTTAATGCTTGTAGATAATAATGCAATGTTTATAAACTAGGACTAAAAATCATGTGGGAGAAATATACATTTGTGCAAGATTGTGAAATTAAACATATGATTTTATATGCTTATATATATGCTGAATATCATATACTCTATTTTTCCATATAGATTTTCTGATTATTGTAATGCTAATTTAATTTTGTATTTAGCAGAAATAAAATTTGAAATAGAATTAGGAAAAGTATTACATATTTTTACTTTCAACCTAATTTTTGGGTTTTTTTTTTTGTGTCTATACTTGTAAGTTTCCCATCATTTGTCTCCATCCCATTCCTGCAAATATTTTTCTTTGTATGAAGTTACGTACAGACTCACATTGTGTTTTTGTGTCACTTTTTTTTTTTTTTAAACAGTTACTCCGGCAGCATTCGAAGACACCATGGTTTTGAAGATAGGCTCTGTTGCTATGGCTCCTCAAGCTGACAATCCTCTTGGAAGGTCTGTCCTCAGAAAAGATATTTACCAGTAAGTTTATTTTCTTATGTTCAATCTTGCAAGTTTCATCCCGCAAGAAGTACAGTGATCAATAAAACTTGCTTAGTGTGGCCTGTAGAAATTCTTCTCATTCAGGATCTTTTGATATTTAAAACCAGGTTTTTCTGATTTCTTCAGTTGTGGGTTTTTAAATTCATTCAGACAAATCAAGTATTTCTGTGAAGTGTTGATGAATAACAGAGTGTAAGTACCAAGACGCCATAAAACTGAAGAAGCATAGTTTGGAAAATTTTAGAAGGCTTCAAATTTGACCAAAACTCTAATCACATAAGAAAATGAGGTTCTCTGTAGAACCACCACATCCTACCGTAGTCATGTTGTATCAAAGTGAAGCATTTTCTTAATTTAAGTGTAAGCCATTACTTGAAATATAGGACTATGGATGTCATATGGATCAAAGCTGTAAAGAAAAGCAAACTTCTAAGGAGAAATTTCATAGTAAACACTTTCTGTGAAAATGCCGTGCTCTGGATTTTGTCGTTGAGCATTTGCAAACCACACTAAGCATATATAGACAACTAAACTGGAGAACATGTGTAATCAACATGATAAAAATAATACATAATTGTACTGAAGTTGGCAATGATGGCAGACATAAAAGCAATGTTACAAATAATACCAAGTGAGAAAACTTACAGAAATACAGATGAACAAGTGTCTTCTTCTCCTTGCTGGTCTGTTTTTCACATGTTTTAGTCTCATTCTTTAAAAACTATATTCAAACATTTCTCCTGTAAATGTTACAGCTATGAAAATATTATAATTTTTATATATACTTACTACCTAGAAATGACATGTATCTTTACATTTTTAAATTTTTTTTAAATTTTTGCTGGTCATGGGGGCCTGAACTCTGGGCCTGGGCACTGTCCCTCAGCAATTCAGCTCAAGACTAGCACTCTACCACTTGAGCCACAGTGCTACTTCTGGCTTTTTCTGCTTATGTGGTGCTGGGGAATCGAACCCAGGGCCTCATGAATGCAAAGCAAGCAAGCACTCTACCACTGAGCTACCTTCCCAGCCCCTATTACATTTTTTAAAAATAGTCTGACTGTATATCTCAGCCTGGTCTCAATCTTGCAAAACACTTTCAATTGTCTGTATTTAGTCTCCCAAGTTCTTGGATTACCATGGCTACCATGCCTAGTTTCTATTTTTATTTGTATATTCAAAAATTATATTTCTAAAATGCTCTAATATGGGAGTTGACACTTTTTTCCCTTCAACTTATATATCTTCATCACTTCTTTATACCAATTTTTATGTATAACATATGGTATTCATGTTTAAATAATTTTTATTTAGCAAGGCTTAGATAAAATCTTAGAATGTCAGAGCTAAAGAAGTTTTTAGGAATCATCTAATGATTCCACCGTCTTTAGTATTTTGAAGATTATGTAACTGAGGATTCAAAAAGAGTAGTCGTCACTAGTCATTAGTGATACAGTTAACGTTACAGTTCTTATATCTGACATTAAGGCCAGGGGTATAGCTCACCTAATGAATGCTGAGTTCTGGGATGGAAGCTTTAGCACCACAGTAGGATTTAAGTAGTTATTAAGAGAACTAATTTGGATTTCATTTATAACATAAATTCTTAAAGTTTTCTAAAGTTCATTCTTTCACATGAATTTATTTTTTACATCTTAAGGAGTTAATGGTCTTTATATAATGTTTTACTTCTTATTTGGCATAAAAAATCTATATTAAAATATCTTGGGCTGGGGAAGGTGGCTCAGCTGTAGAGTGCTTGCCTTGGATGCATGTGGTCCTGGGTTTGATTCCTCAGCACCACATAAGCAGAAAAAGCTGGAAGTGGTGCTGTGGCTCAGGTGGTAGAACGCTAGCCTTGAGCTGAAGAGCTGAGGGACAGCGCCCAGGCCCAGAGTTCAGGCCCCATAACCAAAAAATAAATAAAATAAAATACCTTGCCACCATTAAAAAAAAAAAGCAAATCACTGATACATTTCCTTTCTTTCCCTATCCTTTGTACTTTGAGCTTTGTTAATTGTGTCATTATCATTATTATTGTTGTTGTTGTTTGTATCAGTCATTGGGCTTGAAGTCAGGATCTGAGTGCTGTCCTTAAGTGATTTCACTCAAGGCTAGCACTGTGCCACTTGAGCCCACCTCCACTTTTGGTGGTTAATTGGAGATAGAGTCTTTCAGACTTTCCTGCCTAGGCTGGCTTTCAATCCTCATATCTCAGCCTCCTGAGTAGCTAGGATTACAGATAAGAGGCATCAACACCTGGCTCAGTATCATTACCTTTTTTAAACTCAGCTTTTATTTTTGTGAGATAGTTTATAATAATTTTTTAAATTTTTTATTGTTTTTATAAAGGTCACATACGGAGAGGTTACTGCTGCATTACTCAAGAAAAGAGTATATTTCCTTTAGGACAATGCCATTCTTTCCTTTGATGTCTCCTAGTTTTTCTCTCTCATCCTCACCCACAAGTTGTATAATTCATTTTCAACAAAGTGTCCAGTGCGTACTTCTGCTGCTTTTCCCCCCCACCTTTTGTCCCTCCATTTCTGTGCTTTCCCTTATACTCCCAAAGACATAAATGAACAAACAGAACAAAAAGGAATGAAGACAAAAACAACAGAAAAGAAATTAAAAAAAAACTCTTGTTTTCATTAACTGGAGTTCATTTTGACAAATATTATTTTATATGATCAGATCTAATTATTCTTTTTTAAAAATTAATTTGTTGTTATTATAGAGGTGATATACAGAGGGATTACAATTACATAAGTCAAGTAATGAACTTATACATTTTTTCCCCTGTCTCTTTCTGACACTTCAGTTTTCTTTACATCTGCTTTCTTAACAACCTCTTTAATGTTAGTTTCCCTCAGGGTGTTTCTTTTGTTTTTGCCCATTTCTTCTTGGGTAAATCTATCAGCTGCCTAGGCTTAGGAAAAATTGAGTTTCAAGAATGTATAGTAACTTTGAAGGGCCCCTCTAGCCTAAGGTTAGGGATATGTGTTAGAATATCAAAATATAATCTTTAGCATCCTAGATGACATGCTCTGCCTACTAGTTTTCCCCTGAAAGTTCATGTTCCAGAATCATTTATAAAAACCTAAACTACAAAAGGTATTTACATAGGAATTCATCAAAGCAATTTAAAATTCTCATTGAAATTCTGGGTCATCAACATCAGAGGAAAAATATCAGGAAATAGAAACCACAACAAATGAAGTAATCAAAGTAGGAGTGGCTCAATTAGGATAAAAATGAATACATCAACTTATAAAGAACCTGTTTTCTAGGTTTTATTATTTTTATGATTGTATTTAGCCATAAAATCTCAGTGGATATTTTTTAAAAGGCCACCTTTGTATGAAATTTCCAAAGCAGATAGAACAATAGAGACAAGTATAAATTAGTGTTTCCTAGGGAATGAGAAGAAAGGAAAATGAGGAATCATACTAATGAGGGTGGAGTTTATTCTGGGCGATAAAAAATTTTCTAGAATTACATAGTAATAACAGTCAAAACTATCCTGAAAAGGAAATATGTCAGATGGCTCACATTTCTTGAGTTTTAAACTTAAGGCAAAGAAAAGGTAATGATGATAGTGTTGTATAGACATATAGAACAGTGAATAGATTTGAGTCAGAAATGGAGCATCTCATTTCCTATCAGTTTATTTTTGATAGAAGTGGCCAAAATAAATCAATAGTAAACTGTAGTCATTTCAATAAATACTACTTACATTGCCATATACCAAAAGCCTGAAATTTATAGAACAAACAGCAGTAAATATTTCTGACTTGGAATCCAATAATGGTTTCTTAAATATGACACCAAAACACACGGTACAAAGAAAAATTTAGATAAATAATACTTTGCCATATTTTTCTGCCTTTTCAAAAATGGGGAAATGCAAAAGAATAGGAGAAAATACTTGGAAATTATACATAATATAATATATTATATTATAATATATTATATAATATATAAATATATAATAGATAAAATCAGAATTGTGTCTAGAATATGCAGAGTAACAAATGGAAACAAGTCCCAACTTAAAACTGGGCTAAGGTATGAGCATGTTGGCTCATGTCTATTATCTCAGCTACTTAGGAAGTAGAAATAGGAAGATTGCAATTCCAGGCCTGCCCAGGCAAAAAGTTCCTCAGACCTTGTCTCAAAGAATAAGCCAAATGTGGTAGCTCAGGTCTATTTTTTCATTAATGTAAGTAATAGAAGGAGAATTGTGATCTTAGGCTGCTCTCAGGCAAAAGTATGAGGCTCTGTCTGTATAGAAGGACAAAATGTGTTTGGTTTGGCTCAAACCAAACTTGCAAGTTCAAAGCTCTGAGTTCAAACCCCAGTACTTGTGAAAAGTAAAAAAATAAATAAAAATAGGTGAGTTAGGCACATACCTGTGGTCCTGTTTCCTCAGGAGGCTGAATGAGAAGATCTCAGTTTGAAGTCACCCTAGGCAAATTCTACTTAACTATCATAAAGCTGACTGGAGACACGGTTCAAATGGTAGAGCACCAACTATGAGGAAACAAGTTGAATAAGAGCATAAGGCACAGAGGTCAAGCTCTATAACTGACAAAAATGTAAATAAATACATAAATAATAAGCAAATAGATAAAAGGGCAAAAGAATCTTACTAAATAACTGAAACATGAAAATGATCAATAAGAATATATAAAGATGTTTAAAATTGTTAGTAAGCAAAATGCAGTACTTTTTTAGCTCCTTTTTCTATGTGTATATATGTCTGTCTTAAATAATAGATTTCCTCTACTAGTGTTCGAACTCACTAATATATTGTAGTCATCCTCTGATTTGATCATATTCAAGAATGCTTGTTTTTGAACTGTTTAGATAGTATAGTGTCTAAAAGATTATGAAACACTAAACACTGCATTTTGTTGTGAACCAATTAAATATTTTTCACTATTAAAAAGCCTTCCTAAAGCTTGTCTTGTTTGGAGTATTATGATTAAGCCTTTTCAGACCTCTAGGCATTATTTACATGACGAAATGTGACAAGCAAAACACATATTATTTCATTCAGTGAAATAGCTAGTGTGACAGTCCTTGAGGAACGTGCATATCCACACTTAACAGGAATTACAAAGCTTAAGTGATTTACAATTCAACACTATGGTGTGAATTCAGATACTGTAGGAGTTTAAGCTTTAATGTATCCTTCTGAAATATTACTTGATCATATCAGTTCTCAAAGTGCTCAGTGTATATGGTAACAAAATCCCTGTCTTTTACTAAAGCATACACCTTCTCCCCCAATCTGATTTCGTTCTGTACTTTTAATCATACGATGAATTGCTTCCTTATTAGATATTTGTTCAAACTAAATACTTTGTTTACTCCACTATTGTTTAGTGTTCTTTATGTGGCTATAGTTAATATATGCATTTTCAACTTTCCTGAAATCTAGCTTGTTTTTATTCAGTCTTTCAAGCATGGTTATTTTGTTGTTGGCCTTTTTTGGTGCATTTGTGCACATGCATGTGTGCACTGCTATTGTGCCTTGAAATCAGGGCCTGGGTGCTGTCACTAAGCTTTTTTGTTCAATGCTTGAGCCACATTCCAAGTCCAGCTTCTGGTGGGTAATTAAAGACAAGAGTCTCTCAGATGTGCCTTCCTGGTCTGGCTTTGAACCATGATCCTCAGATTTCAACCTCTTGCATAGCTAGAATTACAAGTGTGAGCCACTATTGCCTGGCTCAGTAGTTTTTCTTATGAAAACCTTTACATTGATTGGTTATAGATCCTTAAATGACTTCTCCTTTGCTGTTCAGTATTGCTTTAATTTTAAAAACTCTTGAGAATAACATCTTTTAATTTCTGAAATAAATCCTGCTATTTTGAAACTTTATGCTCCTTTTACTTAGAGGTAATGTTGCCTTTCTTCAGACATCTATAGCAAGGATTGACAACCTTTGGGTAGCGATTATGTCACAGTAGGAGCACATAGCAGCACTTAACATCTATGGAATGCTTCCTTGGAACCAAAGATTCTCTCATTCCACATGAACTTTCCAAGCAATGCTTATATCTCATTTTATGCACTTAACAATCTTTAGATGTAAGCATTATAATTATTTATTTGATAAATAAAAAAACCAGACATATAAACATTGAAAAAAATTTCCCATGTCACACATAATTGTCAGCTTCTATTACCTATTCTTATAGTGTTATATCTTAATGGCTCTATCTGTGTTTCTTGTAAGGCCTATTGCCTCTAGGTTAACTAACTCATAGATGAAACTTCGAAACTTAAGTTTTGAAGTTTTAAAATCACATTTCATTACATTTTTGTTATTTAGATACTAGGTTTTTTTTCCTGATAGTGTTCTTCCAAACTTTGTGTAGACTATTTGAAAGAGTGATCTTTTTGTGTATTTTCCTTGTGTTTCTTAAAATATTCTAACTAGATCCTCACCTTAGAATCGTTGTGTTACTTAAGTGTAGTTGAACATTCAACCCATGGTTTTGCTCATATTTTTATAAGCTGAAGTGAGTTATGATCAGATATAATATTAACATAAGCTTGTCTAATAAAATTAATATATTTTGTGATTTGCATTTCACAGGAGATATTTAAAAATCATTATAACATGTAAATGGTTATATTTCCTTTAGTAAAGTTTAATACTTCTTTCAGTATTTTAAAAGAAAGCAAATTAAAACTTTTTTGTTCATTTTCCTATTTATCCTAAGTATTCATACTCAAATGAAAATTTTATTGAAAAATATGCATCTTAAAACAGTTTTATGCTACTTGTTTACATGTATTTACCATTTGCCAAAATTAAAATTGAATATGTTATAAAGGTTCTAGTGACTTGAGTTTTTTCCTTACCAGTCAGTCTATACACTTGAGCAAGAGTGAGTTCAAGCACATATCTGGAAATTTTTCTTATAGAATTTGATCACCCTAGAATTACAATTGTATGTTGACTGTCTATTATATTCTCTTATTATCTGGATCTCTTAATGTCTATATTAAGAAACTTTTTAATAAACTGATGACTGTAGCTTAATATTTATGACAGGTAGTATGAATTTTAAAGTATTCAAACTTGTTTTTCAATTCATAGTAGTTTTAACTAGAAAGTTTTTTAACTTTCAATCTTTGCTTTGAAAAACCTGTATTTTGTCTGTAATTTATTTTGTGAACATTTATGAACTTGTGCATGCAGTTATTGTTTCATACCGTAGATATTTGTGGGTCTTCTGATGTCCTCTCTGGGATTTTATCTGTGACTAATTTATTCCATTGCTCTTCTAAAACTTTCTCAATTGTTACATTTGCAGCCATCTCTTTTTTTGAGGGGGATCCGATCGTGGGTCCTGAATTCTGGGCCTGGGCGCTGCCCCTCAGCTCTTCAGCTCAAGGCTAGCACTCTACCACATGAGCCACAGTGCCACTTCCGGCTTTTTTCTTTTTGTTTATGTGGTGCTAAGGAATCCAACCCAGGGCCGCATGCACACAAGGCAAGCGCTCTACCACTGAGCCACCAGCCCCTGAAGCCATCTCTTTACAGACCTTTCCTAATCCTTTTTGGTGCATTTGTTACTTACAAGATTTGAATCTGGTATTAGTATGAGTTTCTCATAAAGAATTTCATTCTTTTAAAAATATCTACACATATATGAAAATACCATTTTAGTTTTGCCAAACCCAAAGATACTTTTAAGTGAGATTTCTTACAGGTGTGTCTTGTTCTAGGGCAATTTAGTCTATTGAATTTCATTTTTAATAAAAGAATAATGGATTTATTTTTCACTCAAACTTGCTGTGGTAGAATTCTTTCAGAATGGTATACAGTATTTATTTTTATATCTGCTTGTCACTTTCCACATGGACAATTTTTGCAACAATGGTTACTGACTGATTTTTTTTCTGTGTGCTTGGTGTTACATCAGCAGTCATAGAAAGAATTATATCTTTTTATTTTGTAATTGATAAGATGCTACAACTGTTATAAAAACTTACATCATAGGTAGTATTTCCATGGCATAGATGTTCAACATAATATAGATGCTTCTGCATGAATACTCTACCATTTTATTGATCTTGACAAATTTTTTGATGAGATACCATACAATGTATCTTAATTTTCTGAACTCTAATGTATAATTAATTTTCTGATTTTTTTTAAATCACAGTTTGCTAAAATATGGAGTCAACTATCTTAACTGATTTAAATACATAGCCCTTAATGAACTTGAAGGATATTTTCAGATGCTACAATTGTTGGGGTTTTTTTGGTGTTTTTTTTTTTTTTTTTCTGGTCCTGGGGCCTGAACTGAGCCTGGGCACTGTCCCCTCAGCTCTTCAGCTCAAGGCTAGCACTCTACCACTTCCAGCCTTTTCTGCTTATGTGGTGTTGAGGAATTGAACCCAGGGCCTCATGCATGCTAGGCAAGCGCTCTACCACTGAGTCACCTTCTCAGTCCCTACAGTTGTTTTATACATTAACATCCTAACAATATAAAGAAAGTTTAACCTCCTACTTTGTTTCTTCTGTTATGTATATTTTCAGTGTATTTTCTAACACTCATCTGGGCTTTTGAAAAGGGCTGTTGTTCCCAATATGAAATAACATTAGATTGATATGACTAATAAAATGCATGGTTGAGATTACTTTAATTTTTTTTGTGCCTGAAATGGGATTTGAACTAAGGGCCTGGAGGCCACCCTTTAGCTTTTTTGCTAAAGGCTACACCCTGAGTCACACCTCCACTTTGGCTTTTTGATGGTTAATTGTAGATAAAGAGAACTTTCCTGCTTAGGCACAGTGTTAAACCAAGGTCCTCACATCTCAACCTCCTGACTAGTTAGGATTGTAGGTATGAACCACCAAGCCTGATTCTAGAGATTTCCTTAATTTTTCATGACATATATACTTCAACAGGAACAATAGCAATTAATAGTTGCGAGTAAAGTCCTTCCATTGATGAGCTTAACATCATTAACAGTTATGTCTGTGTACTTCAATAAATCATGTTTCTTTAAGAATAGAAAAATCATTTTTATGGAAATGGTCACCATAGCATTTCTTGATTACTGGTGAATTTAGCTCTGGTTTTGCCATTTTTCCTTTAAGCTTTTGTTTTCTTCTAAAACCTAGCTTACCATCAGCCTTAATACTAAGCTTTCCAGATATAAAGATTAAATTCTACAAATCTCTTGAAAACAATGTTCTCCTTCCTCCTTGCAGCCTATAATTTCCTCTTAATTCTCCTTATATACAAATTTTCTCAAAGTTTCACTGTGTTAGTTTTTGGAGAGGTATTTTTCATATCTAGTGGCATTATGACCCTAATTCTATAGTGTTTAGTGTTAGTTACAAATAACCCCCTTTTCACAAGTCAGAGAGATTTGGGATTAGTAGGTATTTAAATTAACTTGGCTAAGCATTTGTTTGGAAATAATATCAGTGAAGTTTCATTTCTTGTTATATTCTTTAGCCAATATGGTTGATGGCTTTGAATTTACATTTTCTGTTCACCAAAGTAGCTCTATCTTTTGTGATTTCCTGTAGCATGATGTAGGTTTTCATTAATATATTTTCTGTTTGCTGCCAAAAGCTACCTCAGTAATAGCGTTGGATCATCATAAATTCTGGTTTTATAAATTATTGAATGTTTTTAAGTACATTTCACTCTTTTATTGGTATTTCTATGCTATTCCCTAGAATTTCTATTCGAGAGCTACTATAGAATAAATGACAAAATGTTTGGATTTAGTAGAAATCTATCTTATAGTCTTTCATAATATTTTGCTTATATTAAGTACACTGGAAAATAAAACTATACTATAACAATACATAGACTATATTAGTACCTGATCGAGTACTGTTGTTGAGGCACTAAAAATATAGGTATTTGTTATATAAATATTTCTGGGCTTGAAGACAAATGACAGGAAGCATAGCATGTCTTTAAAATATGCCTTAAAAGTATATAAATGAAGCAGGTTCCATTGGTTTACCCCTGTAATCCTAGATACTCAGGAGGCTGAGACCTGAGCATTGAGGTTCAAAGCCAGACCAGGCAGGGAAGTCCTTGAGAATCTTATCTGCACTTAACTGCCAAAAACCTGTAAATGGAGCTATGGATCAAAAAGTAGAGTACTAGACTTGGTCAAAAACTCTCAGACATAGGCCTGAGTTTAACCCCTAGTACTGGCACAGAAGAAAAAAGTGTTTAAAATTTTAGGAATATAGTAGTTGTTCACTGTACTGACATATAAGACAGATCTTAAAACTACTCTCTGATATAAAAAAAATTACATTTTCCCATTGATAATAATGATTGAAAAGCTAAATAGTGAATTGTATATTTACTCCTATAGTTATTCATGGATGAGTGTGTTGTGTGTTTGTGTAGGTAGATAAAAATATTTTGGTAAATTTTGAATTTAAGGTACTTACAAATGTGAGGTAAAGCTTCATATAAGAAAGATTCATTTTACTGTGTTAACTAGTATCTATACTTAGCCATGAACCCCTATTTCTACCACTAGGAAAGAAGCTTATTAGAAAGAAAATTAGAAAGCAACCATCTTCCTTTTATTTAATATTACATGAGCAATAATAATTTACCTATACATATATGTATGTATGTATGTATATATATATATATATATATTATGTAAGAATACTTGGTAACCACTAGTAAGGTAAAATATTGTGCCCAAGATACCCGTGTAGGTTTTATGTGAAAGCAGTAATTATTTTTCTAAAACACCAATCAGTAACTCTTAAATACACGTGCTTATCTTTCTTTTAGGTTTTTCTGTGACTACTGAGTTTACTATCTTAGGATAAACTACTGGGTACCTGTTTGTTCACTGCCAATACTTATACTGATTAATAGCCTTGTTGAAGATAGATAATTGCTTAATCTGAAAACCTATGGTTGCCCATCACTTCTAATATTTAACTTTAAGCAAAAATAAATTTAAAAACATCCCACATTGACAAAGGTGATAAAATGTATAAGCATGGTTATAAAAATAAGTTAAATAGTGTCAGCTAATTTTTTCTGGCTTACAGAGTTTTCAGATCTTTTTTTATTGAATCATAATTTACTTTAGGAAAATATGTTAACCATTTGTATATAACCACTTGTACATAACATTCAATTCCAGAGTCCTGTCTCAGCAGGTAGTACCTGTATGCCAGATCTAACCACTGATCTGACCACTGTAGCAATAGATTAGTTTTAGTGTAACCAAATGTTAGCATCAAATTTTGAATGGTGAAGACTTTTTTTTCAACATAATTTGCCATCTATAAATCTACCTGACATAGTTTCTGAGTCAAGGTTAAGTAATGCAATTTAAAATGTAAATATTTAGTCATAATTGTAGTATACCTTTTAACATCAGTTTGTAATATACTAGAATAAAATTATACATGTAAATATAGAGAATACATATATAATATACGTATTATATATGTGTTTATGGCTTTTATGCGTATATCATCTGTTATAATATTTTCCATGTAAATATCTGAATATAGCTAAAAGATCAAGTCATCATTCATTAACTAAATTCCTAGTGTTAATCTTTTAATCTGTGGCTATTACACAAGTTTTTTGGGCAAGTGTTAATCTAGATAATTTATTGCCATGGTCATTTAGTGAAAATTGTTATATTCATATTTATATATTGATTGTGGAGTTCAGAGCTTCTCTAAATAAGACAATTACTTACATTCTGCGGCTGTGTTTTCCTTTACTTGTATTGACTGTTGTGCAGGTATGGGCTTGATAAACTGATGTAACAGTGAAAAGAACCCCTGTCCCATGTCAGCTTATCAAACATGCTATGGACAGCAGGTGAACTTGAATGCAATCCTAGTCACTTACATTCTGAGTGGAATCCATGAAGTTTATGTTCAGTGAAACACAACCTCAGTATTTCCAGGTGATTTTAAACAACACCTGATAAAACTGAGGTATAGTACCACTAAACTTTCAAGAATTGTCCAAAAACTAGAGAAATATAACACATAGGCTTATAAAATTATAATGTCATTTGTAAAGTTTAGTTACAGAAGAGGTATTGATGATGTACACAGAAAAATAATCCTTTAACATCTTGTTATCTGGTATGCAATCAAATGCTATAAACATTTACATTATAAAATGAAACAATAAAATCAAGTCAAATTTTATCTTTTTTATTCTAGGAAATGTTATGATAGATAATTCCCTGGGCAAAGTATCCTTCCACTCAAATCTCTCTTTCATCCATTTTCATTCAATTATTTTATTTGAAAATACATGCTCATCTTTAAAAAATTTTTAATAGTATATCAGCATCATTTGTATATTGTCAGATTAAAGTATTGTGATGTCTGAAACAGATTAAACCTTTACTCTGGTGACCTAAAAATATTCAGGTGATTTATAAGATGGTATAGGTTAAAGTACATTTACTTACAATGGTATTTAGACAACCCCATGTTATTTATGGATGATTTTTAATCATCCACAGTGTAAAAATATACTTTTCCATACTTATTCTCTACAGTTTTTAACAAACCTTTGAAAAGGAAATTATGCAGTTACAGTACCTCAACATTGGAGCTCCACCTCTGTGCTGCAAGTGGAAATGTAGTGCAATAGTGGCAATAATGCTGAGCTGCAGTTTCTCTCCTTTTTAGAGAAAACTGCAGTATTCCAATGCTTCTTTAAAAAGGGAGTACTTTTAAATCTGTCTGGTCACCTCAAAGGCAATGTAGAATATTTCCTGTCTGTAGGATTAGAGGAAGAAAGAACCAAGCCAAAGTGTTTGATGTGTGGTATACTGTAATTCCTTTCATGTGTTTGGTGGCTTTTATATGATGATCAATGTTCTGCTACCAATTGTGACCCTGATGTGGTCCAGGTCATTAAAGTTCGATCTTCTTTAATGTATAGGGTTATTAGCCATACCTAGCAGCATTATTATAATTAAGGATACTGTTTTCTTTTGAACAGTACCTCTTATTTTCATTAAAATATTTATTTTTCATAATTCAGTAATCATCTTGGCGACTGTGATTATCATGAAAGAGATGATTCAGTATTTGGGACTGCCAGTACTAAGATTACTGTAGGCACATGCTATTTAGATCCTCCCTACTGTTCCTTGTAGAGTTGATTTTTTAAATCAAAGTTTTCTTCCCATAATGCTCCATAGGTATGTAAAGTTTAAGAGGAAGCTAGCTTTGTCAGGCAGTATTGGTGGATATGTGAATCCTACAGGAAATAAGCATTGTTACTGTTGCTATTAGCAAAATATACCTTCTCAACTCACCTGTTCAAAAGCAGTAAAATGGCAAGCTACTGTGGGTTAAGCAATGACTGACTATAATGACACAGACTTGTTAAAACGTAAATCAAGGATTGATTAGTATAATAATGGAATGTCCCTACATTGAAATTGTATCTGTTGGCATGAAATTTGATTTAGATATTTGGTAATATTTGGTAAGTGAATAACAGCTTTTACAAACTGAATGGGCAGTATGACCTATTTACATGTTTCTATATAAATGGAAAATTGAATGAGTTGCACAGTAAACTTTCAAATTAGTCTTGTTTGAATATGCATCTGAATAATAGTTTCTTGTTTTTATGAATGTGTGTGTGTGCATGTGTATGTGCACTTGCTTGCATGTGCATTCATGTGCCTGTCCTGTAGCTTGAATTCAGGACCTGGGCCGTGTCACTGAGTGTTTTTGCTCAAAATTAACACTCTATCTGTTTAGGCACAGCTCCACTTCTGTCTTTTTGGTGGTTAATTGGATTTAAGAGTGTCAAGGGCTTTTCTGCTTGGAATGGCTTTGAACCATGATCTTCAGATCTCAGTCTCCTGAGTAATTAGGATTACAGGTATTAGTCACCAGAATCAGCTCCATTTCTTTATTTTTTAAAGACAAATTTGAATGATATAACTACAGTTTTAAAAAGTAGAAAAACAAGGTTTAAAATAATATCTAAAGCCTCAAATATATAATGGAAATAAAATTACCATTGTCTTTCCACTTTTTAAGATTTAAAAAATTACTGTTTGCAATATATGATCATAGATCCTTTATTGTTTAATATTTACCCTTTCTATGACAATGTATATTGCTTTATTCTCAAGGCTAATGCTCCACTGCTTGGGCCACAGCACCACTTTGTCCTTTTCTCAGTAGTTTATTGGAGATGAGTCTCATGGACTTTCCTACCTGTGCTGCCTTCAAACTGCAACCTCAGATTTTAGCCTCTTAAATAGTTAGGATTACAGGCACGAGCCAAACATATCTGGCTTTTAGGATTATTTAAAACTTTTCATAGGTTACCAATAGCATACCCAACCCAACAGTCATTTAGTCCTTGAACCTGGTGCTTGCATGCATGTGTGTATGCATGAGTGTGTGTGTGTGTGTGTGTGTGTGTGTTGGGCATCATTTAAATATTTTGGTTAATGCATCTTTATATTAGGAATGACACAGTAGTATTTCACTGCATAAGTAAAATAGTGATTTATTAATTCCTGACGGCCTAGATAACATATTGTACTTGCAGTTCTTGTCTGTAGTCATATATGATATTAAACTTATGATTTAAATCTATTACTGGAAATATGGGTATTGTTTATAATCCATGCATCATAAAGTATATCCACATTTTTCAAAAAAGTGGTTATATAGACCAAATAAAAAGATAAACAAACATTAAAAAAAGAAAAGAAAAATAGCCACAACGAAATAAACCTCTTGTTTCCATTTCCTGGAGTTCATTTTGATAAATATTATTTTATATGATTAGATGGATAACTCAATGTGCCTTTGTATTCCTCTCCTATGAATATGCAATTTGATTTTATAGGTCCTTTTCATAGAGTTTTCACAACAAAGATTATTTGGAAAACTAAGAACCTACTTTTTCTGCTTAAATACCATGAATACTTCTGACTCTTGTTATTGTTTTAGAACATTTTTTAGAGGACTGATTTTAAGTACTGTTGGTGTTAAGTACTGTTGTAATTACTATCTTAGTTGATATTATTAGTAGAGAATAATGGTTAATGATTGCTTAGTAGAGGAAGAATGTTACAAACACTAGGAGAATTTTCCAGAATTCTCAATGGTATATTTGACTTGAATTTGAAAATAGTGTGTAGATAAGTCAGTAAAACTTTCGATAAAGATATGGATAACTCTAGTTTAAGTAAAGGTCTGGGTGATTCATGTTTCTAAAATAGAATCAGTAGCTATGTTAGGGTTTGCAGAAGTATGTTGAAGTTACATTGTGCAAACAGAGGCATGACTGTCTGTTATAAGAACACATAGACTACTTGTGCTTATTTTACTACAGTTTTTAGAAACCTAAGGAAACTTAAGGAAAAGCTACTAAGTTTACAGTTAGCCTTTCAAAATAACCGATGTGGCAATTACAGTTAACTTCAGCACTGTTTACTATTCAGGATTCTATTATTTATTAATTTAACTTTTATGCAAAGTACATGTTCTAGTAATCTGTAACAATTCTATGTAAATACACATAATAAATTTTTGTAATGTTCTCATTTTTTTTCTTTATCCTATATTGTCAATGACTAATTTTATATTATTACATGAATTAAAACTATTCACTGATCCTAAAATTTGATATTTGAACATAAATGAAAGAATGGTATTTAAGAATTATCCTGTTAGAGGAAAAGATTGTTAGTGAGACTTTAGAGCATTGTGTGATGTATGTTATGCTATTTAAAAATTAAAAGACAATAGTACTGTTTATCAAAATGGATTCTAGGAAGTAGAAACACCTTCTGGTGGGTAGGCAAAAGGGGGCACAGGGATGGAGGGAAGAAGAATGAGCAAATAAAAAGCTTAAAGGCTACAGTTATATCCAACAGTGTTTTCAATGCTATTGAAGTGCTTCCAAGCTATCTTTTCCACATACTGCATGTAATTAGACTCATCTGTGCTATATAGAATTTTGCATTTGCTGCTGTTAAATTTTGTATTTATTTTAATTAGCTCATCTAAATATCATGGAACTTAGATTTTTTTTCCTCTTTTACTATATTAGTCATATTGCCAACTTTGTCTTGTGAAAATGTCATGACAAATTTATGTAAAATTAATTATAAAAATGATTAATTGAACCATATATGCTAACATGTGACTAGAGACATACCTTGTATAGGTATTATTTGAATAGAGTAATTAAATAAGTTCAAGTCCATTTAGCAGTTTTTCTCAAGTCTCTCTTATTCTCTATCATAGTCTTTTATACATCTGTATTATATCAAGTCTTATAATGTTAATGCTGTTTTTTCATTTTTGCCACCAGAAAAGGTTCTAAGTTAAAATAGATCTTGTTCTAAGTGTGCAGAAAACTGAAAATAAATTTTGTTGAGGAACAGTGTCATATTTTTTATGAAAATGAGAAAATGATCCATCTACATCCTAAAAACCCTCTTACTTTGTGTTTATTAGATCATGCATAGGTTCTTTGATTGCAGCAACACATTTTTCATTGTCAGTCAGGAGGTGAAAAAATGAGTATAGGTTTACACACTTTCACATTTACTGTATCTTTTATATACCATAGCTTCTTGAATCATTGGGGCAGTATAATCCATGAGTAAAATTAGTTGGAAAATGAGGATGTACTAGTTCAAAATGATGTCTGATAGCTGCAAAAACAAAAATTTTAAAAACCACATCAAAGTAGATTGTTAATTTATTTGCTAAAGCAATGAGACTGTATTAGAAATAGATGCATATTTGTATTCTAGTGGGAAGTAGTCTCAAGTTATCTAAAAGATTTAATGGATCCTGCAGACTATATTGTCATTATTTATACATATATGTTTACACATATGTGTTAATATTAATGTAAGTGAAAAAGTATGAAATTTATTATTAGACACAAATAAATTCATCTGTTAAGCTAAACATGTCCCTTCATTAAAAGCTTTCTATTAAGTAAAAATAAATTTTAGGTATATTTTTATTACTTTATTTTATGTACCTCTCCTTTCTTTTGATAATGTGAAATGTTTGACAAATAATTTATTAGTAATTTAACACTTGGTTAGAGATATAGAGAAAAGATTCTTCATTTCAGTCCCAAAAGTAATTTAAAGGCCCATTTCTTTAAATTGATATCTCTGTGCCATTAGTGTCCTTTTACATTTTATAATGATAATAAGATCATTATATAGATTCAGCTACAAATCAGTCCAGTTTCTCACTGATAGTAACAATAACATCATTTTTACATACCTCCATTCTTAAAGTGACCACATTCAGTTCCAAAGAATTGTAGATTAGAGTAAGTATTATTATCCCCCTGTGGAAGAAACTGATAGTGATATTTAGTAGACTTCCAAGGTTGCCTAATTTGTTAAGTAGTGGAACCAAAATTTGAATATAATTGTGATTACATAAAAATTCATGAGCAAAATCATGAAAATAAAATGTTTCACGTATTGCTGTGAATGAATTTATTCATTTAACTTCTCTAATGACTTGACTTTAAGATGAGTAAAATGAAGCACTGGAACCACATTTTGCCCAAAGGCACCAGGAGGTAGATAGGATAGCTAAAATTATGGATTGAAGGAGAAAAACTTTGCAGTCTTTGTTCCTCACCAGTATTCTGTATTGGTGTTCTATTGAATTGAATTGAATTCTATTGTATTGAATTGCTATTTAGTGTTCTTCTGAGTTAATGATTGAAAATTTCCCATGAGGTATGAGCAATTTTAGAAAATCCATCGGGGACCTTTTCCGGGAAAGTTTCAAAGATATTAGTGACACTTGATTATGCTTACCTACTACTGAAAATAGGTGGTATACAAATTAATGAGATTCTTACTTCCAGAAATGTGGAAGAAAGGATGGTAGTTTCTCCAGAGTGGTTATAGGCTCTTATGGCAAGTGTCTTTTTGTCTCTTCTGTGTGAAGAATTATTTCAGCATTACTTTAGCCATAAGCCAAAAGTTGCAGGAAAGGAAAAGAAAAGCAATTTATCTTTTTTCCACAATAAATGAAAAGAGTAAAGAATATCTCCTATTAATTGAATTTCATGCTATGTAATGTGTACATGGAAGTAAGAAAAACACATAACACAGCTTTCAAGAGTGGAGTGAATTAACAGAGACCCTAACCTTGAAGAAGAGATACTTCTAAATAGTTTGATGAAGGAATCAGGACAAATATGAATTTCTTTGTCTCATATAGATCTTTACATTTTATTGGTCCTTTTTCTGTGTTAACCTAAATTCAGCTATATAAATATCTCAAGTCAAAAAGATGTGATTCTTCAAGTATCAACTATGGTTTTAAAATCAATAGAGTTGCTAATTTGTGTAAAAAGTAAGGAGGACAAAAGGTACATGCCTCACCTCTTAGTCCAGACCTTCTGAATCTGAATCTTTAGGAGATTCTTAATTAGGAGCAGAATATTTTTAAAAAGGTTTTTAGGTGATTCTTCTGCAGGATGAAGATAAAGATTCTGCCCTAAGTCACTTGTCATTGAACTCAGCATTGGATTCAGTCTAATAAGTTGCCATTTGATCTTCTACCCCATTCATTTACTAAATTACTGTCATCTATGGAAGAATTGATAGTAAATTTAATAGGTTAATCAAGACACAAAAGTTTTACGCCTTGCATTCCTATTTTCTGGCTTGTTTAACATTTTGCAGATCGAAATTGAGCTATCAGCGAATGATTTTGACTCCTTTACAGTGAATTTCTGAGATATGCCTATTCAGCAGTGAGCAGTAAATGGTTCAACATGAGCTGTTCCTTATGTAAACATACAAAAGGCCTGCCCAGACTAAATCAATTTAAAAAAGGAAAACATTAAAGCTATGTTTCCTGTTATACACTTAAAGTCTTTGGTTCCTTATGATTACATTATTGACCAACTATTGCAGACTTTAGTTTGTCCTCCCACACCACCTGTTGAATGGTTTAAATAGTTTGAGAGAAGACAGAAGAGGGAAGCAATTATAACTTTAGCTCCTATATTTTAGTCAGTAAAGTAGTTTTTCATGTTCAATGTAAGTTAGTTTGAGCCTCTCAATTCACCCTATCTTCTGATTTGAATTACTAAAAAGGTTTTAAAGGCTGAAATAAAGAGACAGATGAGAGTTCATACAGCTTTTAGAAGTAATGTGAATTTGCAATCCTGATTTTTGATAGCAAACATTTCTAGGAAGAATTTAATTAGGAAATGAAGGATTAATACAATGCTTTTTATTGTAAATTATTTACATTGCATTTTAAAGCCAGCCATTGTTAATATGAGGCATCCTAGCTCTTACTTATGATTCTTTTCCTTGGATTAAATTCCTAGCAAGATACCATTCTTTAGAATAATGTTTTCATTTCTGATGTTCTGAAACCATAGTGTATGAAGCAAAGTTCTTCAATAAAGCAGACTTTCAATTTTTGCTACTGATTTTCTAGTAAAATATCTAAGTTGCCTTGTGCTCAGAGGATATAGTCTATAAGATATTAATCCACTAAAATATGTTGAACTTAACTTTATTACTTAACTGATGATTAACTTTTATAAATGTTCCTTTTTGTTGGAGAAAAATATATATTCTCCAATTGTCAGGTTATATGTTCTATATTATCAAAGTTGTTAATTAGATTTTCAAATTATCTGTACTCTTTTAATTTGCTTAGTCCATTACTGAGAGGGATAGGTTAAAATTTCCTATGGGTGATGATAGATTCATTGTTTCTGTACAACTATCAGGTTTAGTATTTAAAAAAAATATTTTGTACTAAATTTTTTTTTAACTGTTGTGGAGCTTGAACTTTGGGTCTGGGTGCTGTCCCTGAGCTCTTCAGCTCAAGGCTCGCACTCTACCACTTGAGCCAGAGTGCCACTTCTTAAAAAAAAATATTTTGAAGTTAATTTTTCAAGTAAATTTGGAATTGTGTTCAGTGTTTGGGATGAAATTGAGGGCTTACCACATATGCAATGTACACACTCATACTACTGAGGTATATATGTACCATAGTTCTGGAATTATCTTAACTTTCATTTGTACTGAATCATTATTCAATCTAGTCAAATAGTTGTTAACTAGAGTATCCTGATTATTATAATGTCAGCATTCTTTATGTATTCTTACTACATCTTTCTATTGTTCAACTTTGTTTTTTTTCTTGCATCCTAATTTTTTTATTTATTTAAAAATTATATTTTCTGTCTGTTGTTTTCCAGGTTCCTAGCTAGTTAATAAATTCTGAAGTTAATCTTTTTTCTTCCTAACAATACTATTACCTTCTCTTTTAAGTTTATATACTTTATTATCAGTGTCTTGTTTTTACCCTTCTCTCAGTTTAGACATTATTTTAATTATTACTGATGGAGATAATATTGGTTAAAAGTTTATCAATTTCTTACTGCTACTTCTGAGTATTCTTTGGCCTGTTTAGCTATGAGATTTTTTGGTATTTTTGTACAATTACAAAATAATTCTCAGACTTCCTCTCTTCAAATAAGGCCTCTTCCCCTAGTTTTTGTATTTTTGCCCTCAAGATCTAACTAGACATTTTTAAAACTTTCTCCCTTTACTCTCTCCGTATTTTAACATTAATGTGCAAGATACCTTTGTTTTTTTAATTGCATTTTGGATTCCTTCAAATCTTTTAATGTGCCATTACTTTAGTTGAGTTTAATCTGCTTGAGTTTTCAATTTAATTCTATTCTTATATTTGTAGTTCTACATTGTTCTGAGTTCTTGTATCTTCATTTTTCCTATTTTGAGAATATAATTTTACTGTTTGAACAAAATTTTATATCTACTAGTGTACTATTTAAAAGTCTTGGAGGATGTATTCTTACTACTTTTGCTGTGTTTCACTCATCATACCTTAGTATGCTATGTGGGTAAGTTGTAAATTTTGTCTGTGAATGTCCCATTTCATGTGGAGCCTAATCTGGGAAAATTCTTCAAGTTGAAATGGTGCTCATTCCAAGAGTATTTGTTTTTACCTTAGCCATTGTCATCTCACAGAACTGTCAGATTTCCAGATTGAAATTTTGTTCTTATCAAATTTGAATCTCAATCCCTTAAGTTCTGTGCATTCATTCCCTTTTCTAACAATACAGTGAAATCCAAAGGAAGGGAGAAGATTAGCATTGTGAAAGGATTTTAAGGAAAAAAAATAAAAACAAAATGCATAGCTTTGCTATCTCTCAGCATCTCTGAATTGTTTTCTCTTTGGTAGAAATGTTCATATAGAACCTGAAATCATCTCTGCAATTAAAAAACATAGCAAAAGTATTTAGAATAAGAGTAAAGTTCTGGAATAATATAAGAAACCCTCATGTAGATTATACTTGATAAATTTTGAATCCCTTATAAATCATAATATATAATAATCTTTTAATGTCTGTCTCAAAGAGCTAATTAACCCACTTTATTAATCTGAGTAATCATTAATCTTGATTATCAACTTCATTGAATTGGAAATTTTAGATTCCTAAAGCACAACTCTGGATATATCTATGAGATATACATTTCTAGAGAGAAAGAATTCAAAGAAGACCTTCAAATGTGAACATCACTATCACATAAGTTGGAGAGAGCACATTAATGCAGACATTTTCTTTCTCTGTATCTTGGAGCCATCTTGTGATCTGCTGCTTTCCTCCAAGCCTTCTCTACTATAAAAAACTGAACCTCTGACATTGTGTGATCTAAAATAACTCCCTTTTTTTTTCCCAGGCATTTGAAAACAGTAGTAATGTGAAGTAGACAACATAATTTGAAATCATTAGAAATGGTAGCAGTATTTACTAGTAAGCAAAATAAGCATAGAGTGTTGATTTTTACCTGCTTATTTTAATTGCCTTTACAGGAGAGCTTTGAACTTAGGAATTCTTCGAGATCCTGGGTCAGAAATTGAAGATAGACAATACCAAATAGACCTGCAGTCCATCAATATTGGTACTGCTCAATGGGATCAGCTAAAACCAGAAAAAAAAAGTGCCACAGGGGGTGTGTTAACAGAGAATGAAAGGAATTCTCAAAATCCAGCCCTTGAATGGAATATGGCCAGCAGGTAGGAAATGATTGAGAAAGTTTCATACTCTAGTTTCCTTGTAAGAACAATTGGTGATCTTTACATACCTAAGTGTTTTAGTATTCCTTCCATTTTTATTACAAAGATAAAATATATTTTGTAATTGTAATGGATGCTTTTGCTTGGAAACTTACTAGTCCTACCAGTGTTGCATTGTAATAATTACACATTTTGAATTGTGTCAGATTTTTTTTGATGTTAATATTTGATGGAGAGATCCACTTCAGGTTAAAAAAAATACATTTGTATTTTCACTTGAAACCTGTCATATTTGGGGTCAGGTTTTTATCATTTATTTTAGCTTTTCTGGTCTACTTAAAATTCAAAAAAGATAAAAGTAAAAAATACAATGTAAAGTTTTGTGCTTTCTCTTTCTCTTTAACCAAAGCAGCTATGTTAACAGAAAACATGTCTAAAAATTTGTCCTGAAAATGATTTGTAGAGAACCACTGCTATCTTACTCAAGAAATGGTTTACTAAAAAGAAGGTAATAGGAGTTCAAGATAATTTTATATTGCAAGATTATAGCTTTCTACTAACAAACCACTAAGGTGTAAAGTTCTGTGTAGAAGCATGCATAGCCGTCCATTATAAATTCCAGGGTAGGCAAACATCTACTGAGCTACCAGTAGGTAATTTAAATCACAGCTGAGGAACGTATATTTTCATCCTTAGTGGAGTGCCTGAGTAACACACCACAGCATTCTGTACATGGACCCTAATCTCTAGAAGTTGAATAATGTCAACCAGCATGATGCCCCCTCAGTTATCTTTTTCCTTGTTTTTAAATTTAACAGGTATCATCTCATGAAACTTAAAAGAACAGCATGTCTCAAAAAGTCACAAATTATATTATCAATAAAAAGATGAGCCTATTTTCTATGTTGTCCTAGTATTTATGGTCAATAAATGACCCATAGTTACCTAGCCTTAACTCAGTTATACCTCTCATATTCATTCTTTAATGTATTTAACAAACTGTATTGGATACCTGACTTGTGTTTGTGTTTTAATAATTGAAATGAAATTCATGTTACATAAAATTAACTATTTTAGGTAATTCTTCAATGCCATTTAGTATTGCATAATATTCAACAGCACTAATTCTATCCGGTTCCAAAACATTTTCCACTTTTTTTTTTTGTCAGTCATGGGGCTTGAACTCTGGGCATGAGTGCTATCCCTCAGCTTTTCAGCTCAAGGCTAGTGCTCTACCACTTGATCAGGGCCACTTCTGGTTTCTGGCAGTTTATTGGAGATAAGAGTCTCTCACAGACTTTCCTGCCTCGGCTGGCTTTGGACCATGATCCTCAGATCTCAGCCTCCTGAGTGACTAGGATTACAGGCATGAGCCACCAGTGCCTGGATTTCCTCATGTTTAAAACCCCTTTTCTGTTCGGCAATTTCTCTTCATCATTCTTCTGTTCCTAGACTTTTGCCATCCACTAATGTATATTCTACTGTATGTATGTATCATAATATGTTTCTCCATTGGTGGGTATTTGGGCCATTTTCACCTTGCAGCTATTGTAATTTGAATTACCTGATTGAGTATATTTAAGTATAAGTAGATACCTAACAGTAAAATGGCAGGGCCATGGTAATTGTATGTTCAGCCTTTCTGAGGAACTACCAGATTGTTTTCCACAGAGCAGAACTGGAGAACTATTTGAATTCCCAACAGCAGTATTCAAAGGTTCTACTTACTTTGTCCACTTTTTCTCCCTTTCTATCTCTTCTCTGTCTCTCTTTCTGTTCTCTTTCTCTCTCTCTCTCTTCTCTCTCTCTCTCTCTCTCTCTCTCTCTCTCTCTCTCTCTCCTCTCATTAGACAAATGTTTTACTACGTAAGCCTATGTCCCAAACTTTTCTGTTATAGGTTATTGCTTTGTTTTTGCCGGGGTTATCCTTGAACCTCATTCCTCCTACTTAAGCCTTCCACATAGCTGGAGTTCGAGGCCTTTATCAAAAGCCTGATGTCATTTTTATGTATAATTCACAATTGGTGTTCCTATACCAAATATACATCATTAATTACAGCCACAAAGGAGATTTCCTATTGTTTTTAATTTTCCAGGGAGATCTCTGTTATTTTTCCACCAAAAAACTGCTTCCTTGGCTTTTCAGGGTCCTCAGATGTACATTTTCTCAATCTATTTCCCTGGTTTAATAAGTGGGATCCTCTGGTCATCCTGCTCTATGAAACGGCACTCCTATCCTCTGGCTTCAGCCTGGAGGATCCACAGACCCACGCAAACCGCATCTACAGGATGATTAAACTCGGGCTAGGTATTGATGAGGATGACCCCACCGCCGACGACACCAGTGCGGCTGTGGCAGAGGAGATGCCGCCCCTGGAAGGAGACGATGATACCTCACGCATGGAGGAAGTGGACTAGGCCCGTGAGCTCCACACGCACCTTCATTCCCTCTGATGATACCCCCAGGATTGTGTTTATTTTTGTTAACATTTAAAAAGTCTGTATAGCATGACAACTACTTAAAGGGGAAGATAAGATTTCTTTCTACTTGTGATACTGTGACACCGTAGGCGAAGATTAGTAATGCTTTTTTTCTAGTTTCACCTTGGTTTTGGACAGGTGAAGATGTTTGTTGTAAGCTCTAACGTGACCGGTTTATGGTCTCAAGTGTTTAGCTATTAAGCCAGATTCCTTAGCAGACCAAATCTTATGTCATTGATGTGTTCTGACACATTACCTTGATGTTTAAAGAAATGTTTTTGTTGAAGTGGCTTGAGTTTCATCAGAGAGGGTCCAATTAGTTTTCCTTCCCTTGTAGTTAATGCTGCATGTACTAGTCCTCTAGAAATATGTTAGGCTGACACAACTTGATGGAACTCCACAGGGCTTGTTTTCCAAAGAAAAGTGTACCATTTAGAGAAACACAAACTTCCCTAGATGTTGTGTTAAAAACATTAAAGCCGCTCAACAGAGCTTGTGTGTGATGTAGTGCGCTCACAGTATGCTTTAAAAGGTAGCAAATACAGATGAGTTAAAACAGAAAAAAAAAAAATAAGTGGGATCCTGAGGCTATTAAAAACCTCTGTCATTCAATACTTACAGATTTAGTTCTTTCTTTTTAATCTTGAACCATAGTCTATATAATCTCTAGTAAGATACTGGAAAATATTTTATTTTTTTGATTTGTGTTACTTCTTCAGTGTTTCTATTTATTTATTTATTTTTGTTATATGGGATTTTGAACTTATTATCTTGTATTTGGTACCATCCCTTGAATTACATCCCATTCTTTTCTGCTTTAGTTATATTTTAGATAGGGTTTCATGTTTTTGCCCTGCCCACCTCAGACCCAACTCCTCCTATTGTGCCTCTCAAAAGAAGCTATGTTGCAAGATATAAACCACCACACACACCTTAGTGATTAAGATGATGGTCTTACAGAGTTCTTGCTCAGGTTGTCTTTGAACCAACCATACTTCTCCAGATCTCTGCCTCCTGGGATTCGGGCATGTGCCACCATGACCAGTCCTTATTCCTTTCTTTCTTTGATTTATCCTTGAAAACACTTAGCCTACACAATTTTTATGGGCTTTTGTTGTTGTTGTTTTTAATTTTACCATTACTTCAAATATTTCCCAAAGATACCACTAGTGAAAGATTAGTGCTGGAAAACAAAAATAATAGTTTTGTAGTAGTATTGGCTTGATTGTCTTTATTATTTCTATGGCTATTGATCTTTAATATTTTGTGTCATTGATTTGATTCATCACACAAATGAGGGAAAATATGTAGTACTGACAAGTACATTTTTCCATCCATGTTTTAGTTAATGTTTGTTCTTATTTGGTTCCTTGCCATCTTTTCCATTTTAAGGTATTGTTAATATATCATATGTTTTAGCACTCCCTTGTGAGAGCACATCAGATGTTATATGTTTCTCACATTGGTTATTTTATGGAATTTGAGCTATTAAGCCATAATTATGATGTCTCTCAGGATCTAAATCCTTCCTCTATAGTTACAGATTTTAATACTTCTTCCTGTTGCTCTCTACTTACCAGATCTTTTAATTCTTTAAAATTGACTTTCTTGAAATCCAATACTTCTGTGTCACAGAACCAGATGATCCAATTTGCTTTTTTGGCAGATACCATACAAAGCTCTGCCCATTGCAAATTTAACAAAAGACTTCAATGCTCTCTAGGGTACTCCTATTTAAAACAAAGCAAAACACAAAGGATCTAGAAATGCTGAAATTTTATCTCGGCTTTCTTGTGAAGTAACTTAGGCCAATTCTGATTTCAACTTTATCGTTTTATAATGTGAAGGAATAGGAATGATATATTTATAGAAAATATGAAGGTTTTGAAGGAAATGTGGAAGTAGAGCAAAAAATCAGAAGTATAGTAAGATGCAAATATGGTGATACATTATTTTATAAAATGAAGGCTAAGGTTACAGATAGTGGTTTTTTTTTTTAAGATTTGTACCAGCACAAGCTGTGGTTTCTCAACATTTTTTTCTATTATACTAAATAACTAGTCAAGGGTGAGAATGTGTTTTAAAAAAACAAACAAACAACACAAATAAAATAAAATTAAATTTAAAACAAACAAACAAACAATTGGAGTCCAGAGTTTGTTCTGGTATCAGCTTTACCCTCCAGACCCAATTCTGGAACTTTAGCTCTCTGAATAGCCGTGAGCTTTGTTTCCTTATTGCTACTATGGAAGTAATAACAATCTTTGCATCCCATATAGGCTTATTTTAAGGAAGCCTGGTTCATAGAGTTAAAAACAAGCTTAGTGGTGAAGAGATGTTCATGAGCAACTGAAAAGATTGGAAAGCTGGAAGTTGTAAGATAGAAAGTCAGAAGAACTAAAAGTAGTAAGGTTATTCATGGTAACAGAAGACATGAAACTGTTTACAAGAGTGAAAAGAAAATAATTGTTGAAGAAAATTAAAAATATACTTTGTTTGAAAGAGCCTAGGATGATAATAATAATATGAAATTGCTTAATTATGTCTGAATTTCTGAAGAATGTTTGCTTTCATATGTTATAGAAAATACAGATAGGAACTCTCAAAATAATGATGGCATTTTGTCATCCATATTTGTCATCCAAGTTTTATATAACAATGAAAATTATAATTTACAAAATGTAATGACTTAGGTTTTACTTTATCTTTCAGTATACGGCGACATCAAGAAAGGAGAGCTATTTTGACCCCCATTTTGACAGACTTCTCTGTTCGAATTACTGCAGCACCTGCCATTATTTTCACCAAAATCAGTTCTCCAGAAAATCTACATATTGAGGTTAGATTTATTTTGGGGATTTTCACTTTCAGCCCACATGATGTCACATTACTAACCAATCATAACAATTAACCATACTTACTGAGTACTTGCTAGTACTGTTTATTATTGCTGTCTAGATGATAAATCAGCTGATTCTCATAATAATCTCTCAGTTGCTCCTAGTACCCAAATCTTATAGGTAAGGAAACTAAGGCATAGAGAAGATACTTAGTTGGCCAGATTTTCCCTAAAGCAGAGCCAGAGTTCAAACCCAGCTGGTCTGGTTCTAGCCTCTCTACTCAGTTTCTACACCTTCTAATGAAAATAATTACAGTGCTGACAGGTAACATTTAGTTCTCACACAGACTACCTTAGATCCTGTTATCATCCTTAGATTATGAAGAAACACACATAAAAGGATTAAGTAACTTGACCTGTATAAATTAGTGGGTCCAACTTACACTTCTTAAAATAATAGTAATGAGATTTACCATAATTTAAATGAAAGCAAATTATAAACTTTTTTCATAGTTACAGACCTTATCATGACAAATTTTGAAAAAATCACGTATAGTTTAAATACTTAAGTACAGCCCTGACTTTCAGCTGATCAATTTATATTTTTAAAATTTTCAATGGATTAGCGGCTTGGAAAATGACACTACATTAGGATTTTGGACAGTAGCATTGAGGTTCAATGTCAATTAGCCATGTTTTCATGAAGGAAATTACTGATACACCATAGTAGACTGGGTTCCTAAGCCACATGTTGGTAGGCTAGTTTTATTAAGTGCTAAATTTGTCATTGTTGCTTTTGAGACAGGATCTTACTTTACATTGACTGGACTTGAATTCACACTCTTTCTGCCTCCCCTCCCTATAATTCTTTACGTAGTGTTCTGTACCACCATGTTCAGCTCAAATGCACTCTTGACTTACAATATGTTACCAGGCACCAGTGGCTCACTCTCAGGAAACTGAGATCTGAGGATCATGGTTTAAAGCCATCCCAGGCAGGAAAGTCTGTGAAATCATTACCTCCAATAAACTACCAAAAAAAAGTCAGAAATGGAGCTGTGGCTCAAATGGTAGCATGTTAGCTTGAGCAAAAGAATCTCAGGGTCAGTATTCAGGCCAAGTTCAAGCCTCAACACTGTGCCCCCTCCCACAAACATACACACAAATTGCTGTCTTTTTTTTTATTGTTTGTTTGTTTGTTTTTAAACAGTGCTAGAGTTTAGAATTCAGGGTTCCTCAGTTGATAGGCTCACACTACACCACTTGAATACCACCCCTGTCTGGGTTTTTTGGGAAGGAGGATTATTTATCAAATATGTGCTTTTGCCTAGAACAGGCTTTGGACCTTGGTCCTTCTACATCTGTCTCCCAAGTATCTGGGATTACAAGTTGAGTCACATACCTGCTTGTTGTTTGAGATAGGGCTGTATTAACTTTTGGCCCAGGCTAGGCTTGAATCATTATCCTCAAGCTTCTCCCTTGAATATTGATTTTCTCATTGTTAAATAAAGGAGTTTTTGCATATTAATATGAGACAAACCTTACATACCCAATTCTCTAATTCTTTTTTTTTTTGCATGTCCTGGGGCATGAACTCAAGAACTGGATACCGTCCTTGAATTTTCCAAGATAGAACTCTATAACCTGAGCCACAGCTCTACTTCTGACTTTTTGTTAGTTTATTGGAGATAAGAGTTTTACAGGTTTTCTTCTGCCTGGGCTCCTGAAAACTCTTTCCTTGGATTCTTAAGTACTTATCATGAAATTCTGAAACTATTATAAGAATAATATGGCAAAGTATAATAAAAATACCATTCCAGCTTAATTCCCTCACCTTCTTTTTGAAGACATCATTAGAAAGTCTCTCATTCCCACTTTAAAGAGAATGCAGCAGGAGATCACAAAACTTGGTGACAAAGAATTCACAAAAATTAGGATATCGGCTTCAGTCTCTCTTAAATTCCTTCCTCCCCATTTCCCTAAACATGCCTTTACTGCCACAGACATTTATCCCAGTTGGCCTCTTGATTCTTAAGGATCGAACTGATCAAAAAATTATTCTTAAATATATGCTATTAGCTACCCATTGTATTAATTACATCCATATCATTTAACCTACTAGGAAAAGATCAATAATTTGCCATTTTATAAAATTTATGCCGCAAATCAAGCTAATTTTAATAAAAAAAATTCATCCACTTAGGAAATATAAAAATGATATTTTAAACAAATCTTTTGAACCAGAGCCTTTTTTTCATCAGCATCACTTGAAGAATAAAATAAAATCCCAACATAATAAGTGGACGTAGGAAACTTGTAGAAGAAAATTCATTTAACCAAAGAAAAAAGGATAATCATTTCAGACATGCTGTCTTTTCTGACTCTGTTAAATTTGCTGTAAGCTATCTAGTTTGAGTTTGGAGCTGTTATAGTATCCTTAAATCCATTCCCTTGGAAGACACTAATGAGGAAAAGATCTGTTGGATGTTTCCAAGCTTTGAAAATTATCCACATGTGCCTCATAACAAGAGGCAGGGCTTGTGCTTAGTAACTGAAGCTTCTGGATTGCGTTTTCTTTTGTTTTCCTTCTCTAAGTGGTTTTCTAATGATAAACATTCAAATGACTGAGTTGTCCAAAACAGCACTAATTAAGTAGTGGACATCTGCCTAATACGGCCAAGATTTTAGCCCTTTGAGGAAGTGAAATTAGTTTAGCTGTCTTTGGCTTCAGCATTCTACTTTGTAATAAATCATTTTATTTTATCCAGTGGAGAATAGTTATATGACTATTTACAAATGTAAATACATTTGTAAATTCATTTACAATTGTTCTTGCCCACCTGTTTGTTATCTCTGGTTTACATCTGTCTGCCCTCAAGAGTAGGTTGCATTTCAAGACCAAACTTATTTTTGTAATAGTCCTTGGGAGGTGTTTAGCATACTACTATACTTAGGAGATTCTTAGAAAGTATTTGTTAATTTGAATTGATAAATGAGATTCTGCTACAGAACCTCACTCTGCTACAGGATCTCATAATTGTTATGTAATAAATAGTGATGGAAGTTTGAAGTATGAAAAGGCCAAGTGGATGTGAAAAGTTTCTGTTGCTAGTTACTTGATATAAGGCAATATGTCACATAGCAAATCTTTATAAATAATAAATTAATCCATTAAACTATGTCTAGTGATGTGCTCACCATTTTTGTTTTTCTCCTTAAAGTATGAACTTGAGTACCAGTAGACTTTGGAAGTAGAAATAGTCAAATAAGTAAGAATGATAAATTACTTTCTGAAGGCTATCATATTTCTTTATCTATGTTCAATCTTTTTCTTTCCTTCAGGAGATTTTAGTGTGTGGCCATTCCTTGGAAGTAAATATAACCACAAATCTGGACTTCTTCCTAAGTGTGGCTCAAGTTCAACTCTTACATCAGTTAATGGTAGCAAATATGACTGGATTAGAACCATCAAACAAGGCCACAGAGGTAACAATTACCTGATTTTTATTAGGATTATTGAATTTGTGCAATTTTGCAATCAGAAAAAATATAATTAAACTAAATGTCTTCCCCCAATTATTCTTTATATAATTCCATTCAAAATACAGTCATATATCATTTTGGGTTGATGTTCTATGTTTTTGAAATTTGTTTAGTCTGTTCTCTTATTATTTATCATGCAACTTCACAAAATTGCTGTGGACTGACCTCAGAAAGGCCTATGTTAAGACAAGGTTTTATTACCCTGCTGAAAGTCCTAAAATGTGATGCAAAAAACCTGTTAGAGTTTTCATTTTCTCAACTACATGATTAGATAGGGCCTCTTTTGGAGGGCCTCTTTGTAAGAGGCTTGTGGGACTATTTTAATAAGTAATTTGTAAAGTGTTCATTTCCCATGCTCAGTGAAGAATGAATATAATCATAAAAGTTGGATGCTTGCCTAGAATTTTAATTTTGATCCAGTGGTAATGATAGAACCTTTATAAGCCACAAAGCATGTCAGTGTAAAACAAAGAATGCTGCTTGTTAGATGCTCCTTGCATTGTATTTTCTTTGTTTCCATGCTTCTTATATCACAGTTTTACTTAGAATAAATCTTCAAAAGAACCTATGTGAAGCAACTATTATCTGTGAAAAATGTATTGCTTTTATTCTTGCTATGAAATATACAGAAGCATTTTTAAGACCTGCTTATAAAAAAACACAGAAGAATAGGTATTTACTGACCTCCACTTGACATCAGGGAGTGTTTCATGTATGCTAAGTCCCATGTCTTTAGGCATATAGTATCCTAGTGAAGTGTGCATGGGCATTATCCCCATTTTACAGATGAGGCTTTGGGCCATAGAGATTAAGTGACCTGTGTGAAGTCACACATACATATTTAGCTGAAATGTAAGGTACCTGAGAATTTAGAGGTTTTTTTTTTCCTTTTTCATCATAGTTTTATTAGCATTGGTCAGTACTGCAGGTTTTATTTTGTATGCAGACATTGTTCCTTGTTGATGCTCCTCCTGCATCCTTTTCTTTCATTCCTTCTTCCCTCTTTGCCAAGCCAACAAGGGTCATTGTTCTATTTTCATACACACTCATAAAGTCTTTTGACCATGTTCACCCTCGTCCACTCTCTGTTTACCCTAACCTCTCCCACTAGATAGGACCTGTAGTACATTCCTGACATTCGTTTTTTATGTATATTAATTTTTCAAAGGGTCACAGTGTTAATTAGATTGATCTTCTGCTTTACTCTTATTTTCCCCATACTCACTACCCTTCTATTATTCAATAGCTTTCAGTGAGTTGGTTTTTATTCACAAATATAACTTATTTTGGTTTTGTTCATTCTTTTACATTTTCCATTGATGTCATAAATTTAGAATTTTCAAGTCAGTTCCTTTTTCTTCTGCCACCAATCATGTACTGTCACTACTATATTTTTCTTTCAACATTTTTTGTTTCTAAAAGATTTAAGTATTATGAAGCTTTTAATTTTCATAATGAAAGTCTCTAACCATTTACCCCTTATGACTTCTACTTATTCAGTATCTATTTTTAGAAGATTATAAAGCTCTATATATCATCTAAATGTTTAGTTTTCCAGTATACTTCATTTTTTTTCTTTTAGAAATAACATTTTATTATGTTTATTTTTACCTGACAAAAATAGGCCCTGAGGTCAAAACTTTGTACTCAGGGGAAAAAAGCCAAAATGAAGTAAATATATCTTTCAGTAAGTTTCAAGAAAACATTATAATTATGAGAATGAATAAAGCTAAAGAGTGCTAATTTATGATACTATTGATCATTTTTAAATGATAAGAAAATCAGATAAATGAACAAAATCTTAGGAGTTTTTCATTTTATTCCAATTACAGTCACATAACAATGATTGGTATATAGTTTTGAACTTTCGTGAGGTTTAGACTGAAAAGATGAAAAACAAAAAATGTCTATAAAATCATGAATACTAAACATTAACTTGAAATGATTAATTTTTATTGAAGTATAATACATGAATTTTAATAATCAAATATTATTTGATGACATATATTAAAGTAGCTTCCTCTCCTGATACTCCCTTCTCATCCTTCTCTATATTAAGCCCCTTTTACCTCTATAAGCTATTTTCTTCTGGTATTTATACTTATGTTTCTGAATAACTTAAATCAACTGGTATCTCTTAACTCATTTGCTTTTGAACACAGATGAGGGTTCCATCTCTTTTGTGATTCCTTTTTATGCCTCCATCTTTCTAATATTCTTGCATATTATTTTTCCATTAAGTATAGATTGTTTTCATTTTATTTATTTTTTTTCTATTTTCTAGAGTTTATTTTGACAAATATTTATTTATTTATTTATTTTTGGTCTGGTCGTGGGGCCTGAGCGCTATCCCTCAGCTCTTCAGCTCAAGGCTAGCGCTCTTATTTTCATTTTAAAGACTTTGTAAATACTGTTCATTTCTAAGTGAAATAATATAATAGAATTATAGTTCTGTCTTGACAACATTTATTTACTTCATTTCTATTTTTATTTTTTGCACCAATCCTGAGGCTAGAACTCAAGACTTGGACACTGTCCCTGAGCTTCTTTTGCTCAAGGGTTATGCTCTATCATGTGAGCCAGAGCTCTACTTTTGGCTTTTTTTTGGTAGTTTAGAAGAGATAAGAGTCTCACAGACTTTGAACTGTGATCTTCAGATCTCAGCCTCCTGAGTAAGATTATAGATATGAGCCACTAGTGCCCAATTTTTTTACTTTCCATCCCATACCCCACTCACACCAGTGGATCTATATCATGTTTGTCAACTTGCATATTTTTGTCAGGTAAAAATAAACATAATAAAATGTCGTTTCTAAAAGAAAAAAAATGAAGTATACTGGAAAAGTAAACATTTAGAAGACATTTTCCTAAAGTTCTTGTTCTGCATTTTCTAGTTTCTCTAGTTCTCTAGTTCTGCTATCCTACTGCCACCTTAACACAAATGAGCCAGGTGAAATTAGAGTAGGATTTTTGAAGTTGATGTAAAAAGTATGGAGACAAATATATAAAGGAAATAATGTGTTCTATGAATATAAGCTCACAAATTTGTCAGTATCTGTTCCATCATACTCAAATATTAAACATTTTGAGTTACTATAGAAAAGCAGTATAATAGCAAGGAAAATATTGAAATAGAATTTTTATGCCTTGCTATATATTTTTAATGCTTATTATAGAACAAAATAGCGCGGTAGACATTTTTATTGTGTATTATGATTGAATACATGTATAACAAGTGATAGTAGATGTTATTTTGGTTGTAATTTTACTTAATGTTTTAACCTGGAAATACTGTTTTGAAATTACCTAAAAGATGAATTTTTTCTTTTAGTACCAATTAATAATTTCTTGCAGATATAATAGACCTGGACAATTGCTAAGAGTCATTTAAAATAAAAGCTTAGGGGTAATTATAATTATTTCTTTGTATAAACAACAGTTTTTTAATCTATGTAATTTTGATGGAGTTTCCCATTACAAATAGCCATGTCCCATAGACATGCCCAATTATATTTCATCTTCCAGACCCAGTTATTGAATGAGATGTGTTGATAGTGAGATATAAGTGAAGTAACAGAGTTGTTGCATCAACTGTTACTTTAGGTCATGTGAGAAAAGTAATAATAAATTAGTTTGAGCTATTAATATTTGGCTTCCTTTTACATAAGACCAACATTATTCAAAAAGTCTGAGGTGATAAAACGCTGGGAAATACTAAGCACATTATAGAATTAATCCTGAGTAAATACTTGCTAAATGAATTAATAAATGGATTCTTCAGCTTTTAAGAATTTCTAGTTTATTCTTGGAAATAGAAAAGATATATACAACATAAACATTAAAATAAATTTTTAATGATCAACAATTGAGTGCATGTTTTTTATGGATTTTTTTTCTTTTCTCTGTGTGGTAGTCCTGGGGCTTGATTATAAGGCTCATGCACTGTCCCTTGTGTTTTTCTCAAGGCTAGTGCTCTACCACTTGAGCCACAGCTCCACTTCTGACTTTTTGAATGTCCATTGGAGCTTTCTTTCCTGGGCTGGCTAAGAACCACAATCCTCAGATCTCAGCATCCTGATTAGCTAGGATTATAGGTGTGAACCAGTAGAGTCCAACTTATATATATTTTTAATGGAGATGAGTTTTATGTATTTCATTTATATGTTTTATATAAGTCATCATTGAAAGAAAGGGTGTGAAGCATGTGTTGTGCTTAGAGAATAACTTATTTGCACTTTGAAGTTCACATTCATTCATGTAAAGCTATACCTCTCACATTTTGATAGTACTCATGTAGGCATGTAGCCTTCAAAGATAGATATCATAGTTATATTCTCCCAATGTAAGATAAATGAGTACCTATTGTCTGATTAGTTCAGTAAGGAATGGAAATATCTGTACTGTGTAGTATTGTCACCTGGTATCTCTAGATGTTACAGTTACTGAATCTTACTTTCTAATACAGTGAACACAGTATTAAAATAGATGGAGAGGGCTCAGTTTGCCCTGGATTATGTTTACTTGGCTTTGGTAATTATTGTTATTCCTGAATTAGCAAGTAATTATCTTATTAAACCTACTTACAGAAGTGGTATAAGGAGGAACACATGTTCATTTTCAAATCAATGTTTTCAAGTAAATAAAACTTTTATAGTAAAATATAAACCATGTTTTTAGAGGGCAAAGAAGACTAGAACCACATCATTGGTGATGTGTCGTGGGTGTTCTTTGATCCATATACTACATATCCTGAAGAAGAATGAAGACCCTAATTGAGCATTCCTTCCGGTGCCTTTTCCCCTTTCTCCTCCTCCAGTTAACCACTTAACCACTTGGTTTTAGGTACTTCCTTAGCTCTTCCTTCTATACAGCCCCAGCATTTCTATACTTGATAACCTGTCCAATACATGCTTGGTACTTGTTTCTGTACTCTCTTTGATTAGTAAAATTGTACTTTTTAGGAAAAAAATCTTATTTTCTAAAAGGTTACTTAGCTGTCACAAAACAGCACTTAGTCCATTTTTATTTATTTACTTTTTTTTGTTGTTGTTGGTCGTGGAGCTTGAACTCTGGGCTTGGGCGCAATCCCTCAGCTCTTCAGCTCAAGGAGAGTGCTCTACTGCTTGAGCCACAGCGCCACTGCTGGTTTTCGAGTGGTTTATTGTAGATAAGAGTCTCACGGACTCTTCTGCCTGGGCTGGCTTTGAACCACGATTCTCAGATCTCAGCTTCCTGAGTAGCTTGGGTTACAGACGTGAGCCACCAGCACCCTGCAGTCCATGGTTTTTAATCTCTCTAAAATAATAACTAAAAAACTATTTCCACCTAAAGTAAGGTTTCTGTTTCTATAGATTTTCTATTATTTATTGCACTCAGCTTCTCTGAAGCTTCCTGAAGAATGCTACAGTTGCTCTACTGTCTCATTAAGCCCCTATCCTTCCAAGGCTATTCTTTTCTTCATCCCACTCCAGACCTCTCCCATCTATTTCTCTGTAGTTTATATTCCTTCCTATCTATGCTAATATATGTCTCTCTCTTATCCTTAATTCTCTCTTTAATAATTGCTTTTCTTGAATTCCCAGTGCTTTCTTTTAACACCGTGATCTTGTGATGCCAAAAAAAAATGTACTTAAAAAAGAAAGCCCTAGGAAAATAGTATATAATTAGGATGTGGCTATCCCTTCTGAGTAATAGTGTGACAAATAAGGTGGTAGTGTGACAAATAAGGTGGCTGCTCAAAATTGATGATAGAGGATGCATGGTTTGCTTAGTTACCTCTCTGACAGTTTGTACTTTCCTAACAAACAAATTTGTGGACTTTTTTTTTTTTGGTCAGTCTTAGGGCTTGGACTCTGGGCCTGGGTGCTGTCCCTGAGCTCTTCAGCTCAAGGCAAACACTCTACCACTTGAGCCACACCCCTTTTTCTGAGTGGTTTATTGGAGATAAGAGTCTTACAGACTTGACTGCATATATGTGTATACATACACATATATGTGTATATATACACACATATATGTATATATGTGTATACATACACATGTATATATCTATATATGTGTATACACACATATATGCATATATGTGTGTATATACGTATATATGTGTATATGAACATATATATGTGTATATATATGTATATATGTATATACATGTATATATACACACATATATGTATATATATGTATATATATAATGGAATTCTATGCCTCCATCAGAAAGAATGGCACCACCCCATTTGTTAGGAAATGGAAAAGACTTGGGAAAAATTATATTAAGTGAAGTAAGCCAGGCCCAAAGAAACATAGGTCCCATGGTTTCCCTTATTTGTAATAACTAGTATATGTCTAGGACAAGCAGAAAAGGTCAAAAGCTATGTACATAAGACCAAATAAGATGATGCTAAACGAAATAAACCCCAAGATAGGGACACAAGAGGTTTTATTTCTTGCTGTTGTTTTTATTTTGGGTTTTTTTTGGGGGGGGGGTCTGGTCGTGGGGCTTATACTCTGGGCCTGGGTGCTGTCCCTCACTCTTCAGCACAAGGCTAGCACTCTACCACTTGAGCCAAAGTGCCACTTCCAGCTTTTTTTTTTCTGCTTATGTGGTGCTGAGGAATCGAACCCAGGGCCTCATGCATGCAAGGCAAGCTCTCTACCACTGAGCCACCTTCCCAGCCCCTTGCTGTTGTTTTTAATGCGCTTATAATGTACCATGTGATTTTTTTTGTTTGTTTCTTTTGTATGTTCTTCCCCCATGGTACAACCCCTGTTTTCACTGTATTTGATTCTGGTGCCCTGTATCATGTATATACATTTTTCTAATTTGGGGAGGGGAAGGGAAATAACAAAATGCTGAAATATGATACAGGATGACCCATTGTAACAATTAGACACTATGTTGAAAATGAACTTTATAACTTAAGGGTGGGGGTGGGAGAGGGAGGAGTTGGGGAGGTGGGAAGGGAAGGGATGCTAAGGGAAAAACAAAGGAAGAGGTAACAATGCTCTATAGGTAATGTCCTCATTACCTTACTCATGTAACTGTAACTACTCTGTATAGCATCTTTACAATAAAAATATGTATTAAAAAAGGCAATTGGAAATAGTTGACAATGTAGGTGGTATTGGTGTAAATGCGCATCTATAAAAGTCTATCCAAGAGTATGCTTCTAAAGTGGGAATTGTGCTGGAGTAAACCCAGCCTTAGGAACTTTGTGTGTGTGTGTGTGTGACAATACCGTACAGAGGGGTTACAATTACAAGGCCAAGATAATGAGTACATTTCTTATCAAGCATTGTAGCCTCCTCCACTGTTTCCCCTTCCCATCCCTTCCCATCCTCCCCTCGCCCCTCTCCATCTAATCCTCCTCCCCCCCCCCCACCAAAGTTGTAAAGTTCGTTTTCAACATAACGACTTGTACATCTCATTGTTGCATTGGGTCCACCTGTATCCCTA
>NW_012267233.1:11475215-11483055 GCF_000151885.1 Dipodomys ordii | reverse complement strand
GCTTTGTGGCCTAAAATGTGGTCTATTTTAGAAAATGTTCCATGTGCTGCTGAGAAAAACGTGTATTCTGATGCTGCTGGGTGAAATATTCCGTAGATGTCTGTTAAATCTAGTTGATCTATGCAGTTATTTAGATCTGCGGTTTCTCTGTTGAGTTTTTGCCGAGTTGATCTAGTGGGGAAAGTGGTGTGTTAATGTCCCCAGCAATTAATGTCTTTGGATCTATATGGGATTTGAGGGAAAGTAGTGTTTCTTGAATAAATTTGTGTGCTCCGTTGTTTGGCGAATAGATATTTAGAATTGTAATATCCTCCTGAAGGAGAGATCCTTTAATTAGTATATAGCGACCTTCTTTATCTCTTCTCACAAATTTTAATTTGAAGTCTATTTTATCTGATATTAGGATTGCAACTCCCCACCTGGTAGATTTTGTTCCTGCCTTTCACATTGAAAATAACACATTTTGTTAACCAAAATTAAGGTTCATATTTGTTAATATAACCACTAATTTCATCAGAAAAGTCTAAGAAAGTATATCAGCTCCACGATTGCAAATATATTTTTGCTTGAAATTTTGAATTTTACAACTGGCAAAAATGGTGTATGTTGTTTTCTTTAAAGTGACTAGTTCATTTTGTTTCAGAGAAAATATTTATGAAATGCTAAGTGAAAATAAATATAGTATTCTAGTTACTTTCAAATTAAAATGGTTTCTAATAAATCATCTGTTACAGATAATAATTCAGTTGCACATCTGCTTTTTTCAAAAACAATTACTCTTTTTTAGCAAAAAAATGCTTTTTGCAGACTTTCCATTTCATCACACTAAATAATAAAAAGATGTACATGTAAAAGACAGGAATAAATAAAATGAAAACTTGCTGTTTCATTAAGATATTCTTCAGTGAAACATTGTTAGGGATAGATGCAGCAAAAAATAGTTTCTACTGGTAGAAACTATTCATGCTCTTCTTCTTACCATCACTACTGCATCATCAGTGGAAATGCCAATGTTGCTAATATCACAATGATGGCTTAGGATTTATTGTGAAGCCAGTTTTCACATTAAGGTGTCCTTGGTGAAATTTTGGGGCCTGAAGTTTATGGAACATTCATGCTTTGACAGTTGTTGTTCTCAAACACTAAACTTGCTGGTGCTATTTCCAGTCAGGCCCTGGTGGTTCATACCTTTAAAACTAGCTACTCAGGAGGCTGAGATCTGAAGATCATGATTCAAAGCCAGCCTGGGAAGGAAAGTTCATGAGACTCTTCTCTGCAATTAACCACCAGAAAACTGGAAGTAGAGCTATGACTCACCTGATAGGATGAGGATAGGGCCCAGACCCTAAATGCAATCTTCAGTACTGCCACAAAAAAAAAAATCATAACCAAAAAAAAGTGTTTTATAGAAGTGTTAAGATTAATGAGAAGTGTTTTCTCATTTTAAGTGGAAACAAATTTTGTTATGTTAGAATATTGTTTTGACCTCTTTTTAAAAATTGGAACTACCTTCAGTGGTCATATAAAGAAATTCAGAAAGTTAGTAATCTCTACCCTCTTTTTAAAAATGAAGGGACTTTAGATATTCATTTTAACTTGTCTAATGATGAACAATAAGTTTGCTTATTCTAGAAACCATGTCTTTAAGTCCTTAGAGGCTACTTTACTAGAAAATGTAAATAGAGTATTATGATGTCTTTGAAAATGTCTAAAGTATAGGCTTAATTTGTCTGTCACATTGAATAATCTTCAGTAATCTTTAGGCTTCTTAAATAACTATAAAAAAAAGTTCAGTTTAAGAAACTGGATATGAATGCTGACATTCTAAAATTCAAGTTAATTTCCCCTAAGCAGTGTTGTACGGGAAATGAATTATTTGAACAGCTTAAAGAAATATTTTAAGATGAGATATGCCTTAGTTGTAAAACCTTATTGCTGCAAAAGTTTGGTTGAGTGGATTAGTTATATAAAAGTCTGCAAGGGAACTTTTTATATAAAATACAGTTAACACCAAATAAGTTATATACATTTTACTAATAATTGTTTTGTCTTATTTGTGATATAAAAAGATTATACTGTTGTCAAGACTTTCAAAGTTCCTGCTTAAATATTTTAAGATTCTGAATACTTATATTAGCAATAGTGAACATGATGAACATAGTAAATAACAGAATGACTGCTTACCATGTACTGTGTTCTTACATGAATTATCTCATTCTTAGATACTCATTTAAAAATAACTATTCTAAGAAAAAATAAATCAAAAAGACCCCCAGAAAAAGCAGAAGCAAAATTAAAGCTTTGAGTGTGGTAAAATTTATTATATGAATAATTGAGTCACCTAAAATAGTCTTTTACTTACTAAGCCATCATCAAGTAGTCTTTGTGATAGTAGTTATTGTTTTATTTTGCTTTCTATATCAATTTTTAGCATGCTCTGACTTTAATTTTTTTTCCAGTCCTGGGGCTGGGCAATGTCCTTTAACTTCTTTTTGCTCAAGGCTAGTGCTGTACCACTTGAGCTACAGCACCACTTCCAGCCTTTTATGTTTATGTGGTACTGAGGAATCGAAACCAGGGCCTCATGCATGCAAGGCAAGCACTCTACCACTAAGGCACCTTCCCAGCCTGACTTTAATTAATTAATTAATTTTTTTTTGGGGGGGGGGGTCCAGTCGGGGGGCCTGAACTCTGGGCCTGGGCGCTGTCCCTCAGCTCTTCAGCTCAAGGCTAGTGCTCTACCACTTGAGCCACAGTGCCACTTCCAGCTTTTTCTGCTTATGTGGTGCTGAGGAATTGAACCTAGGGCCTCATGCATGCAAGGCAAGCACTCTACCACTGAGCCACCTTCCCAGCTTCTAGATCATCTTCTTTTATTGTTGGTTGAGGGGCTTGAACCCTGGGCCTGGGAGCTGTCCCTCAACTCTTCAGCTCAAGGCTAGTGTTATACCACTTAAGCCACAGCGCACTTACGTTCTTCTTGTGTAAAGTCCCTCTCTAACCACAGCAAGCATTTCTTTACAATATAAACATTTCAGAGACACAGAGAACTTTTGTTTATGTAGAATTATAGCCATCAATGTTTATCATATTAAAACATTTTAAGTATTCACTGACAAATATTAAAACAACTTTTTATGTATAACAATAAATTTATTAAAATTAATTGCATTTTCCAAAATTTTCTAAATTCCTTTTCAGTATGGATTAATGGAAGGCAGCTAGAACACTATATTTGTTTCTATAGCAAAGCTATTGTAATGTTACTGTAATTGAACTACTGAATAAAATATGACACATAGTTAGACAAGAGAATATTTTAACGTATAAAATAATTTCATTTTACATTTATAATGCAGTAAATCCTGATAGTTGATAGTATCTATGAAATGATTTTGTACTTTTAGCAGCTTTTTTTAATTGTGAAAATACTGTACAGAGGGGTTACAATTACATGGGCAAGATAATGAGTACATTTCTTATCAAGCATTGTAGCCTTCTCCTTTGTTTACCCTTCCCATACCTTCCCATCCTCCCCCGTCCCCCCCACCCAATCCTTCCCCCCCACCAAAGTTGTAAAGTTCGTTTTCAACATAACGACTTGTACATCTCATTGTTGCATTGGGTCCACCTGTATCCCTATTTAAACAATTTATTTTTTCCCTTCCCCTCCACAAATTATACCAACATCAAATACAGTGAGGGGAGGGACATTTGCCAGTCCTGAGGCTTGAATTCAGGGCTGAGCACTGTCCCTGAGCTTCTTTTCCTCAAGGCTAGCACTCTAACATTTGAGCCACAGCACCATTTCCAGCCTTTTCTAAGTATGTGGTCTCACGGAATCAAACCCAGGGATTCATGCAGGCTAGGCAAGCACTCTACCACTAAGGGACATTCCTAGCCCTAGAGTTAGAAATATTGGACCACCCAGGAACACAGAAGCACACTAGCATTCATGATTTCCGTTCCTGCCTGAGTGTCCCTAACTGCAGCTATCAAATCTGTAACACCAGCAACATTTATTGATATTCAGCTATGTGTAAGACAGTGTTCTAAGTCTTTATGTACCATAATTTCTTTAATCCTTATAAACACCCTCTGAGTTTAGGACTGTTTTTCAAGTGCTGTAGACATGGAAACTGATGGGCTGGGAAGTTGGCTCAGCCCTGGGTTCGATTCCTCAGCACCACATAAATAAAAAGAAAAAAGCCGGAAATGGCGCTGTGGCTCAGGTGGTAGAGCACTAGCCTTGAGCTGAAGAGCTGAGGGACAGTGCCCAGGCCCAGAGAACAAGCCCCACGACTGGACCCAAAAGAACAAAAAAAATTGTGGACATGGAAACTGAATTAGAAGTAAGCTCTCCAATTTGTCGAACGTATATCTGTATCTATCTCTGGCTTTTTTCCTTTCTCTCCCTGCACCTTACCCCTGCCTCTGTCTTTCCTTTGTTCTTTTCTTCCCCCTCCGATCTATTCCCATAAATTTGAAAATAAAGTTGACCTAGAAGTGCTATATTAGGTCACTGGTTTAACTTACATGAATGTGGGAGTTACAGCAGGAGTTAAAACAAAGCTTGGCAAGTCACAAATTAGTCTTTCCCTTTTCCTTGCACTTCTTTAAAGAAAGGATCTCTTTCTTATTCAGGCTGGATTCAAGTGATTTTCTGTTTCAGTTGACACTACAGGATGTGCAGCCACCATGCCAATTTCTAGCTCTTCTTGAACTCTTGACCAGCTCAGTATTTCCTCTGCGTTCCCTATGGAATTTTGCCTTCTTAAAGTTTGAAGAGAAGCTTGTTTTTGTTTATTGGTTTCATTTTTAAGTATGAAAAAGGCAAACATATTGAAATACAAATTTGTGGATTCAGTTTAATGAAAGTTTGAAGTATATTGAAATAAGGGAAAACTGATAATATAATGTTCCTACAATAGAAGTGTCCCCCCTAAAATGACAGATATTAAGATGGAGAACATTTCTAATGTAACAGAAGAGAAAAATGAAGATGGCAGATATAAATAGATTTGAGAGTTTGGTTAATAAATTATTAAGTGGTGCCCATTTAATGATTTTTTTTCATTTTCACTATGCGGAATAAAATATAAAATCATCTAATAAGAAATAGCAAGGAGGTTGGAAATGGAGCAAGGACTTGTTTGTTCTATTTATACTATTTACTTGGAAATATTGATCAGTACATACAGATATGTACAAATAATAGCAGAATACAATACTTATGAAAATAAGATAAAAGGAATAAATCACAGGCACAGGCCTGAACCTCTGAATTTGTTCTTTCTGGCATCTCAAGGAAGAGAGACATTCAGGTACTAATCAATTGCTTGTTTTGCTAAGGTTGGGAATATATAGATACTTTAAGTTTGTTTTTAAGGTGTTTGGATGTTTCTTATATCCTGTAACTACTTTTCTTTCTTATTAACAACTTCCATTATTGTGGAACTTTTCATAGCCAATGAACCAAGTTTTTTGTGCTATTATTAACTGATGTCCAAATTTTATTTGGATTAATAATGGTATTCTTCTAATGTCATTTTTCTGTTCTAGGATCCCATTTAGAATACTACTTTATGTTTAACTTCTGTGTCTCTTATGTAGTGACTTTTATCTGTTTCTTATCTGTTGCTTGTTTTAGATGACCTTGAAGAATTTGAGCAGTACTAGTCAGGTATTTTGCAAATAGTTTATTAATTTGGATTTATCTGATAATGATAGAAGAGTACCTACAGAAATCATGCAGAACTCTTTCGCATTCATCTGTTAAAATATATAAGCATTTTAAAGAAATTTTAAACAATATTTTAACTTTTAAAAATTAAAAATTAGCAATATGAATTACAACATATGCCAGACATTTCCAAGTTTCTTATAACTATTGTGTCTTCTGCAATATGAGAGATTTGAACAATACTTGTTAGTCTTCACCTCCCCTGTGAATCTTTTGCTGATTTTTTATTTTTTTATGGTTTTTATTGTAAAAATAGTGTACAGAGGGGTTATAGTTACATGAGTAAGGTAATTAGTACATTTCTTATCGAGCATTGTTACCTCCTCCTTTGAGACTTGATCTGCAGTGGTAATTCATTCAGTGGTCTAAGAATTAATGTCTATTTGTTGAAAAAATAAGGTGGAGCAGCTAGGCAAATAAGAAAAAGTAGCTAATTCATCATTTGTTGTTCATTATTTTTTAAAAAATCTGTACTTCTGTAAAGTGCCTTCTCAAATTTGACCCTTTTAAAAGGGGAAGTTGAGTATAAATGCTTTTTTATTCAATATGTAGACAACTCTGGTTTTTGCTATAATTCATAATATTTTCTTCTGCCTGAATAATTTTCTCTCAATAATTTAGTAGAGTTTTTGGCAGTCATTAATTTTACTTCTCCTAAAATAGTTCTGCAGTTAATTTCTCATTGTTCTACTTTTTTACCCAGACATATCAACTTTTCCTCTCAGTAATCCTAGAAGGCATTTATGAACTTGTTTGCATTTTATGTCCTACCAAGGATGATTCAAACATTGTTTTTAAAATTTTCCAGGAAATGGAGCTAGGTTTTCTAGGCTATGCAGTCTTTGAAACTAATGCAAATTATAAATACAAAATTAGGATCAAGGTCTTGAAAATTGCCTTGGCAATTAAGAGGCCTTAAAGCTTACATTTCTTAATGTTATGGTAAATCTTCCTCAACCAGTTGAAGGTAAAAACTGATATTACTCCTCTATTGCTTTTCTATTACTGCTCTTACAAATTACCACAGACATAGTATCTAAGAACATCACAAGTTTATTGTCTTGCAGCTCTTGGTGTCATAAGTCTGATGCATGTCCCTAGCTCTAATAACAACATGTTGACATGGTCGTGTTAGTGTCTAGAGGCCCTACAGAGGAATTCATTTCCTTGCCTTTTCAAACTTTTGGATAGATCTCTTGCATTCTGTGAACCATGATACCTTCCTTCTATTTTCAGTGCCAACAATGTTAGATATTCTTTTTTTTTTTTGCCGGTCATGGGTCCTGAACTCTGGGCCTGGGCACTGTCCCTCAGCTCTTCAGCTCAAGGCTAGTGCTCTACCACTTGAGCCACAGTGCCACTTCCAGCTTTTTCTGCTTATGTGGTGCTGAGGAATTGAACCTAGGGCCTCATGCATGCAAGGCAAGCACTCTACCACTGAGCCACCTTCCCAGCTTCTAGATCATCTTCTTTTATTGTTGGTTGAGGGGCTTGAACCCTGGGCCTGGGAGCTGTCCCTCAACTCTTCAGCTCAAGGCTAGTGTTATACCACTTAAGCCACAGCGCACTTACGTTCTTCTTGTGTAAAGTCCCTCTCTAACCACAGCAAGCATTTCTTTACAATATAAACATTTCAGAGACACAGAGAACTTTTGTTTATGTAGAATTATAGCCATCAATGTTTATCATATTAAAACATTTTAAGTATTCACTGACAAATATTAAAACAACTTTTTATGTATAACAATAAATTTATTAAAATTAATTGCATTTTCCAAAATTTTCTAAATTCCTTTTCAGTATGGATTAATGGAAGGCAGCTAGAACACTATATTTGTTTCTATAGCAAAGCTATTGTAATGTTACTGTAATTGAACTACTGAATAAAATATGACACATAGTTAGACAAGAGAATATTTTAACGTATAAAATAATTTCATTTTACATTTATAATGCAGTAAATCCTGATAGTTGATAGTATCTATGAAATGATTTTGTACTTTTAGCAGCTTTTTTTAATTGTGAAAATACTGTACAGAGGGGTTACAATTACATGGGCAAGATAATGAGTACATTTCTTATCAAGCATTGTAGCCT
>NW_012267233.1:11432767-11469090 GCF_000151885.1 Dipodomys ordii | reverse complement strand
TGGGGGGGGGGGTCCAGTCGTGGGGCCTGAACTCTGAGCCTGGGCACTGTCCCTCAGTTCTTGAGCTCAAGGCTAGCACTCTACAACTTGAGCCACAGCACCACTTCCGGCTTTTTTTCCTTTTTGCTCATGTGGTGCTGAGGAATCGAACCCAGGGCCTCATGCATGCGAGGCAAGTGCTCTACCACTGAGCTACCTTCCCAGCCCCTTTAATTTATATTTTTAAATGAGCCATAAAGTTTATTAGCCTTTTGTATGTTTTTTTAAGTTTTATTCTTTCTAGAAATAATGTTTCCAGAGAATGGGCTTGATTGAAAATTTGCCGAAGGAGTATGGATGGAGGAAAACATGTTGTATCTAAAATTTTAGTTATCAAACTCAGTAATAACCATGATGCTGATATTCATTTGTTGTATATATATAAATATATATATATTATTAGCTAATTTTGTTAGCTAAAGTACTTAATAAGCATTCTCTCCATTTTCTGTATAATCCCATAAAATATAGACATATACGATTCTTATTTACATGTTTCAAAAGACAAAACTGAACGCATAGAGATATTTAGGTTATTTTCCCAAGATCATATAAGTTCAGTTTGCAGCCATGATTCCCATCTAGATTTACTGCTTTTTTTTTTTTTCATTAGACTAGCAATCTTGATTTCAAATCCTGGGCTTCTTACTTGCTAATCATATTCTAGAGCAACTTACCTAAACTGTTTAAAACTTCAGTTTCCTCATCTATAAACTGAGAATAAGATTTAGTTTGTCACTTTTCCTAACATTTTGAGGTGCATAGGTCTGTGTGAGGATTGTGGTGAAGATGAATAAGAAACTAAAATATTCAGGACAGTTTTTGATACACAGAAATAGTCAATAAACATTTATATTTATGACAATCATTATATAATGAATAAGGCTCTTTTACTTTCTTTTACTTTTTTTTTACTTTCTTTCTTTTACTGAAAGCCTCATTTTCAGCCATATAACCCTTACTATTATGCAGCAGCACTAACATTTTCCATAGAAAATCAGTTAGCCCCTGCCTTCTTTTCACTTTATACCCAACAGTCAAAGTAAAAACTATTGAAAAATCATAAGATTTAACTACTCATGTGATTGAATTGCGGAGTTAATAATTATATATCTTCTGTATCTCAAAGATAATTTCTCCTGTTGTTTCTGTTTTAAATCTAAAAATGTTTGATTGTGAGATACATACACATAATACTACAAACAATACTGCTTTGAAACATTAAATCCTATTTATTTATTTACTGTGCTTGTCCACTGGGCACTGTCTCTGAGCTTATTTGTTCAAGGCTAGAGCTCTATCAGCTTTCTGCTTTTTGGGGGTAGGAATAGTGTGTGGTTAATTGGAGACAAAGGTCTCACAACTTTCCAGTCTGGGCTGGCTTCAAACTTGATCCTCAGATCTCAGCCTAATTAAAATATTGATTTTTAACACACAACTTCCTTTGCTGCATATAACTTTTTATGGAACAAGAGCACAGTATGAGCCTTACTTAAATATCCATCACATTGAAAAATTTATAAACAACTTTCTGACTGCTTCTGCTAAGCTTTATTGTTTTAAGAAGGAAGAGTGTAGCTGGGTGCCAGTGGCTGTAATCCTCGCAAGTCAGGAGGCAGAGATCTGAGGATCATGGTTCAAAGCCAACCTGGGCAGGAAAAGTCTGTGAGACTTTATCTCCAATAAACCACTAGAAAACTGGAAGTGGTGCTGTGGCTCAAGTGGTAGAGCTCTCTCCTTGAGCTGAAGAGCACAGGGACAGCGCCCAAGCCCCCATGACCAACAAAAAGAAAAATGAAAAAAAAAAAAAAGAAGGAAGAGTGTATAATTAATGCCAGCCTCAGATCAGCAGAAGAAATGTGTTGTCCATTCCTTTCTACTATCCATCTATAGTAGACAAAGCTCATTCCCAACCATGGCAGTTTACCAATGACCTCTCAACTGTTGTGTTTTTTCCTAATACCTTATTTTCCAAAAAGTTTCCAATTTTCATAAGTTGTGCTTTGATTTCCAGTGTGATCAGTATTTACATTATGACTCCATGGAGGACCACACTCTGTTCTGTCTGCACGATGCTCTAAACAGCTGAAAAGAATAAGAGGAAAGGAGAAATAATTTTGCCTTTTTTTCTGTGATGTTTTGAGTTTCCTTAGACATTTCTTATGATGATAAAACCCAGAGTAAAGTATACAGTATGGAAGTATATTGGCTTTCAAAACTTGCACTCTAGGGAAGGGAGAATTCAGAGTTGTCTCAATTGAATATAGTTTCTTGGCTCTTCACTTGTTCTGCTTTGGTTTCTTTTATATGTTGGTTCCATCTTTGGACTGCTTTCCCCCTGGTAACACCATGTCTTCAGTTTCTGGCCACATTTCTGAACTTCATATTGTCAAGAGTTACTTTCTAAAGCTATCTTCTAGGGATAAAGAAGCATCTTCCTTAGGAGTCCTGAGAAAACCTTTTCAAGAATTGGTAGATCATTTTGAAACTCATGCTCATGCCTGGTTTAAGTCCTGTTGATTGAGGCAGTGCCTATTCTAACTAGCAGGGCTATTACATTAGTTACTGGAAAGGAAGATTACCTTAAACCTTGCACCTTTGCATTCTAAGTGTGTGCTAACTTTACCTGAGGCTAAGATGGAATATGTTATGAAAAATGACGTTTCTCTCAAATAAGTAAAGCAGAGTACACCTGAGCAGAGTACTACCTGTCAGGGATGTCTGGTTCAAGTATTTTGTTTTGTTTTATCTTTCTTTTTACTTTTAGTTTACTATGGAATAATTTTTTCACTATATTTGATGTTGGTATAATTTGTGGAGGGGAAGGGAAAAAACAAATTGTTTAAATAGGGATACAGATGGACCCATTGCAACAGTGAGATGTACAAGACGTTATGTCGAAAAAGGAACTTTAAAACTTTCGCGCGCGGGAGTGGGGAGAAGGGAAGGGATGGGAAGAGGAAACAAATGAGGTGGCAACAATACTTGATAAGAAATGTACTCATTACTTTGCTCATGTAATTGTAACCCCTCTGTACTGTATTTTCACAATAAAAATAAAAAAGTGTTCCACAATGAAAAAAAAAGGTATACTTTTGGTAAAAGACTAGCATTTAAATGCCTACTCCTGTTAAAGATAGATTCCTTAACTCCTTCTCTAAAGCTCAGTTTCTTTGTGGGAATTTTGCAAGGATTAAAAATAATAATGGTTAGACACCAGTGGTTCACACCTATAATCCTACCTATTTAGGAGGATGAGATATGAGGATCATGGTTTGGAGCAACTCAAACCAAAAAATCCTTAGACTTTTATCTCCAATTAACTAGCAAAATGCTGGAGATGGTAGGTGCATAGAAAGTGGTAGAAAACAAGACGAGCAAGAGCGCAAGGACCTCAATTCAAGCTTCAGTACTGGCCAAAAAACAAAACAAAAAAAAATAGTAAAACATAGTAAGAGACTTAGCTCATAGGAAACACTCAAATAGTTATTATAAACTTTTTCTTTTTAAATTATAAACAAGGTGCCTGGTTTATTTTTTTTCCTGAGGCGTATGCCATTCTGGATAGTATTTTTTTTTTTTTTTTGGTCAGTTGTGAGGCTTGAACTCTGGGCTTGGGCACTGTCCCCGCACTCTTCGGCTAAAGGTGAGCACTCTACAGCTTGAGCCACAGCGTCACTTCCGGTTTTCTAGTGGTTTATTGTAGATAAGAGTCTCATGGACTTCCTGCCTGGGCTGGCTTTGAACCGTGATTCTCAGATCTCAGCCTCCTGAGTAGCTAGGATTACAGGTGTGAGCCATCGGCGCCATCCTGAATAGTATTAAAACAAGTGGACAGGGAAGCATGAAAGAATCTAAGTGGTAAATTTAAAGATGCTTACTCTATGATTCTTTTGACTTTTGAAAGTTTGAAATTTTTCATGTTAACGATTAGAGGGAAGTTTCTAAGAATGATTTAAAAAAAAGCCAGGCATTGATGGCTCACACCTATAATCCTAGTTACTGGGGAGGCTGACATCTGAAGATCAAGGTTCAAAACATGCCAGGCAAGAAACTGGGAGACTCATGTCCAATTAACCACCAGCAAACTGGAAGTGGTGCTGTGGCTCACAGTGGTAGAGCACGAGCTTTGAGCACAAAAGCTGAAGGACAGCTCTCCAGAGAACATACTCCATTGGTCTCACTTTGTGAATGTCTAGAGTCCTATATAATTTATCATGTCCAGGTATATTCTTTTATCTTTTACTATCCAGTGTGTTTGCTTGTAGATTTATAGGCACATTCTAGGTACCACAGATGAGGGAAACCATGCAACCTATTTTTCTTTGGATCTCGCTTATTTCACTTAATATAATTATTTCCATGTTTTTCCATTTCCTTATGAATGGTACAATATCATTCTTTCTGATGGATGACTAGAATTCCATTTTGTATATATACCACATTTTCTTGATTCATTTGTCCATTGAAGGGACATATGTGTTGATTCCATGTCATGGCTATGGTAAATAATTCTGCAATGAACATGGTTGTGCTGGTAGCTTTAGCGTAGCCTTGTTTGTGGTCTATGGGATAAATATTCCAGGAGTGGAATTGCTGGGTCATGCTCTATGTTTAGTCTTTTGAGGCATCTCCATACAACTTTCCAGACTGGTTGAACAAGTTTACATTGTAGTAGAGTTTCCTTTGGCCACATCCCCACCAGCATTTGTTATCATTAGTTTTCTTGATAATGGCCATTTTAACTGCAGTAAGGTGGCATCTCAATGTTGTTTTGATTTGCATTTCCTTTATGGTCAGAAAGTTTGAACATTTCTTCATGTGTCTATTGGCCATTCTTATTCTTCTGAGAAGTTGCTCTTTATTAATTGGGTAGTTGTTTCCTTGAGGCTTTATTTTTTTGGGGGGTTAATTTTTTGAGCTCTAATTATATTTTAGATAAATAAGGCCCTTATCTGAAGTATAGCTAGTAAAAATCTTCTCCCATTCTGTGGGCTTTCTGTTTACCTAGTTTTTGTTACTGTTTTTGTTTTCTGTTCCTTTTGTCTTATATGTAAGTTTATCTTTTTTGAGGAGGGTAAATGGTGAGCACAGAAATAGTAAGACAAAGGGCAAACAAATGCAGCAATGATATTTGCTAGACTTTATGTTGAAAATGAATTATACAACTTGGGTTGGGGTGGTCAGGAGGGAAAACCTGAGAGAAAGCATAAAAAGGGATGACACTGTTCAAAAAGAAATGTACTTATTACCTGGCTTATGTAATTATAACCCCTCTGTATACTACCTTTACAATAACAAAAAATTAGGAACAGTGAATAAAAAACAAAGCAAACTTTCAGACATATATAGGATTTTATATGCTAATGACACAGTACACTGACTTTTAAGAATTGTTAGGTTTGGGCTGGGAAGGTGGCTCAGTGGTAGAGCGCTTGCCTTGCATGCTCAAGGCCCTGGGTTCGATTCCTCAGCACCACATAAGCGAAAAGAAAAAAGCCGGAAGTGGCGCTGTGGCTCAAGTGGTAGAGCGCTAGCCTTGAGCTGAAGAGCTGAGGGACAGCGCCCAGGCCCAGAGTTCAGGCCCCATGACCGGACCCAAAAAAAAAAAAAAACATTCCCTGGAGCAAAAAAAAAAAAAAAAGAATTGTTAGGTTCAAGATCATTTGCCTTGAAAAATAACCTTTAGATTATTTTTTTTGGGTGGGGGGGTCCGGTCGTGGGTCCTCAACTCTGGGCCTGGGCGCTGTCCCTCAGCTCTTCAGCCTAAGGCTAACACTCTACCACTTGAGCCACAGCACCACTTCTGGCTCTTTTCTTTTTGCTTATGTGGTGCTGAGAAATCGAACCCAGGGCCTCAGAGGCATGCAAGGCAAGTGCTCTACCACTGAGCCATCTTCCCAGCCCCTTTAGATTATTTTCTTAACGTACATAGTAAAATATAAACTTCACATATGTTTTTATTAATTCAAAAATGAGGCTATGCACATATAAAATACGTAGTTGAATAAGTAGCTGATTTTACCTCAAACAACAATATTAAATAATAAGTTTAAATATTTAAAATTTGAGACATATGTATTTCAATGTATTATAACAATTTAGTATTAAGTAGCATGCTGAAATAATTACCAAAATTATTGTAAATAAATTATACACCACCTTCATATATAAAATGCTTATCAAAATTGGAAGGAAGTTCAAGCCCCGGGAGTGGCAAAAAAAAAAAAAAAAGAAAGGAAATGGAATTAAATAAGGAATGCAATTTAAAAACAACAAAAATAACCTAAAGCAAAAAGTGCTGAAGGCATCATTAAAGTAAGAGAGCGCACTTGCCTAGCAAATGCGGGTCCCTAAGTTTCAGACCCCACTACTGAGAAGAGGAAGGCAAGGCCAGAGAACAAGAGGAAGAAAGGGAGTGGAAATCAAAATTCTTCTTAAGACTTCAATGCAAATGATGTTTCTGGAGAATCACTAGAATGATACTCTCCTCCTATGTCACCAGTATTCCATTTTTTCATGGAGAAATGCAGGCTCTAAAGTTCTCAAGTTTTCTGCCTTAAAATTTCTTGAATTGACTATTTTTGTGTAAACACCTTTAACATAAGGATAGTGAAGCACATAGGAGGTCTTACTAAATATATAGGAGGTAGCACTAAAGAAATGAAAGGGAAAGCTGTACATAGGAGAATCAGGAAGGTGACCTGTTTTCTATGTGCCCCAGGTTTCCCAGCCTTAGAACTCACACTTTACATAAGATGGCACTCCTCTTAATAAACAATTGTGATGTCATGCGTCTCAGAGTGTATTGGAGAAAGAAAGATCCTATCAGATCCCTATATGCCTCTAGTCATCTAGAGTTAAGAAATAGTTCTTAAAACTTGATATTATTCCCATGCAGTTTTCCTGTTTACTTGATAAGATTTGATGAGAAACTAGACTATCTCCAAATACTGGGCCTTGTCGTCTCCAAAGCTTTCCTCAAGGCTTCCAGTTTCTTATAGAGAAAACTGATCTTTACAATGATAGTTTTTTTTTGGTTTTTGGCTTGGGTTTGTTTTTTGTTTGTTTGTTTGTTTATTTTGTCAGTCATGGGCCTGAATTCTGGGACTGGGCACTGTCCCTCAGCTCTTCAGCTCAAGGCTAGTGCTCTACCTCTTGAGCTACATCTCCATGTCAGGCCTTTTCTGCTTATGTGGTATTGAGGATTCGAACCCAGGGCTTCCTGCATGCAAGGCAAGCACTCTACCACCGAGCCACCTTCCCAGCCCTACAATGATGGTTTTTAAGGCTCATAAGATTGGGCCCTCCATCACTGTCCAAACTCTCTTCCTGCGCACTCTCTGTTGGCCCCTTTGCTCTCCTTTGACCATTCCTGGTATGGTTGCTGCTTCTAGACCTGTGCAAGGACTCTTTCTAGCAAGTCTACTCAAATGTCTCCTCTTAGAAGCTTTCCATGTCTACCTTACTTAAAATTGAAACCTTTTCTCACAATTCCTGATCCTCCTATAGCCTATTCTTACCTTTATTTATTTATTTGGTGGTTGGTAGTGGGACCTGAACTTTGGGCCTGGATGCTGTCCCTCAGCTCTTCAGCTCAAGGCTAGCGCTCTACCACTTGAGCCACAAGCCACTTCTGGCTTTTTTTTTTTTTTTTTTTTGCTTATGTGGTGCTGAGGAATTGAGCCCAGGCCTCATGCATGCAAGGCAAGCATTCTACCACTGAGCCTCCTTCCCAGCCCCTCATCTTTCTTATGGCACCTGTGATCTGCTAACATACAAGTTACTTAGCTGTTACTTCTTCCCACCTTCTCAAAATATACCTCCTCAAAGACAGGGTTTGGTTTGGTTTTCTTTTTCCCTATTATGTTCACCATGCCTTAAATTACTGGGTGCATGGAGCTTAATTAGGACCAATATACTAAATGAATAAATGTTGGATATATTTAATGAATAATTGTAAGTGAAGAATTTTCAACTTTATCAAGAAGGTGATACTGTGCTGATTCTGCCAACTGAGCAACAAGAGCCCTATAAGATAGAAGTAAGAAATATTTGTAGCAGTCACAGAAGTCAGGGTATGGTTTGGTACAGCTGGATTTGAGGTATTGAGTTTAACTGACCCAATATCAAATAAAAGTTACTGGTGTCTTATGCCTTGTGGATAGTGGCCAGTACAGGTTTGATTGCTTTGTTTGATTTGGTTTCTTGTTTTCTCCTAGTAGTCTAATAAACTCAGTTCTTTGGGTTAAAGCACTAATTTCCCTATTACAGTAGTTCAGTTTTTCCTGTAAAATAATCTATTCCTTGGAACAGAAACATTAGGTCATTGTAAGTTAGTTTTTAGCATTAAATTATTTAATTTATAAAAGTATGTGATTTAGATGGAGTTTGTGGCCTGATGATGTTTAGAAGAGTGCCAAAGTATAAGTCACAGAAGATGCCATACAAACCATACTGTCTCTAATTCTATGGAGAATTTAGGCCAGGGGAGTGTAGGAAAGAGACAGAATTAGTTATTGGCATGTGATAGGTTTGAGATACTGATTGGGCTTGAGAAGCAAGTGATGAAACAGAGGAGAGAATTTCCTGTTTTTTCTTACAGCCTTAGATCTGGAGCCTCTCTTTCAAGGGAAGGGAGATTCTTTTGTCATCAAAACTGTGGCATTTTACTGTAATACTGTAACTGTTTGTACTCTTGCTCAACATAATTGGCTATCAATGATACACCACCTCATATGCATTATGGTGGTTGCACCCATAAACACAGTGAACAAGTATGAATGAGGAGATGGACAAACAGGAACCTTCATGCTAGGGAAATGAGAATATTAATAATATTAGAGACAATATTAGAAAAATGAAGATAAAAATATTATCGGTTACCTAGAATTAACAGGAAGTTGGGAAAGTGACCAGATGAAGTGACTGTTAATGATGATAGAACTTCTAAAATTGATTATGGCGTGTGACACAACTCTGAATATGCTGAAACTGCTCTTTTGTATGCCTTAAATGGATTACATATTATGTTATCCCTATAAAGCATGTGCTTTAAATTATATGAATATCCATAATTATAAATAATGGAATGGTGTTAAACCCTAAGCAAGAATATCTTGCCTTTTGTGACACATGAATAAATCTGAAAGGCATTGTATTAGTTTAAATAAGCTAAGTGCAGAATGACTAGCACTGAATAATCTGACTTATATGTACAAGTTTGCCAGGCATCAGTGGCTCAAGCTTATAATCCTAGCTACTCAGGAAGCTGAGATCTAAGAATCAAGGTATGAAGCCAGCGTTGGCATACAAATTCAAGAGACTCTGATCTCCAGTTAACTAGCAAAAGACAGCAGTGGAGTTTTGCCTCAATTAGTATTGTACCAGCCTTGAGTTAAAGAGCTAAGTAAGAGTACAAGGCCCTAAATTCAAGCCCCAGTATCAAAAGAAGGTGAACTGTGAACTCATAGAGAATAGAATGATAGTTATGAGAATAAAATGATAGTTACGCTAGAATGATAGTTATGGGAAAAGAAATGGGGAGTTAATCAAAGGGTACATGAGACCTGCTTCACAGAAAAGTAACATAGTCAATAATAATGTGTATTCCAAAATAACTGAGTAAATTTCAAATGACTTACTACATAAAAAAGATAGACAAGAAAGGTAATAGATAATTAATCATTCCATATTGTGCAAATGTATGAGAATACCACATTCTGTCCTATAAATGTTTGTAATTATGATTTATCAGTTAAAAATAATATTAGGGCTGGGAAGTTGACTCAGTGGTAAGGTGCTTGCCTTGCATGCATGAGGGGTTCGATTCCTCAGTGCCACATAAGCAGAAAAAAAAGCTGGAAGTGGTGCTGTGGCTCAAGTGGTAGAGCACTAGTCTTGAGCTGGAGAGCTGAGGGACAGTGCCCAGGGCCAGGGTTCAGCCCCCATGACCACCACCAACAAGAACAACAATAACAATAATAATAATAAATATAGCAAGGATAATTGATTGAAATATAGAAAGGATAGTTGAAAGTGAGATTTGTTGTTCTCAAATTGTATACACTGTATAGTCTTGCTGTTATATGTTTTACATATGATTATGCATCTCCCCTCCTCCGCATCCCCCAACCACAAACCCATTGCCCCATAGCATTTTCTCGGAAGAAAAGATACTGTGGCCAAGAAAAAAAAGTGGTTTGAAAATTTCTTGAAACAATAATCCTCAGAACCTCTTCCAGCTCTAATATAGCATGATTCTGATGCACTGAATTGAGAACTTGAGTTTGGCCAAGTTTATTCCACTTTAACTCCAGGTCAGCAAAAGACAAACTATGAATAAAAATGGTTTTCCCACCACATAACTAACTGTACACAGGTGTGACTTAGTGGAAACTGTGGAACTTAGCCAGGTCTTCAGCTTGCTAGTACAGTGCTCTAATTCTAAGCCCTACTTCCTATTCTTGAATATAGTGATTTGCTACAATAGAGATACCTGGTCTCAGTACTCACAAATGTGTCTTATTTTTTTAATTTCATCTTTTCAAAGTATATTAATGTAGTGTTGAAGGCCTTCTGTGTGAATCTAAAGTGATTTTTTAAAAAGTTTTCTTACTCAGATATTTATAATTCAGATTTATCCGTTTCTTCACTCATCATCCTATTCCTTTTCCTCTATTCATTTAATTACAAAGCACTTACCAATCAAGCATCCATGTCCAGCACTGTGTAATAGTGAACAAAATCACTTAATCCCATAAGGATTTCTTTTACCATCTAGTAGACAGATTGACATTAGCAACAACAAACGCATGAAGTTTTGTAATTTGTAGGAAAAACTTATTAAAAGAAGCATCTAGGAAATAGACTCTGTAAGTTATGATTTAAATGAAATCTATTGAAGTCCAGCCTCTCCATTTACTGTATACTTTTATTTTGCATATTATCACTTCTGGGCCTGTTTCTTTATCTTAAAATGAAGCAAATAATAGTGTCTACAGAGTTATTCTAAGGATTAAATGAATTAATGTATATGATACAGATAGAAAAATATGTAGCACATTAAATATCTCAACTGTTGTCTCTTTTGTTTTAGAGATTATCAGGGAAATAGGTTATCATTGTTACCATCTTTATCACTATCATCATTGCCATATGAAGAAAACTGCCATGAATATCTACTTTGTGCAGAACTTTACAAAAGTGGATATGGCATGATCCTGGATTCAGAAGCCTATGGTCTAGTTAAGAGAGAAAGAGTAAGGATTAAATGAAAATTGTAGTAGATGCTAAGTGACAGATAAATTATAATATTTCCTATAGAATTGTAGGCAAGAGAATAGTTGTTGTGGCCTGAGCAAAGGATGGCCTTGCAGAAAAAATGAGCCTTTCAGAGAAGGACAGTCCAGGCAAGGAGGACAAGATATATGACAATGTGAAGGTAAGAATAGGATAAAGTTCCAGAAGGGAGAATTTGAATAGAGAAAATAGTGAGGGCTGTGTTAAAAGAGATCCCAAAATAGTACTTAGGTTATTCAGAAGGCAGAGTTCTGCCATGACCATGTTCTGAACTTGAATACCAAAATAAGAATAAGACTTGCCATTTATCTGAGACATACTTCTTCATATATTAGTTCAGATTCTCGAAATCATCATTTCTAGTTTCTAATGACCACTCTCTCCTGTCTGTACATTTTTGTCAATACAGTTTTTCTTTAGCAATTTTCATGGATTTGCTTTAAAGTTCTCATATTTCCTCATTGTACATAACCAATGTAAGTTTGTATTTCTCAAACTTGAACATTCTTCAGAAATATCAGGCTCTTATTATAAGTGCAGATGCCTGAATCTCACTCTCAGGAAAAGTTCTTCTGGCAGGGATCTTGAAAAATTGCTTTATCCAGTGCTGTCAGCAATGTTGACCGAAGTGCTATGAAACACTGTTTTGATAAAGAAGGACATAAACAAGAGTCCAAGTTTTTCAAATTGCCACCTAGCCTCTTGCTTTATCCTGCCTTTCCAGCCTCATCTCCTATTATTTCCATTGATACACATTTGTGTAAGCCACAAGGAACATTTTTTCCCCACACATTCACTCATGCTCTGAAAGTCTTTTTTTTTTTAATTGTTTGTGTAGTTTTCTCAGCCTGCAGGTCTCTATTGCCATTTCAACAAGTCTAGATCATGACTTCAGTCCCAGTTCCCATTTATCTGGGAAATTTGTTTAGTAAATGAGTATGTCTCCAACTAGAAGGCAGGCTCCAAGCTTAATGACCTTATAGGTACTCCCTCACCTAGGGTACTAATGATTACTTTGCAAATGATTCATAATTCAATCATTAAATATACCAAGTCCTGTTCTAGTTGCAGGTAATAAAGTAAGGGGGAAAACGCAGGCAAATGTTCAGTTTTCATGGATGCATTTTTTTTTTGGGGGGGGTCCGGTCGTGGGGCCTGACTCTGGGCCTGGGCATTGTCCCTCAGCTCTTCAGCTCAAGGCTAGCACTCAATCACTTGAGCCACAGCGCCACTTCCGGCTTTTTTTCTTTTTGCTTATGTGATGCTGGGGAATCGAACCCAGGGCCTCATGTATGCAAGGCAAGCACTCTACCACTGAGCCACCTTCCCAGCCCCCATGGATGCATTTTTTTTTTTTTTTGGTCTGGTCGTGGGGCCTGAACTCTGGGCCTGGACACTGTCCCTCATCTCTTCAGCTCAAGGCTAGCGCTCTACCACTTGAGCCACAGTGCCACTTCCAGCTTTTTTCTTTTTTGCTTATGTGGTGCTGAGGAATTGAACCCAGGGCCTCATGCATGCAAGGCAAGTGCTCTACCACTGAGCCACCTTCCCAGTCCATGGATGCATTTTTGTAGGACAAATGTTGTAGGTAAACATGGAAGATATTTTGAGATTACCTTGGTAGTCTAACAGGACATATTGCAATAAAAGGCAGGTGAAAGAAATTTTAGTAAGAGCAACTTTGCAAGATAAGGTGGGAAAACTGTGATTTTGAGGCCAACTTGTCCTCATAGCAAGACCCTATTTCAAAGGGAGGGAGGGAGGGGAAGATATAGGAAGGAAGGAGTGAAAGAGTTTGCTTTTATAGAATAGGACAGGCCACTGATAATACAAAAAAAAACAGAAAGAGCAATTAAAATAAAGGAATGATCAGTAATTGATGGAGGTCATGAGAGTATGTCTGAGACTTTTGAAAAGGAAATAAAGTGTTAAAGTACATAGTAATATTTTGGGAAAAGGCATTTTTAAATGCATGGTATTTTGGATATGTTGTTTGTGGTTTTGTGTGATGGTGCATCCAAATGGAAATGAATTAGAAATGAATTTCTAAGTAGCAATTAGAAATACAGAAATTGATCCAGGCACTTGTAATTCCAGTGAGAGAAAAGGAAGAGACAAGAGGAGGAGAAAGAAAAAGAGAAAGGAAGATACAAATCTTATTGTGACCTAGGCCACAATAAGTTCAGTTCAGAAATATTTTGTGTTTTATTAGTCTTGATGTATAGGTCCAGATTTTTTTCCTAAGAAATAATTGATGTCTTATTAACTGAGTTTTCTAGAGATCATGGGATATAGGGATCATCTAAGCCATATTTCCTGATCTTTGAGTATTTACAAATAATAAAACGTATAAGCAACCCAGAAAACCATCTCAAATGGTACGTTTTGTAGAATTGTTTTCTGATTAAGAGTTTGACTTATGTAGTTGGAGGGAGCAGGAAGACAGCATACTTCAATTAGGGAGTCCTTCAAAGTGAATACACATGGCACTGGTGGTTCATGCCTATGGTCCTTAACTATTCAGGAGGCTGAGACCTGAGGTGTTGGAAGCCTGCCTAGGCAGAAAAGTCTTTGAGACTCTTGTCTCCAATTATCACCAAAAAGCTGAGAGTACAACTGTGGTTCAAGTGATAGAGTGCTGGCCTTGAACAAAGAAGCTAAAGGAAAGCACTCAGTCCCTGTGTTCAGGCCCTAACTCGCACGCACGCACGCATGCACACACACACACACTACAAATAGTGAGTGAATATTTATAATTTTTAGCAAAACAAGCAAAGTTTGGACAAATGATAAAAGCATTGCAATTCCATCAGGGTAGAAAACCTGCTTACCAAAGTCTAGAGAATCTTTATACATTCTCATAGCTGCTCAGATAAAAATTATATATTACTGATTCCTGTTTTTATAATATCCAATATCAACTCCATCAGCATGGATTATATAATTATCTAGTATCTCCCTATAACATTAATGCCATGGAAGCAAGAACTGTTTTTTTTAAACTATCTTCCTAGATTGTGCCTACTAAAGTCAATGTACAATAATGATTTGTTGAATGAATCAACAACTGTAGAGATAAATTTTATTCTACATTTTGCTTAATTTTGACATGAAGAAGCCCAGGGAATATTTACCCAATAATATTATCACAGCTTTGCTGCAAAATTCAAATCTATTTGGAAATATTATTAACAGTATAACTTTAAAATAATACAATTTTAAAGGCATTTACTTCTAAATCATTTAGAAAACTATTAGTAAATTTGGTCACTATTCTGATAAGATTAGCTAGTAATCAATCCTATGCTAGATATGATTTAAATTATTTTTAATTCATACAGATTGTTTTAGATTCTTCATAAGAAGGAGAACTCTTAATTTTTCTGCATTTATCATGCAAATGTAAAAGTATTTGAGACGTATAGACATGGACAAGGGTCATTTTAACAATAACCAAAAATAAACTCAAGAAGAATGTGAATTACTCTATTCCTAAAATGAATGTGAATGACTTCTAGACAATTTTATGAAAACTTTTCTAATGTGGATGAAAATAACTGTGAATAACACTAGGTGGAATTTCAAGTTTTAAAGTAGAGGCAGCTGAAACATTTGTCAAAAGCACAGTACAAGTCCTTGAACACTCTTCCCTTCATTCCAGAGAGAGCAAGGGTTTTGCATCTGAGATGCTTTCCAATCTCATACTAGTTGAGGCCGTGATTAAAAGTGCTGTAGGAATAATTCATAGTTTTTGAGACTAAGTCTGGAATTTCCAAACTTAGAAGTTACCACTTTTTAGAGCGTTTGCCTTGAGCTGAAGAACTGAGGGACAGCGCCCAAGCCCAGAGTTCAAGCCCCATGACCGACAAAAAAAAAAGAAGCTACCACTTTTTTTCTAAAATTTTCTAAAAATATAATCTCCTCCTCCTTCCTCTTCCTCCTCCTCCCCTTCTTCCCTTTCCCCACGCCTTCCTCTTTCTCTTCCTCTTCCTCCTCCTGTTCTCATCCTCCTCTCTCTTTCTTCCTCCCTCTTTTTTCCTTTTTTTCCTCCTCCTCCTTTTTCTTCTTCCTTTTTTTTTGTGTAGGTATTGGGACTTGAACTCAAGGCCCTTCACTCTTATTGGCCATTTTTGGTCATGACTAGCACTCTGCTGTTTTAGCTACACTTTTAAGTTTAACCTCCAGTTCTGGCTTTTACTGGTTAATTGGAGATGGAGTCTTGAGACTCTGCCTGCCCTGAAACAGGATCTTCCAATCTCAGGCTCCTGAGTAGCTTAGATAATAGAAGTGAGCCAGTGGTACCTGGCTGCTTTCTAATTTTTAAATTGTTATCCAAGCAGTCCCACATGATCAGAAATATCCAAACTTTTCATATACCTTCATAAGCATTGATGTTCTTTAAACATCAGTCTTTCTTTCTCTCTCTCTCTCTCTCTTTCTTTCTTTCTTTCTTCCTTTCTTCCTTTCCTTTCTTTTTTTTTGTCAGTTGTGGGACTTGAATTCTGGGCCTGAACACTGTCCCTGAGCTGTTCAGCTCAAGCCAACACTCTACCACTTGAGCCACAGTGCCACTATCAGTATTTCTTGAGACATAGCAGAATATGAAATTTTACTGACAGTGTTACGCTGGGTGTTAGATCACACCTGTGATTCTAGCTACTCAGGAGTTTGAGATCTGAGGATTACAGTTCAAAGCTAGCCCCGGCAGAAAAAGTCCTTGAGACTGTTATCTCCAGTTAAGCACCAGAAAACCAGAAGTGGCACTGTGGCTCAAAACTTTTTTACCTGATTTAGCTAATACTTCCAAGTTTCCAAAATTTGAAGAAGGAGGTTGATGCAATCTCAGCATTTGTGTGAAAGATCATAGTGACTACTTTCTTGGAATAACAGAAAAAAGCAAGTTTTTCTAATGGAAGATTTTTTAATGGAAGAAGAATTGGCTGCAGGACATAAACAGATATTTCTAACATCTGGATTACTTTGCATCATTAGATTTTAAGGTATTGATAATAGATGACTGAGAAAAAATATGTGGCTTTAGTTCAGTTTGGATTTGATCTGTCATCAAGAAGTTAAAGGAGATAGCCAAAAAAATTTGTAAATGACCCTCAATGAATACAGTAAAATCAGGAAGATAATAGAGAACACTGAAATTTGGGCTACTTTGAAGAGACTCTAGAGGTAACTGAACCAAGTTTAGTAACTAGACAATTGAATAATGAAAATCACTTTAAGTAAATAGTTAATGTTGAATATACTTACCATTTCCAGGATTTTTTTCAACTTATACTGAATATTGGGAAAAAATTTCAAAAGCATACTGTTTTCTTGCTTCATTTCCATAGTCCCTATACAATTTCTTTAAAGGAATATATGTGATTTACAGATAATATTATCAAATATGAAATTGTGTGTATCAGTACACATTTCTCCAAGTTCAGCATCTGCCAAGTGCTAGTGACTCATGCCTGTAATCCTAGTTACTTAGGAGGCTGGGATCTGAAAATCATGGTTCAAAGCCAGAGCAGGCAGAAAAGCCCATTAGACTCTTCTTTCCAGTTAATCACCAAAAAACCAGAAGTGGTGCTGTGGCTCAAGTGGTATACTGCTATCCTAGAGCACAACCTCAGGAACAGTGCCCCGGCCCTGAGTTTAAACCCCAGCACCAGCTCAAAAAAGAGAGAAAAAATTAAGTCCGTCATTTCCAGGCACAAATGCACCGGAATAGTTAATAAGCAGTATGTTTCTACACTGCTGGAGAAGCTAAATGCAAGCTTTTCTGCTTCTCTCAGAGAGTACATGGGCTTGGTAAACTTTCATCTGCTTCGGAGTTAGGGCTGATTCAATCTTAAAGCAGGTTTATGAGAGTGGCTGATGTGATACAGTTGTTTCTAGTAAAATCAGACTAGCTCTGAGGAGCCAATCTTAGTCAGTCTTTGAGTAAAATTCTATGAGAAACAGACTGCAGCTCAGACACAATTGTAAAGGCTGATATAATGAGGACTTTCAGTTGATTTAATCCTATTGAAAATCTTTAAGCAGCCATGGAACAAAATGGTTTCCACATTGACAGTGGAATGAACCTTAGATTTCATAAGTATGAAGAGTAGTTACCTTATACACACAGTAGCCACTGCTAAAGAATTAATACATGGCTGTTTTTTAACCAGGTTGTTCTTTCTGATAGAGACACATCAGTTTTGATTATAAGATTTCCAAAATGTGTCAACTTTTCCTTTTTAAAAACTGAATTCATTACTAACAGAAAACATGTCAAACTTAGAACATAATCTAAATCAATTACAGCCATACTTGAACAAAAATGGACAACTTATTCTTTTCAGGGCTTGTGGGGGGTGGGAGGGGTATGCTGGTCCTGGGCCTTGAACTCCAGGCCTGGGCACTATCTTTTTGCTCAAAGCTAGTGTTCTACCACTTAAGCCACTGCTGCCAACTTCTGGCTGTTAGCCCTGCATATAAGCTAAGAACATGACATCAAATTATAAAGGAACAGGTAGGCACAAAAGTCTAAAACTCAGTAACAAATGAAATTTCAATAGGGAGACCTTCAATTTACCTGTACCCATATGGGTAGGTTGTTGAACATACATTTTTCTTTTCTTGTCTTTTTTGTTTGTTTGTTTTGCCTTATCATATTAAAACAGGCACTAAGAGTGATCTAGACATTATAATCAATTAAAACTAGCCTGGTCTGTTTTCATAATTTACAACTTAAATTAGTTTACAGGCTTTAGTAAAATACAACCTTGACTAAACTATCTCTATTTCATTTAGTAGTGTAGTATCTTGGAATGTGAATATTCGAACTGGTACTTAACAGGCAATAGTGGTCTCATACTGCTGCTTCAAAGAACTAGAAAAATAACTTCATGAAAGAGAACCTTTGAAACTACAGGCCTCTTTAGCATTCTATCTGTTAAGCAATGATGGGAATCATTAGTTCTGCTCTTTTGCATAATTACAGCACTGTTGTAAAAACTTTTTTTGTCATCTAACTGGGGGCAATTATATAGAATGGCATCTTGTATAACATTTGGTCCAGAAAAAGAACATATTTCTTTTTATCTTTTTTTCCCTTTAGCACTCTTGGTTCTATAGTATCCAAGTTCATGCAGTTTATATTTGGCTTTTAAATAGATACCATTGATTGGTGATACTGAAGGAAACATTTCAAAAAACTGAAGTCAATTTATTCTTTTTAGTGCTTTTTAAAAACATCAATGTGCTAAGAAAAATTTCACCTAACCCATCATTTTACCCATAAAGTGATAAACATTTGATATATAATATGCTATTGAAAATTTGAGATAAAATATAAACTTTTTATTTCCTTGATTAAAATAATAGTTTGCTACCAACATAAAACCGTCAGTGTAAACCATCTCTGTGTAAAAAGCCTTTGATTCCTGCACACAATTTCATTCCCAGCACATGATCCCACAAACTCCTAAAAAGATACAGCTAGTTGACATGTTTAGGAAGTAGATATTTTTTTAAGTTTATAAACATATTTGTAATTTCAACATGTAAAGCCATTAAAATACCTTAACCAATTATTTTTACTGTGTTGGATCTTGTAAGGTAGATATGACATTTACTTGTTTGGACACAGTACTGCCTTTTAGCAGTAGCAGAAGTAAAATTAGGATATATGTCACAGAGGTAATTGTCACTTTGATTTTGTGGTTTTACACTTGACCTCATTATAATTTATGAGTGTGAAAAAAAAAGATCCAAGATATTTTGATCAGGGTTAAAGTATAGCTGTTGCTGGCTGGAAGTATTACTTCAATGTTGTTGTTATATAAGTATTTATTGATAAGAAGGTTAAAAAAGTTATGGTTATGTTCATTTTGGTACATGGTGATAGAACAATTTAAACAAGTAATACAAACTAAATTATTGTAATAGATACTGGTTTTCCTTTTATTTGAGATCATTAAAGCAAAAAGGATTTGTTTTAGTCCTTTTCCGTTTATAAGCCATTGATTTGCACAGATAGATTTTTTCTTTAAAATTTTCAAAATTCATTTATTTTCAACATTTTTATTAATGTGGATGACTTCTGAATATGCTTATAAAACATTGGTATGATCCAACAAGAATTTTTTTTTTTTTTTTTGCTGGTCATGGGGCCTCAATTCTGGGTCTGGGCACTGCCCCTCAGCTCTTCAGCTCAAGGCTAGTGCTCTAGCACATGATCCACAGTACCACTTCTGGCTTTCTCTGCTTAAGAAGTGGTGCTGAGGGGCTGGGAAGGTGGCTCAGTGGTAGAGCACTTGCCTTGCATGCATGAGGCCCTGGGTTCAATTCCTCAGCACCATATAAGCAAAAAGAAAAAAGCCGGAAGTGGTGCTGTGGCTCAAGTGGTAGAGCACTAGCCTTGAGCTGAAGAGCTGAGGGACAGCGCCCAGGCCCAGAGTTCAGGCACACGACCGGACCCAAAAAAAAAAAAAAAAGAAGTGGTGCTGAGGAATAAAACCCAGGGCCTCATGCATGCAAGGCAAGCACTGTACCACTGAGCCACCTTCCCAGACCCAACCAACAAGAAATTTTAATCAGGCTTTCTTTCACTACTCCAGAATGCTACTGAAGAATATCCAATTAATATCATCAGAAACCGTTTTAATGTATTCTTTACTGTTGTTGTCTTATTCAAGTATGGTGATGTTTGCAACACCTAAGACACTGTGGGCCTTACTAAATTCTAGAGTAAGCTAATAAACTTACCTATCTCAAAATAGTAAAAGAGAAATTCGCGTCAGTTTCCTAGCTACTAGTTAGTACAGCTTTCAGCACCTCTCCATGGTTGCTAGTGTCTGTACCACATAGCTGCTAAAGCATGATGGGAAAATGTACGGAAATGATCTAAGAAGTAAACTATCAACTTGACATGTTTTCCTAGCTATTGAAAACCTCATACTGAAACCCATTGATAGTGAAACTGTAGAATTCTTCTGATTTAAGTACCATCTGGTTGTGCTCAAGGCTTTAAAGCTGTTATCTCCACATAAAATTTCAGCGCTCTATACTTTTTTCTTCACCAAACTATCCATTTTTAAGCCACAAATATTTTTCCAGCCCTTTCAGATTTTATCTAAAAGTATATTTTAACAGTATTTTAAAAAGTTCTTAAACAATAACAATTTATCTTGATGGATGGCATGCTATGTTTTTTCATTTTATTTTAATTAGCCATTGTGGAACCAAATTCCCTTTTGTTTTAGTCTTTTGAATATTGTTTAATTATTGTTATCATGCCAGATATCTTAAAGGTTATTTTACCAATACAGTTTCATTTAACATAACCCATATGGAATCAATAGCCTAGTTTCCTAAAGTGAATGCTTGGAAAATCTTACATTCATATGTTAAGAGTACACATCCTTTCCTCATTAGTTGGAAAGTACAGGGATTTTGGCACAGGTTCTGTGTGGAAGCATTGTGCAGCTTTTATATGGATTTTGTTTTTAGCCTTTGATGACACTGTTTAGAATAGGAAGTATCTAATAAGTGAAGCATTTTGTCTCAAGTGCTGCCAGTGTGTTTAATATATGCCTGGAGGTCTGAAACATTATCTTCTTCACTACAGTAATATGCATTTAATTCTCTGAAAGCAGAAGGTCGAACTTTTAAAAGGGACGCAAAGTACATTTTCAAACAGAATAATTCAAAACATATGGAACAAGGGACCAGAGTAATGTACAGTTGGTTTTTATGGTTTAATCATGATCATGTTAATGCACACCAGTAGCTAATTAAAGAAAACTTTTATTGTTCACTTTAAATAAGTTAGGTAAAGAGTGGGATAGCTGATATAACAGCATGGCCCAGAGATACACACTGCACTCAACCAATAGCAAGCAACTAATGCTATTCCTGACAACTCATTATTTGTATCCTTGGACAATCCTAAAGCAAAGTTATTTTCAGAGTGATTATAATATGAGCATTTCGTTATCCTTAAAGGGATGATTAAAAATCAATGCTCAAGTTTCGGGGCCAGTACACAAATTAATTATAAGATATTTCTCAATAGTAAGCCAGATACTATTCAGTTAACTAGATAAATCTGCAGTGGACTTGTGCTTAGAAAAATGGAGAAATATGAACTTTCAACCCCATTTCAAGAATTGTGTTTTCTAGTATTGGGAGAGTGACTCTTGTTTTCTTCCATTCTGCTCAGTGTGACTAGAATTAGTTGTTGTCTAACCCATGTGGCCCAAGCTGATAGCTGCCTGATTATTTGTATCTCAATGTCATGCTGTTTGACATGTGCTAGAGTCTAATGTAGCAATCCAACACATAACACTAAACTTCTTTAACTTTCTCTACAGATGGCTTGTTTTGCCATGCATGTAAGTATCCATAGGAACATTTAATTCACTTTAAAACAGGAGAGGTTAGGTTTTTTTAAAAAATACAAATCTGTAAATCAGAAGAATTTTGAGCATAGACACTATGCTTATGATGTTAACAATGGTTGACTTTCCTAATTGAAAGAATAAAAATAGTTTAGGAAACTTGGGGATTTTTTATTTGAGTTTTCCATGGAACTCAACCTAAGACTTCTTAGTTAACTACATACAGATATTTAGTGGTGATACCTCAAGATGTGGGCAGTAATCCTAGACTTCTTAAATACTTGATTATATTACTTTTTCACATGTTATCTGATAATTTCTAGTTGGCAATGGATTTTCAGGTATGTGTGATATTCATGAGGAAAAGAAAGCTTCAAATTTTAAGTTATTTTCTTAAAAACAGGTAACTGTGTATATACTTGGCTGAATTTCTTTTTTTCACTTCTGGAGATTGAACCTAGGCCTCAGGACTTGTAAGTTAAATGCTGTGTGGCTTGGGCCACACCTCTGGCCCTTTTTGATTTTGAGATATAATCTGAATAACTTTTCCTAGGCTGTCCTTTACACATCTTCCTGCCTCTGACTTCTAAAGAACTGAGATTGTATGTGTCTATCACCATGCACAGCATAACAAATTTCTGAATTAAATACTTAAATTCATAAGTTCAATTAATACGTAGTTATTAAGTAGTATTCTATGATTAAGCCATATGCCCTGAGAATATTAACATAGTGTTTCCTATCAGTATGTTTCTTACTTAAAAATATTTGTTATTTAAAATACCACATTATTTTATTTTAGTTTTTTGGGGGAGGGACCATTGGCTTGCTTGCTTGCTTTATTAATTAATTTAGTTATTAATTTATTTATTTATTTATTTATTTTGCCAGTCTTGGGCTTGAACTCAGGGCCTAGGCTCTGTCCTGGTGCCAGTCTGTGCTCAAGACTGGTGCTCGGGCTAGGAAGGTGGCTCAGTGGTAGAGCGCTTGCCTTGCATGCTCAAGGCCCTGGGTTCGATTCCTCAGCACAACATAAGCAAAAAGAAAAAAGCCTGAAGTGGCGCTGTGGCTCAAGTGGTAGAGTGCTAGCCTTGAGCTGAAGAGCTGAGGGACAGCACCCAGGCCCAGAGTTCAGGCCCCACAACCGAACCCAAAAAAAAAATTTAAAAAAAATGACTGGTGCTCTACCACTTGAGCCACAGCACTGCTTCTGGTTTTTTCTTTTCTTTATATATATATTTTTTTCTTGTAAAGATACTATACAGAGGTTACCGTTACATGAGTAAGATAATGAGTACATTTCTTATGGAGCATTGTTACACCCTCCTTTGTTTTTCTCCTATCCTCCCTTCTCTACCTCCCCAACTCCTTCCTTCCTCCTCCCCCACAAAGTTATAAAGTTCATTTTCAGCATAGTGTCTTGTACATCTCATTGTTACAATGGGCCAACCTGTATCCTTATTTCAGCATTTTGTTATTTCCCTTCCCCTCCCCAAATTAGAAAAATGTATGTACAAGGTGCAGGGCACTGGAATCAAATACAGTGAAAACAGGGGTTATACCATGTGACAAGAAACAAAAGAAACAAAAGAAATCATATAGTACATTATAAGCACATTAAAAACAACAGCAAGAAAGAAAACCTCTTGTGTTCCTCTCTTGGGATTCATTTTGCTTAGCATCATCTTATATGGTCATAATGTACATAACTTTTGACCTTTTCTGCTTGTGTTAGACATATACTAGTTATTGCAAATAAGGGAAACCATGGGACCTATGTTTCTTTGGGCCCAGCTTACTTCACTTAATATAATTTTTTCCAAGTCTTTCCATTTCCTAATAAATGGGTTGATGTCATTATTTCTGATGGAGGCATAAAGTTCTATTATGTGTGTGTATATATATATACCACTAGCACTCTACCACTTGAGCCATGGCACTGCTTCCGGCTTTTTCTGTTTATGTGGTACTGAGGAATTGAACCCAGGGCTTCATGCATGCTAGGCAAGCACTCTCCCACTAAGCCACATTCCCAGCCCCAGCTTTTTTTTTTAATTTTTAAAAATTTTATTTAAAGATGATGCACAGAGGGGTTACAGTTAGAAAAGTCTGATAATGAGTATATTTCCTTTTGAACAGAGCGTACTATTTTAACTTTTAGTTGTTCAGTATCTTTGAGTCACAGTAATGTGACAAATACTATAATAACAACTAGGTTATTTTAAAGACATAGAAGTAGAAAAGACTACCTATACCCAGAAGGGTTGCAGACATCTGTGTTAACAAGGTGAATTTTTGTTTGTTTGGTTGGTTTTTTTTTTTGTTTTTTTTTTGGGGGGGGGCGGGAGTTGTCGGTCATGGGGTCTGAACTCTAGGCCTGGGCGCTGTCCTTGTGCTCTTCAGCTCAAGGCAAGCGCTCTACCGCTTGAGCCACAGCACCTCTTCTGGTTTTCTAGCGGTTTATTGGAGATAAGAGTCTCACAAACTTTCCTGCCCGGGCTGGCTTTGAACCGAGATCCTCAGATCTCTGCCTCCTGAGTAGCTAGGATTATAGGCGTGAGCCACCAGCGCCCGGCTAAGGTGAATTTTTTATATCTGACCATTCATTGGCTACTTTGAGCAACCTTACCTATTCATGCTCCAGTGGAGGAAGGGAAGGACGGAGATTAAGAGGATACAGCACAAAGGTGAAGGATCAAGAAAGTCTCCAAAAAATACATCTGGGAAAGACTTTAAAGGGAACAATATGAGGAAGTTTTCATCCACATATATTTACATTTTAATCTTAATTCTAATTTTCTACGCATTTTTTTCATTTATTACTATATCAGAAATAAGCATATCATACAACATTAGTACATTCTTTTCAATGTGCCAGGGCCTATACTGCTCCAGACACCCAGATGCTTTGTCCCATTTTCTCTGGCAGTTTTGCATCTGGTAAAAGAATTAGGTATATAGTAGCTGCCTATCATTGGGAATTTTCTACAGACTCTATGCTGACTTTTCTAGGTAGACTATCTTACTAAATTCTCAAGACAGCCTCTGAGCAATAATTAGCCTTATTTTACATATGATTATGAGGCCATGGAAAAAATTGTAATTTGTACAAAATCACATAATTAGAGACTACCAGACTTGATTTTCGTTCTGTCTGACTCTGAAACATGTGAGGTCATGCATTATTAATGATGAATGTATTTTTGAGAAATGCACTACTAGGTGATATCATAATTGTATGAATATTATGCAGTTGTACCAACCTTAGTTATATTGTGTGTGTGATCCTTTTGGTCTTTGGACATGAGATGAAATCAAGCACAAGTGAAAATAATAGTTCTGATGTAGAGATATAAGTAAACATAGGATGTATGTGGATATTTTAAGCAGGACACAATACTGTTTTACAGTAAACTTTTTCAAAAATAGAAAAATGCACAGTGTGGGGGAGTGTAGTTGTGGAGGTGGGAGGGAAGGGATGGTAAGAAAAAAACAAAGGAGGAAGCAACAATGCTTGATAAGAAATGTACTCATTACCTTGTTCATGCAACTGTAACCCCTCTGTACAGTATTTTCACAATTAAAAACTTATTTAAAGAATTTCATAAAGAAAATGTATTACCTGAAGGCAAAAAAAAGAAAAGTGCACAGTAAAGTAATGATAAAATATATGGAATAGCATGGGACTGTTTTATTTGTTCTGGTAGATAACTAAAATTCAGTTGATAAATAATAAAATTTCATTTGTTTTGACAAATAACTAGGGCTTATAAGGTCAAGGAAATGCTCTGGTCAGGGGAAAAGCACAGTCTAGAACCAATGATTTAAAACATGACAACTTCCACTAGCAGGATTAAATTCTTTTGTTTCACATAACTAATGTTAGATTCTTTTAACAATGTCTTCCTTCTTTATCAATGTAAAATCAATTAATAAGAAATATTGTTTGTAAAAACTATATCATTCTTCTTAATCATTTATTCTTTATAATTTTATATTCTTTTATAATTTTATAATGAGCCATTGACAAAATGCTTGTAACAGTAGCAAGTAGCAAACATATGGTTTTTTTTACTTTGACTATTAAGAAAGAGTATAGAGCATTGTGGTAGCTAGAATGTGCCTATAAATTTACAAGTAAACACACTGGATGGTTAAATATATATACTAGGACATGATAAATTATGAAGGTCTCTAGGCATTTACACACACAGTGAGACCAAAGGAGGATATTCTTAGGAGATGATCATCACAGAGATAATACCTATGTGCATCTGATCATATAAAAAATTTATGGAAATGAACTCCAGGAAATGGAAACAAGAGGTTTCTTTTTCTTTGTTGGTGTTTTTGTTTTCTTTTCCTTTTGTCTTGTTTGTTCATTATCTGTCTTTGGGAGGGTAAGAACAGGTACAGAAATGATGGAACAAAGGGTAAACAAATGCAACAGTGGTACTCACTAGACAATGTTGAAAATGAACTATACAGCTTGTGAGTAGGGATGGGAGGGAAAACCTGGGGCAGAGTGACAGAAAGGATAACATTGTCCAAAAAGAAATATACTTTTTATCTGTAACACTTCCATACATCACTTTTTTAATAATAAAAATGCAAAATATAGAAACTAATAAATTATCACCCAGTTATCCAGTACTTTGAGGATATCTTTCTGTTGCTAATAGTTATTCAATCACATCAGCCTTTTTAGAATAGTATTTGGAAATACTCAACAACTTTAAATATTTTCATATCATTTACTTTTTAATTCTGCTTCTGGAAGTCTGTCCTAAAGAAGATTTTCCTATATATTTGTCATATATATTGGTTGGCAAAAATTGAAAACTTGAATTCTGATTATAATGGAGTAAAAATACTAATTTCTATTTATGAAAACCATAATAGCATATAAAAAACAGGGTTACAAACTTGCCTCTATAGAATGATTATAAACACAAAGGGGTGTTCATAGGGCAGAATCTGTACGGAGGAAGGAAAAACATTGCTGATTATCACTGATGGTTGTATTTACTGATACAGTGGGAGTGGAGATGATTAAAGGGGCAGTTGTCTATTCTTAAGGATTTTCCATAATTATTTTGATGATTCCATATTACTTCAAAGAAAAAGTAAAGAAAATATCAAATAGCTGGTTGGTAGATTGGCTGCCCTGGTGATGGATCTACTACTGCCACTGCCACCAAGGTTTTTTGTTTGTTTGTTTGTTCTCAGGAAGTCATTAATGAAAAATACTGAGAACTAGTCTTTGTTGCACACAAAAAAAAATCCATCCACCCTGACAGGCTTTAATTACTTAATTCCTGGATTGATTTTCCTCAGTTACTTACATTTATTCTATTTTAGGAGAAATGAACATTTTTGAAATGGTATGCAGTTATCTTAGTTTATTGTTCTTTGTCCTTCCTAATTTAAAACTACTTTCCTACTATCCAAAAACCTTTAAATCAGTTGTATAACAAGAGTAAACAATATAATAGTGGCTGTACTCATACAAAATATAACTCAGCCAAAGATGAATATCATTTGGAAAGAGTTTAATGTATTACCTGAAAGACTATTTGTAAAGAATATTTACCAAAGCAATTATTTGAGGAGGCAATAAAAATACTGTATCAAACTAAAATAAGAAATTCTGATAGTCAAAAGTATAGTTTAGGAGGTAATGCTGTGGCTCAAAGTAGTAGAGCACTAGCCTGAGCACAGAAACTCAGAGATAGCCCCCAAGCCTTGAGTTCAAGCCCCATGACCCCTCCCAAAAGAAGTATATTTTAATGAAGGAAATGTACATATGATGGTTTTTCCCAAGTATTTCTTGGCATTTTATTTTCTTTCAGTGACCTACTTTACGAACATTGTTATGTTACTTTAGATTCATTTAAAAATTTTCCTTTAAACAGCATATTTACATAATAACACTCATTATGTAACTACTTTGCAATGTGTCTTTGTTTTTCCTACAGATGTCTAAACAAGAACAGAAAGAACTGGATGCATTTGATGGTGGCATAGCTGAAACCTGGTCTCGGTATAGTGGTGCCCAGGACAGTGGAATTGGCAGTGACAGCGTTAAAATCAGAATAGTGCAGATAGAGCCACACAGTGGTGCCAGTCAGCACCGCATTGCTCGTCCCTCACGCCAGTCGTCAATTGTAAAAAATCTAAATTTTATTCCCTTTGACATATTTATTACTGCAAGTAGAATCTCACTAATGACATATTCCTGTAAAGCCTTACCCAAATTGAAATCACAAGAACAGAAAGAAGGTGAAAAAACAGGCAAGAGTTCATTGAATTTCCCAGAAGTTGATTCAGATGCTGCTAAGCCTGATCAGGCATGTATTTCCACTGTGACAGCAGAAGATCTCTTAAGCAGTAACACTCCTTTCCCTTCTGGGAAGAAAATAGGGGTTCTTTCTCTTGAAAGTCTCCGTGCATCTACAAGGTCATCTGCTAGACAAGCTCTTGGCATAACAATTGTTCGGCAGCCTGGTCGACGAGGAAATGGTGACTTGGAGCTAGAACCGTTTCTGTACTTTATTGTGTCCCAGCCTTCCTTGCTTCTGAGTTGTCACCACAGAAAACAGCGAGTGGAAATATCCATTTTTGATGCTGTGCTTAAAGGGGTAGCTTCTGATTATAAATGTACAGGTAAGAGCCTTCAAATTTATTGGAGTGCGAATAACTGCTTTGTTATACATTTTGATTCCCTAGATTCAAGATTGATTGTACAGAAGATACCTGGCAGACTGTACAAGTGTTCTTTTCTCTACAGATTATGTAAAGTACATGTCCCACTGATGAATCATGTTAAAGTAAAGTTTGAAAGTTTACCCTTAATATTCTTCCTGTACTTCTAAATATTCTTTCCTTCCCCCCACCTGGGAGCTGACTGAAACAAAGACTCTTTCTTAGCTATAGAGATGCTCAATAATTTCCAGTGTTTAGGAAGCATAGCTTTTTAAATATATGTTAATGGCCCATAGATATACTACTATGTTAATGAAAACAAAGAAAAAGTTAGAATATAAGGTTTACTGTTTTGATTTCCTTTTTTAATATAGAGGTGTTAAAAAAGCTGAATGATTTAAAGGTTTTTTAAAGATTTTTTTATGTATCTACCAAAAAAAACTATTACATTGGCAACTAAACTCTTACAGCCCATCTATATCTTTCTTATAACCAGAGACATCCTATATTATAATAATTTTATGCAACATATTCAGTGAGCAAATGTTCAGCTGTAAGATATATGAGTTGTAACAAGGTTAGTGGAAATAGGATCAAGCAAAATATGAGAGACCTTTTCAATAATGTAGAATTAGAGATATAGTCTAAGTCTAGAGAGAATAATTGGGTCAACTATTTATACCAATTATACCATTCAGTGGTTGAAAAGGAATATAGTAAGCATAGTTCAGGTATAGTTCAGACACTTTCTTGCTATCAATCTAGCAGATGAAAACCAGTAGTAAACATTTGCTTGGAGAATGGTCTTATCTGGGAATGAGACAAATTCATTCTTAGGATTTGGAACTATTTTATACTGTTCTGGACAGTAGACAGAAAATATGGATGTTAAAATTTAGCATAGGGAAGTAGAATCAAAGGGGCTATGGGCTCTATTATTTAGGGCATGTCTCCTGCCTGTGGTTAACCTAGAGACACACCCTAGACTCTTTACTAGTACTCTCTTCAGGGCTCATCATGGATATTGACAAATGCTATCAATCATCTCTCCTGTCCTAAGAGTCATTTGTTAAACATTCTGGCATCCACTGCGTCCTTTCTTCAAACATGTTCTCAGAAATAGAGAATGGTGCTGTGATAGTAGAACATATCATATGATTTAAGGTCTCACCTCCACATCCAATACCTGTTTAGGTCATCTTAACATTGACTGAAACTAGTTGTAAGATTATGGAATCCTAATCCTCAGCCCTTCCTTACATTCAGTCAGCTACACTCTCTTTATAGGCCGGTGGCTTCAATGGCCTTGCTATGAAATAATAGGAATAAAGGGAAAGTAGGAGGAAGGAAATGGGCTGTTATGTACAACTATGATCTCTTCTCAAGCTTTCATTTGTTGGTATGCAGAGATCAAAGAAGACATTTTGCTAAGAATGCTCTCTCTATATTCTCAGCTTTTAAAACTAGTTATTGTGCCCAGCACCAGGGGCTATTCAGGAGGTTGAGATCTGAGGATTGTAGTTCAAAACCAGCCCAGAAGGAAAATCTGTAACTTCAAAACCAGCCCAGCAGGAAAGTCTATAGTGCTTATCTCCAATTAACCACCAAAAAAATCTAGAATTGTAACTATGTCTCAAGTAGTAAGAGCACTAACTATTCTTGAGCACAAAAGCCACATTCTCAGACACAGGATATTTGTCAGTTATGAATATGAGTATGTCAATTATGAATTATGAATAATTCTAAGGTACTGAGCATTGTACCTAGTAAGTAGGAAGATCATGCATGTTTGCTACTACTGCTTTAGGGTTATTGTATGGTATAAAATTACCAAATAGGAAGCAGATGTCTTTTATTGATTATCTCGCTAATTGATAAGGCTAAAAAGTTCTTTGGATTTATCTCCTTATCTGGAAAACATGATTATTATACAAGATATCACCAAGGGGAAAAAAAGAAAGAAAGGTATCACCAAGGACCATTCTAATTCTGAACTTTTACTATTCTCTAATTTGGAATTTATCTCTTTCCAAAAAATATTTAAACTATACTCCTTTGGCTTCAGGGAGCTGAAATCTGTAAGCCACTAATATGAGATTAAAAATCACCGTTGGGGGCTGGGATGGTAGCTCGGTGGTAGAGTACTTGCTTTGCATGCATGAGGCCCTGGGTTCGATTCCTCAGCACCACATAAGCAAAAAGAAAAAAGCCGGAAGTGGCGCTGTGGCTCAAGTGGTAGAGCACTAGCCTTGAGCTGAAGAGCTGAGGGACAACACCCAGGCCCAGAGTTCAGGCCCCATGACTGGACCCCAAAAAAAAAAATCACCCTTGACTTGTTTTAAAGATACACATCTTTCTCATTCTAAGAGAGAACTGATTAGTTTCTTCAATATTTGAATGAATACATTTCATTAAAATTTAATGAAGTGTTTTTCAAAAACTCACTTGAGAAATGTGTTGTTTTTTTTTTATAATTGATCCTCTTGGATGAACTATCCAAGTCCCAATACCAATTTTGTTATCCAGAAAGACTATGTAGAGTTTATTGATCCCCAAGAAATTCCTGTCTCATTTCCAATAGTCTTTGACAGACCTGAAATGGTAATCTTACTGATAGGGAAAGAAAAAGAGAAAAATATGTGTAGCTATGGTGAGAACATTCATTGGAAGGAAGGAGAGGCAGCAGTGAGATGGAAGTGGCTAAACTAAAGCAGTCATTGTTGCCCTTTAATTGAAGCGGTAAAGTGTGATATCACTAAGAAACTAACCTTCTAATAAAAGGCCAACAAAAATAGGCAAAAGCATCGTAAATAAAAAATGAAAGAAGAAACATGTTGCATCTATATTTCTATGTGCTTCTAACCTAAATTATCCGCTTGTGCCTATAATTGCCATTTTTGATGTATTAGTCCCCCAAACTTTGCTATTTGAGTGCTATGGGATTTGTTTGGTTGTGATCACAAATATTTGGTTGTAAAAGAATTCTCATACAATGTAGCTTATAAATGTTTATGAATATGAATGAGCTGTAAGCTCATGTTCCTCTATATGAAAATCAAGTGGGACATGAAGCAAACCAAGAAGTCTGTATCATCCTTTAAAAGGCTTCTTATGTTTAGACAATAAATTCCAAATGTAGAAACCTTAATTATACAAAAAAATGATTATATACTGTTGGTGCCAGTGTCTTACACCTATAATTATAGCTATACAGGATACTGAGATCTGGGGACCACAGTTTGAAGCTAGCCTAGGCAGCAATGACTGTGAGACTCTTATCTCAAATTAGCCATCAAACATCTGGAAGTGGTAACACTGCTAGCCTTGAGCAAAAAAAGCTCTGGAACAGTACCTAAGCCCTAAGTTCAAGCCCCAAGACTGGCACCCAAAGAAAAAAGAAAAGAATGTGTGTCAGATTTTATTTAACTCATCAATTAATGTCTAATTGATTTTACTGAGTAATTTGTAAGAGTGTAAAGAATTAATACACAAGAAACTTAGTTATCTCAAAGAATTTTAATTCTAGAATTCAGACATTTAGGACATTTAGTGATAAGAGCCATTTAATCATTGACATTATTCATTGCTAAATTTTTAGATAATTCTAAAAAGATAGAAATGTTTGGCATAAAATTAAATTTCTTTCTAGCAAGGCAATTTTGAGAAACCACTGTGAGAAATATTGTATGACTTAAAGAAAACTGCTTGATTACAGAGGACTGCACTCTAATAAATTTTTATTAGTAGTACTCTCAATGTAGCTACAACTCAGTATTTTCTATATTCTATTTATTTATTTTTGGGCTTAGTTTTGTAATATATTCCAATGGTTGTCCTGGAGTTTCCAGAAGATACATAAAATCTTTCTATTTAGAGGTAATATTATCATTTTAAGGACAATATAAGAACATTGCATTCCTTTCAGCCTTTTTTCATTTTTGCTGGTACTTCAGTTTGAAAGCACTTTGCACTTGCTAAACAGTTGATCTACCTTTTGAGCCTCTCCCTGAGCCCTTTTTGCTTTTACAAATAGTCTTACTTTTCCCCCCTGGCTGGCATGGACCACAGTCCTCCTATTTATACTTACCACATAGTTAGGAAGACAAGCACACACCCAGCTATTGGTTGAACTGGAGTCTTACGAATTTTTGTCCAGGCTGGTTTTGAACTATAGATAAGATTACATGTATGAGGTACTGGTGCCCAGCTGGCCTTATATGATTTTATAGGATCCTTTACTGTCCCCCATCTATATTTTGTCATATATGTTGGACCTATATACAATGCTAAATAAAGATTTGATCATTTCAATCATCATATATATTTTTAAAAACAAGATCAAAAGAATAATCCTTTGGATTTTAAAGTGCTTATCATGTTCAGTGTTCCATAAATTCCTTTAGTTCCAAATTTCCCCCTGGTTTACTTTTCTTCAGCATTAAGAACTTGCTTTTGGCCAGGTGGCAATGTCTCATGTCTATAATCCTAGCTATTCAGAAGGCTGAGATCTGAGAATCACTGAAGCAAAACCAGGCAAGAAAGTCCATGAGACCATTAGTCTCCAATTAACCCAAAAAGCCAGCAATGGAGCCATGACTCAGGTGGTAGAATTCTAGATTTGAGCATAAAACTCACTGACAGCACCCATGCCCTGAGTTCAAGCCCCAGGACCAGCTGCACACAAAAAATGAACTTGTCTTTTGCATTTGACTTTTTTTCAGAGTAGGGTCGCTAGAAGTAATTTTTTTCTTAGGTTTTCCTGATCTGAGACCATTTTATCCCTCTCATTCTTGAAAAATACTTTTGCTGAACATACAGTTTTGGCTTGACAAATCCTATCCAGGATTTTTTTTGCAGGGGGAGGGAGGGATGGTGCTGGAGTTAGAACTTAGTCACTTGGACTTGCTAGGCAAGTTGTGTTTCATATAGAGACTCCCACTTTTTCCCAGCCTCCCACATAGCTGGGATCACAGACATATTTTATCACACCTCGCTTCTTTGTTAAGATGAAGTTCTTGCTAACATTTTGCCAGAGTTGGCCTTGAGCTACAGTCCTCATGGTATTCTCCCCATAAGTAACTGAGAATAGAGGCATGAGCCATCATGCCCTCCATGGTTTTTAAATGAAAAATCCATGCTCATTATAATCACTCATTCCATGTATATGATAAGTTGTTTCCTCTAGATGGTCTCAATATACAGGGTTTTTTCCTTTTGGTTTTATTATTATTATTTTGGTTTTATTATTTTATTATAGGTTGATTATGAATTGTCTGGGCTTGGTTTTTGTTTGTTTGTTTTGTTTTGTTTTAGTAGGTCATTGGGCTTGAACTCTGGGCTTGGGCACTGTTGTTGCACTCTTCAGCTCAAGGCCAGCGCTCTTATCACTTGAGTCACAGGGCCACTTCCAGTTTTCTGGTGCTCAATTGGAGATAAGAGTCTCACTGACTTACCTGCCTGGGCTGGCTTTGAACTGTGATCCTCAGATCTCTATCTTCTGAGTAGCTAGGATTACAGGCATGAGTCACCAGCACCCAGCTGGATTGATTCTTTAAATTACTCTCTATTACTTTTTTAACTTCTTGACTATAATTTATATTTTTGTTTTTTAGTAATTTAGAGGCTTTTGTCATTATTACTTCTGATATTTTTACATCACTTCTTTTCTCTTTCTGGAACATCAGTGTTAATTTTAATATTATCTTAAATAGCTAAAAGTTCAAACACTTTTTATTCCTTCTATGTTTTCTTCAGTTTAGATTATTTATTTATTTATTTTTGGTATCAATCCCGGGGGCTTGAACACTGGTCCTGATTGCTGCCCCTGAGCTTTTGTGCTCAAGGCTAATACTCTACCCTTGAGCCACAGCAACACTTCCAGCTTTTATTTGGTGGCTAATTGGAGATAAGAGTCTTATAGACTTTCTGCCCAGGCTGGCTTTGAAATACAATCCTCAGATCTTGAGCTCCTTAGTAGCTAGGATTTTGAGGTATGAGCCACCTGCACATGGCTAGTTATAGATAGATAGATAGATACTGTACAGAGGGGTTACAGTTACATGAATAAGGTAATGAGTATATTTCCTATTTAGCATTGTTACCCCCTCCTTTGTTTTTCCCTTACCATCCCTTCCCTCCCCACCTCCTCATCTGATCTCTCCCCCTCCCCAAGCTGTAAAGTTCATTTTCAACATAGTTTCTTGTACATCTCATTGTTACAATGGGTCATCCTGTATCCTTATTTCAGCATTTTGTTATTTCCCTTCCCCTCCCCAAATTAGAAAACTGAATATACAAGATACAGGGCACCGGAATCAAATACAGTGAAAACAGGGGTTATACCATGGGGCAAGAACATACAAAAGAAACAAATAAAAATCACATAGTATATAATAAATATATTAAAAACAACAGCAAGAAAGAGAAAACCTCTTGTGTCCCTATCTTGGGGTTCATTTCACTTAGCATCATCTTATATGGTCATAATGTACATAGCTTTTGACCTTTTCTGCTTGTCCTAGACATGTACTGTTTATTGCAGATAAGGGAAACCATAGGGCATGGCTGGTTTTGTATAGGTTTCTGACACACAATCTCAGTATTTAGCCCATCTGGGCCTAGAACTGAATTCTCCTGCTTCAGCCTCACTTAAAGTTGTGTGTACTATTTGTATTTACATACAAACACACACATACACACATATGTAACAAATTCTGTGAGCTTTTACCTAGACTAGGTGACAAGTGAAATTTATAACCATACAGTATCTACAAAGCTGAAACAAAATTAAATGATAGCAATTATTTTCAGTGTTACTAATAAATTATAATTCTGCATAATTTAGTAATCCTAAATTATAGTAACTATAACTAAGTACATACAGTACTATATTTTTATTTCCTTAATTTAAAAACTGACGGATTAAAGGTTATCAAATTAAATTCCTTTTTTAATTACTATTCAAATCCATGCCCTTCCCACCTGGAAATAACCTCTAACAGAAAAGAGTGCTTCTGCCAGCACCTTTATATGTAGCAGCTGTTTAATTGGCAATTCTTATTTAAATAAAGATGTATATAGTTGTTTTTAACATAATCGTATTAATTATGTTTATAAATATTTAAAATTTGGTATTTGTTTTGTTTAACATAATAGAGTCCAGATTTGAAATTGCCTCATAACTTTGCTATGCAGCCCAAGGCAGCCTCAAATGTCATTTTTCTTCTTATTTGTTTAGGACTTTTTTGTTTGCTTTTGAAGAAATGACTGTGCCATCTGGTCCATTGTGAAGGAGTACTGCCACACTATACATTTAGTCCAGTATCTTATTGCTCATTAATGTGTACTAGGATTGAACAAAGAAACCAATTGAAAACAATTGTTCCCCCCATAACTTCTTTATCTAATCGTAACTTTTCAAACAGCTAGACTAAAATACAAACTTTAGAGTTTACTGGAAGTATCATACTAGAAAAGCAGATAATAGCATACTTTGCTTGACAGTAACAACCAAGATGTGTCTCTAGTGGGAGATGTTTTCTGCATTTTTAAAGTTTTAGAAATACTATATAAGATCCACTTGAGGGACAAACATGGAATGGTGTCCTGTTTAGAGATGATCAGTCCTGAATTCTAATACCACCTTGCTATTTATAGTATACGATTTTTGGCAAGTTACTTTTGAATTCTCTGAGCCTCAGTTTCCTTATCTATAATACAGGATATTCTAGTACCAATCTCTGAGGGTTATTAGAAAGCTAAACTATATATATGATGTTCTTAACTAAGAGTTCAGCACAGGCTCAATGAATGCTAATATTATGATTGCTTTTTTCGTGTGTGTGTGTGTGTGTGTGTGTGTGTGTGTGTGTGTGTGTGTGTGTGTGTGTGTGT
>NW_012267233.1:11401264-11432687 GCF_000151885.1 Dipodomys ordii | reverse complement strand
GTGTGTGTTCGTTCTTGTCTGGAGCTTGAACTCTAGGCCTGGGTGCTGTCCCTGAGATTTTTGTGCTCAAGGCTAGTTCCCTACCACTTATGCTACTACAGCACTACTTCCAGTGTTTTTGGTTGTTTTGATTTAGATAAGAGTTTCATGGATTTTCCTTCCCGGGCTTACTTCAAACTGTGATCCTTGGATCTCAGACTCCTGAGTAGCTAAGATTATAGGCATGAGCCTTCAGCTATTGCTAATATGTTTAAGTCTACTTTAAAATAGTGATCATGATTTACCAAAAATATATCATTTCAGTTTAATTGTATTTAGTGTGTAGTTTGAAAATATTCAGTCATAATAATTGGTTGCTTTTCCCACTTGATTAATAGTATTACAGAAAATGTACCAAAGGCATTTGAGTAAACCAATAGTTAAAAAATCATAAACTAGCTTTTTATACCTCATAAATCATTTCTTAATTTTACTGTGTTATCATGACTTTAAGAAAAGGATTGAATTACATGTCTCTTTAGAATTAAAGTTTGTATTAATGTCCCTGCAGAAGCTTAGAATTAATCTGTGACTTTAATGTCATAATCACAACTTGAATGTTTATCTGAAATTTTAGCTTGCTGGTCAATAATGTGAAATGCAATGATTAATTTCACAAGCATCAGCAAGTGGATGTCTTAAATGAGAGATACTGAAGTGCCTTGCACAGTAGAAAATAGTGAGAAAGTTAAGAAGTAACCCAAGCTGGGCCTCCATGGCTCAGGCCAGAATCCTAGCTACTCAGGAGACTGAAATCTCAGGATCAGGTTTTGGAGCCAGCCCAAGCAGGAAACTGAGACTCTTAGCTCCAGTAAACTACTCAGAAAAAGCCAGACGTGGCACTGTGGCTCAAGTGCTACAGTGCTAGGCGGCAAAAAAGAATCTTGGACAGGGGAGTTCAGACCCCAGGACTAACACACACCTACACACACCTACACACACACACAAAAGCGAAAACATGACCCAGAAATAGAAGAGATTTAATGTTGTATTGAAAAAGAAGTCAGAAAACTTGACTTTTATTCTTGGTACTGATTTCTAAGTTCTTTGATCCAGAAAACTATATTTCTTGGTGCTCTAATTTTCCCTGTCTCTGATAATTTATAGAGTAATACTTCTCTTTGAGCTTTAATGGCTTAATTTGAGCTCCAAATGTGATCATATATAGGAAATGTTTTGTGAAAATAAAACGTTATTCACCTGTTAATAAAGAATTCTGTTATTGTTAGCAGTAAAGGGAGTTAATAGCCTTGATTTTGGACATGATTAGTGTCCTGTCCTGTGTGATGCCCTTCATTTACTTAGAGCCAAAAGGGAAAATCATGGAAAGACACTGAATAGACTCAGACTTGCTTGTTGTTTTCCTTAAAATACATAAAATCTGTATTATAATTTAACATGAAAAGGAACGAACAGTAGAGATCAGAATTTTACAAAATACAGAAAATAAAAATAATTCATTGACTGGATATTTCACACATTATTACTAGTTAGCATTGCTAAATAAAAAGAAACCATTTCTTTCCAGCAAGATACAGTAGACATGTTTCTAAAAGTCAGAGCCAGTGACTCTGTTCAAATACACTGGTAGCCACTTAAATTTCTTCATCTTCCTCTCCCTGTATGCTGCAGACCTGGAGTTTCAAGTCAAGAAATCTCTTCTTGCCCTTCTCATCCCCTGTTATGAGGTAAAGCCTTGGCTGTAAAGTATTAGTTGTAGAGGTTGGTGTGTTGGCAGCATGAGGGAGCCCTGTTGGTTTTGAGGTACCCTTCTGCTGGTGGTCCCAAAAGAGCTCATTTCTTGGTTCATATTGACATAGTAATATCAATAACATTTGAATGAAAAGTACATAAATAAAATTCATGAGATTTTTTTAGAAGATGAGGACTTATAAACAGATCTTGTTACCTCCAAAGTCTTTGTTTCTTTTATTACCCCATATTTTATCCTACATGATAAACCCATAGAGAAATCTTCTTTGTCCTGGAGAAAGCTTCATGAATGTAGTCTTAGGTCAGTAACTATTTCTCAACACTCTTCTTTAGGACTGTACCATATTAACTTCTAGTTAACAATACATCAAGTTGTTTAAATGCTGTTTCATCAACATGAAACATTAGTGTAACTAAAGACCAAAGACAAATGTGAGCAGATATAGACTACACCTTGGTTCTGTGGCAGTATGAGACTGGCCTAGCTCATTAGCTGTGGTGAACTAGAGCATGCTTAACCTACATAACAATTCAGTGGAACCTTTATAGAAATAAATAAGTACAAGGCCAGTGGCACATACCTGTAATGCTAGCTACTCAGGAGGCTAAGATCTGAGGATCATGGTTCAAAGCCAGTCTATGAGACTCTTATCTCCAATTAACAACCAGAAAAACAGAAGTAGAGCTATTAGAGCACTAGCCTTGGGCACAAGTTCAGGGACAGTGCCCAGGCCCAGACCTAAGTTCAGCACAAGAAAAAAAAAAAAGGAAAAGAAAAAAAATGATAACAAAAATATAGAACCTGTTACTTCTTTCAAAAACAGCCAGGCGCTGGTAGCTCATGCCTGTAATCCTAGCTACTAAGGAGGCTGAGATCTGAGGATCACAGTTCAAAGCCAGCCACCATGGGCAGGAAAGTCCATGAGACTCTTATCTCCACTTAACCACCAGAAAACCGGAAATGGCACCGTGGCTCAAGTAGTAGAGCACTTGCCTTGAGCTGAAGAGCTGAGGGACAGTGCCCAAGCCCAGAGTTCAAGCCCCACGACTGACCAAAAACTCACAATCCCCTGGACTTGGTGGAAGTGATACAATGGAAGCATAAGTAAATATTGAGACAATCTATAGTATTTTATAACACAAGTATATGATTTTAATCATGTGCTATTATCAGAGAGAAAATTCAGTCAAGGCAATGACTCCAAAACAAGTTAATAAAATTTGGATCTACCAAATGATAATTTAGGAGAACACCCATTGTTTCACAGATAGATGGATAGATAGGTAGATAGATAGATATCAATATTATTAGCATTCACATAAAAGATTTGTAATTAAAACATGGCATAGTTCCAGATTGGATAATAATGAGCAAGATGTTGGTTACTGAGCATTACAAGTAGCAACAAGATCTGATTAATAATACAGTGAGAGGCAAATGCCAAGAGCAGAGGGATAGGCTACCTGCTTGCTGAATAGAGAAATAGTTAAGTTGGGTGGGGTGGTATGTTCCAGCTTCTCTAGAGGTTGAGAGAGGATTACTTGAGTCTAAGAGTTCACTTTGGAGACAGCTCCAAAACAAATAAAAAATGAAGTACAGTTATTCAAGAAGATAATTTAGTCTTTTTTTTCAGTAGCACAAGTTTACAAGCATTTTCCACTGTAAAGAAAATTTAGGGGTTATAATAGAACTTAATATTTCAGATTGCCCTTATTTCAACAGCCATGTAAGACAAGGTTATCATTAGGAAAGATAGTAGTTACTTGCACCTACTACAACAACAAGCAGCAAGAACAAGAATAAAAAATTGGGGCGGGGCTTAGGGGGGTGGGGGGAGGCTGGGAAGAGATGTGAAGGGTAAACAAAGGAGGAGGCTGCAATGCTTGATAAGAAATGTACTCATTATCTTGCCCATGCCCATGTAATTGTAACCCCTCTGTACAGTATGTTCACAAAAAATTAAAATTAAAAAAAAGAAAAAAAAAGAATAAAAAATTGGAACTGCCAGGAAAAATAACTATTAAATACATTCCTTTTCAAATTTGGGAGGTGGAGATCAGGTTTTCAGTCTAAACTACAGCCTACTTTGGGCAGAAGCACATGATCGTATCTCAAAACCAACAGCAAGCACTGAGGCATAACTCAAGAGGCAGAAGGCTTAGCACTTAAATTGAATCCTTGGTATCACCAGAAAAGCATGGAGGGAAAGTTAAGAGGGAGGGAAAATGATTTTTGTTATCATTTAGCAGTCAGGAAAAGGAAAGAGGGAAGGAATACCAGAATATATAATTACATAGTAATAAATTTATAAAGTGAAAGCAAATAGATCTTTTCACATTCATAAAAAGTATACATGCAAAAGGCATTACAATACAGTTCAACTAGAATAGCAAGAGGAAATGCTCCTATAAAGTAGTAAGAGAATCCAGCAGAAAAAGAATAATTCTACAGAGAAAGAGAAAGATAGAGAGTTTACATTATCTGATTTTGTATTTGCAATAAATTCCTAGAAGTTAATTTAATAGACAAAATGATGCACACATTTAAAATTTGTTCTGTGGTTATAAAATTACTCTCCAAAGTTACCCACTGTTAGAGAATAGACATTGCAAAATTTTTTAGACTTTGTCTTACAGGTAAAATTGTCCATCTTAGTCTTATGGTATCTGCTATATTGGTTCTGTGAGCTTTGTATGCATTAATGATATTTTTTTTTTTTTGGTCCGGTCATGGGGCCTGAACTCTTGAGCCACAGCACCACTTCCAGCTTTTTTTTCTTTTTGCTTATGTGGTGCTGAGGAATCAAACCCAGGGTCATGCATGCAAGGCAGGCACTCTACCACTGAGCCACCTTCCCAGCCCGTAATGATATCTTTTATTATCAGTCATACAGTTGCAATTTTGCATTCTTATTTGACCTTTTATTCATAGTGTCCATTGACCGATATTTAATGTGATTATATTGTTTTAAATGGGCTAATATATTGTTGTTGATTATGTATAATGTGATAGTTAATATTCTTACAGTCCCATAGTAGGCACTGCTCTACTTAGAATCTTTATCCTAGATAAGTATGGAAAATAGATTACACATCTATAATTTGTATATGTTTATGTGTGCATGTGCACACACACACGTTCCACTACTGGCAATTTTTCTCAGTCCTCTTTATACAAGTTGAAATATGCCATTCCTGTTATTTTGTTGCACTTATTCTAAGTTTACTTGCCAAATTTTTATGCATCATGTTCATGTTTTTACATCAACTTTAATTTTCTGTTCATTTTTAATTCATCTTTGTTCATTGTTACTTATATTACTTTTGTTTTCCCTATTATTTTCTTGCAATAAATTTCTCTTCAAAATGAAATTTCATGTCTTCTCATGAAACTTCATGTCTTCTCAAGTTTCATTTAGTTGATAAAATTGCTTTTGATAATATCTAAATGTGTGAGACCCTAACTAGACAGTTAGAACCTGATGGGTTAGATAACTCCCCCGTGCTGTGTATTGAACTACCAACAACAGATTTCTATCATCCTTTTGCAGGTACTGGCCATTGTATTTCAAAGACAAAATAGTGTAAGAGTTTCTGTGTAACAGGTCTACTATGCATAATCTCACAGCTTAAATTCACTGATCATGTAAAAAGGGAAGAATGCAATAAGTGTTTGATCTTTACCACATAGATCTCACGTCACAATCAATTCCTTCCAATATTTTCTTTGAAATCACATAAAGGTTCATATGTGCCAAATTTCATGAGGATCACATGATAAGGTCAAGAAATACAAATTCCAGTCAGAATTTATATGCCCAGTTCACATATGACAGTAATAGTATACAACCATATGTTGAATATTATACACTGTATGTAAATGCTATCCTTGAAAGCAGTCCAGTCAATAAAACCTAAAATAAATAACACATTAAAAATAGACTGAAAAAGAAATAGATGGACTTCATGGCAAGAACATCCCTATAAAATTGACATTTGAAAACCATTAAAACACAGAGAGTAAAACAATCATGAAACTCAAGAAAAACTGTTTTTAGAAGTTTTTTTTTTTGAAGCCTACCACATTATATGCCAATATGTAGCAATTACTTTAAGGAGCTATTTTAGTAAATACTATTATTTCTAAGCATTAAAAGCAAATTATTCTCACCATTAGACAAAATGTTAAAAATACATGTTAACCAAAAGTGTGTGTGTGTAACAGAAAAAAGTAAAAACTATAAACTGAATTTTGTTATAATTGAAGGTTAACCAACTTTTATCATTAAAACATATTTTATCATTAAAATATGTTACAGAAAAGCTACTGAAGTTAACTTCCAAAGCTTAGTAGTAAGAAGTAGATGTCATATTAGTAAAACTCTGAAATAGATTAAATCACCCTTAAGTGGTACTAATACGCATCTTTAAACCCGTACCTTTTTCTCAGCTGACAAATTTTCCCTTATGTTCCCCTTAATTTGTTTCTAGTAACACATTATTTTTTAATATTCACCTATTAGGCCTATGCAGTTAGGAGGTAGAGATGGAGAGATCACAGTTTGAGGCCAGCCTGTACAAAAACATTCTCAGTATTATATCTCATCCAATGGCTGGGCACAATGGTGTACACCTGAGGAATCGAAAGTAGGAAAACTACAACCACGGGCAACCCAAGCATAAAGCAAGACCATACATTGAAATAACCAAGGCAAAAAAGGACTAGAATTATGACTCAAGTAGTAGAATACCTGCCTAACAAGCATGAAGCCAAGAGTTCAATCCTCACCACTGCTGCCGCCTCCCCCACCCCCAGTTCAGCCATTAATCTGTAAGTAGCTCAGAGTACACATTTTTTTCCTTTATTCATATCATGTGGGTTTAGACTTGTAATGTCTTTTCCTCTTTGGCTTACTCTGGAAAACAGACTTTCATCATCCCTCATTCAGATATGGCTTATCTTTTTTTAGTACAAGACTTGTGTACTTGTATGTACAAATAAATGAAACTATAATGGTTCCATATAATTAACCAGTTTTTCTCTTGTTGACCAACTCAGGCTCAAACACCAAAATTAGTTGTTGGTAATGTAATCTCTGTTTTTAATTTTCATTTTGTTGGCTTCAGATCCTGGGAAGACTCTGCCTGAAGCCCTTGATTACAGTACTGTGTGGTTGCAGACAGTACCTGGAGAAATAGACAGCAAAAGTGGTATTCCACCTTCCCTTGTAACTCTACAAATTAAAGACTTCCTTAATGGTCCAGGTAAGAAAGCCATCATTCAAAAGTATGTATTTTTCTGTGGGACTGTATGAACATGTATATGGTGTCTGTTAGTGGTTTTTGACATTATTGCCAAAAATGAATAATTCATTTGGTTTCTCAAAGTATATTCTCTTCAGAGTGACCAGGATAGAAACCAAAACCCAAATGGATATGCATGAAAAATTACCTCTAATCTGACAAAATTGGTTATCAATTGAAGAAAAGGTGATTGGAAACTAATTTTTTCTATCTTTTCTATTAATCAACTTAGTGATTAATTTATTTGTATGTGCAAGAGATGTAGGTGTGTGAGCCCTAGGTCTTGAACTCTCCCTGGGCAATCTATCTCACCTTTTTTGTTCAAGGATGGCACTCTACCACTTGAACCATGGTTCCACTTCTGGCTTTTTTCTGATTAATTGGAGATAAGAATGTCATGGACTTTCCTACCCTGGCTGTATTGGAACCTCCATCCTTAAATTCAGCCTCCTGAATAGCTAGAATTACAGGTGTGAGCCACTGGAGCCTGCCTAAGTTTACTTTTCATTTTCAGTCTTGGAGGTTTTGGGGGTTGTTGTTGTTGTTGTTTTAATCCTTTGGCATTCTTTCAGTGTGCCTAGGCTATTGTCTTTTAGTTTATACTTCATTGATTTCTTTACTTAAGGATGAGATTTACAAGCCAATGAAGATTAAGCACTGTATTTTCAAGCCAACCAAACAAACGGAAATTTAAGACAATATCAGTATTTGAATGAGAAGCATTTAATTATAGCAATCAATATGACTAGTAGAAATATGATTCTTAAGTAATTGTATTTATGTGTTTCTTAGGATACTTTTCAGAATTAGGAATTACATATATACCATTTCTGATTTCCTATCATTCAATAATAGTGATAGTATACTTGGAAAGTCAAACTTTTAAGAAAATTTTTTCTTGTCTCTATATTGTATTAAAAAGAGGTGTCAGTTCAAAATGTCTATTCTGAATACAATTCGTCTTGCTTTGTTTCAAACCTTCCATCACTCTCCCTTCCCATTTATCCAATTCTTTACATCACCCTCAAGTGCAGGGGTGAATTCCCATGGTGTAACTACTTTGAACGATTAAAATAGTTTAATAATAATATCAAGAAGCTTATTATCTTGTTTGGGGAGGCTAGATTTCAGAGATTGGGGATGAATGGTAAAATTCAAACATTTAAATAATTGAGTTGAAGTCATTATTTATCAGTGCTTCTCTCATTGAGTCTGCATTTGAAGGATTTTAGTGAAATGTGTTAAAATGCAAATGTTGATTTTAATAACTCTAGAACATAGGCTTGAAAGTATATTTCTAACAAGCTCACAGGTGAAGTATATTCTATTAGTCTATTTGTAACAAGGTTTTACATGACTTTTACTAAAATTTTTTGTAAAAGATTATGAACAAATATACACATATATATTACTTCTATTACATATGATTTTTCTAAGAATATCAGTCACAATCTTTGATGGCCAAACTGCAGATATTCAAGGGAACAGGAGACGAGGAGAATAACACAAAGATGAGTGGTTTTTAGAGTGGTGCTTTTTTTTCTGGAAAATCAAACATGTTGTACAATGAGTGAATGAAGTTCTTCAAAACCAACTGTACTTTTATGTTCTTTGAATTTGAGGATGTATTAATTTTAAGTGATATATTAGCTCTGTGGAAACTTTTTCTGAAACACCAATCCAACAGCTTTGAATCAGTTCAAAAATTGCTTTTAGACAAAAGGAAACTCTTGTCTACTGTAAACTATTTGTCTGGCACAGTACAGAGTAGATACTATTCCACAGAATAATTACATCTTCTTACCACATCACCATGTTGTCATCTCATATTAATTTAGAAATTAAAAAGCTATAACCAATAACAAGATTGGTTAAATGAGAATAACAAGACACACTGAAATATTTTTTGACATATGAATTTATTATTTTGTATTTTTGGCAACTCAGAATTGTTTTTTCCAGGTTTTTGGTAATAGGATACTAGGAGACAATTTATTCTGAGACTAGAGTAACAAACTTCAGTTCCTATTATAAATGAAACTTCTAGTTTTTATGCTATGTTTTCATCAAGTGTTAGTATTAAGGTCTTTTCTGCTATTAGTTTTTTAATCTGTATGCACATCTATTTATCATCCCCAAAGACTGTCTTATTGCTAGCTCTCCTAAAGTTCTGTATTTCCATCTGTTCTTTTCATGCTCTTGAATTTAGATTACAGTAACAATAAAACTTACGACCTGAAAAGAAGAGGAAATAGTGGTTATCCCTGTCTAATCTTAAATTTTCTATAAAAAGATGTGTGTGTAAAAGGTCTTGAATTTAGCCTTTCAGGTTAATATTTTAGAGGATGTTTTCTTTTAAAAACAAACAAACTTCTCCTTAGCAGCAATGCTACGTGTTAACATTTAACTAGGAAAAAAATTCAATTCAAAAACAATTCTTGAATATTCTTTATTTCTTCTGTTCATTTAGTAGTACCTTAAGCAAATTTAAGTTCTGACTTCTACACAAAAACCACCGTCAAAGCTCTCCCAGCCCCCACCTCCTGCCTTGGGAGGCAACAATTCTACCCATTAGCAAGGTCAGTGGCTTGGAAAAACCTGGAAAACAGCAGCTACTAGAAACCCGCTAGAATAATATCTCCAGCAGGTGATAGATTAGTTGGAACAAATTGGAACCATTGCAGTTCAGCAATCCTGGTTTCTTTCAAGCTGTTTTTAAAATGTCGTCATTTTAATACACAATTTAAGCCCTGCGGAACAGTCCGCAGCAGGTTAATTTGAATCATATGATGTGTCACTGCCCTCAGCTGACATGAGCTCTATTCCATGTGTGAAGCCATAATAAATCCATTCCCAACCGAGGAAAATTCCCCGTGAGAAGGTGAACTAATCCAGGCCTCACACTGGCATGCTAGACCCTCCATAATTGAAAGCAGGGCCACCTGTTCCCAGCACAGTTAGCCTACAGAGAAAAAAATTAGATCAGATACCTCTTCTATTGAAAACTCATTCATACTTCTTGTAAATTCAGGTTCAGCTGTGAAATGTTTGGTATGACATCATATAGAAATGTAGGAATACGCTCACTTGATCCCAGTTTAAAGTTTTGTTAACTGTAGGCTTTCTTTGAAATGATTTTTTTTTTTTAATGAGAGCTGACAGATAAGAACTGGTAAGGGTACAGATTTTTCTAATTAACTGAGGGTCATTTGCAAAAACATTTTTATTCCCCGATCTTTTGTTTTTTCATTGTCCTTATGGACAGAAAAGTTGAACTATTTCATCTTAGCCATGAGATGACATTTAAATGACCACAATGAAAAAAAGTATTAAGTTAGGATAAGATTCCCAAGTCATTTCTGGTTTATTATAAATTATTGATTTCGATACTTCACTGATTATATAATTTAAATAACATGCTTATCCCAACAGTTACAAATGCAGTTCTACATTTATTTTAAAGTACATAGTGTCTGTAGTTGAAATACATATCCACTGATGTTCTTTTCTCATAAATTTAAAATGACTTTAGTCCCATCTTGTTTAAATTATTCACCATATAGTTTTTTTATTGTCCTAAATTTATTTTAACTTTGGACTGGTTCATTTCTGGTTTTATTTCATTTTAGTTTTAATAATCGATTTAAATTTAATTGGTTATATTTCCATTTTGAACATTTTTAATATTTAATGTTAACTTACTGTTTGGTGTATTACAATGATTTTAACTCCAGTCCAAAATTATTGGCATTCTACAAGCCTCTTTGATTTGAATGAAAATAGGCTATACAATACTAAAAGATTTCTTAGTTACAATAATGCCATTTAGTTGTGTATATGGATATAAGGTATGAATTTTAAGTTGTTTATACCATATATATAATTTTAAATGTTTGCCTTGATAAAGTCTTATTATTATTAAATTTTAACTTAGTTGGAAGTAATTTAGATGTATTTTAAAGGTGATTAATTCAAGGGAATTAAAATAACTGAGAAAATTAACCCAAGTAGACTTTAACATTTTCCAGAGAAGGAAAATAAAGAGGATTTTTTGTTGTTGTTGTTTTGTATTTTTAATGGTGGTACTGGGATTTGAAGTCAGGCCCTCATACTTGCCAACCATGCATTCATTGCTAAGCCACACCTTCGGTCCTGATTTTTGCTTATTATTTTGAGATAGAGTCTTGCTTCCTGCCCAGGTGTGTGCCTGTGTAAATCCACCTGTTAGGTTTTCTGTTTTCAGCTCTCACTGAGAACAGGAAGTCTCTTGAACTTTGTTCTGCCCAGGCTAGTCTTAGAACAAAGATTTCAACAATCTCAGCCTCCTAAAAAGCTAGTATTATATGATCCTAGGATTGGATATATAAACCATTGGATTGTTGTAGTCATCAATGTCTAGTTAATATTTTTATTTTTTATTTTTATTTTATTTTATTTTTGCCAGTCTGAGCTTGAACACAGTGCCTGGACATTGTCCCTGAGCTGCTCTTGCTTTTGTTTATGTGGTACTGAGGAATCAAACCCAGGGCTTCATGCATGCTAGGCAAGCACTCTACTGCTAAGCCACATTCCCAGCCCAAAATTCCTCCCCCTCTCTCCCCACCCTCCCACCAGTCGTGGAGCTTGAACTCAGGGCCTGGCGCTGGACCTGAGCTTTTTTGCTGAAGGATAACATGCTATCATTTTAGCCACAGCACCACTTCCTTAAAGGCAAGAAGATTCAAAATGAAAGAAAAGATCTTAAGCTAAATTAAAATTATTTCTGTTAACATTGACCTGATACTTTTTTACCTTTTTAAAAGAAAATTAGGCCATACTTGAGACCTGCCTCTATGTTAATCCAGTTTTTCAGCCTTACCAGTCTGTTATCATCTACATTTAAAAACTAGTTAATAAAACTGTAAGAACCTTGACTTTTACACTTTCTAAGTTTTTTAAATTTTTATTATCTTTAACTAGTTGTCATTCACCAAAGCAGTCTATTAATACAGTGCCTCTTGATCAATGTTACATCTTATTCCTAAGATTTATGGGTTTCACTTGCCTGTCAGCATTGTATTATCATAGTTTATTTTCTCAGTGGTGTATCCAAATGAAACAGTAAATTTGATGTTGAAATGGACAAAGTATTTAAAATACAAGAAAGCTTTTGTTATTTCAGCTTGGGTTTTTCAACCCTAACTTGTCTTACAGGAAGAAATGAAAGAAAAAAGGATGATATTTAGCACATTGATTTTTTTAAAATAAACTCCATTCAGAAAACAGCCTTATTCTAACACCCAACTTTTCTCTCTGAATCAGTAAGCTGTATTAATTACTTACACTATAAAATGAAGGGGCTTAAATCTTCTTTAATGGTATAGCAAACAATGATACCTCCAGGGGACAATACTTCTCTGTTACTTGTCTTAATAGAAAGCCAAACATCATAGCAGCTAGTCAGAGTGGCGAGGTAAAAAGGGTCAGCACTAGTGTACCTTGTTGAGCAGTAGTTACTTAGACATTTTACTTCTTCATAGAGCCAAATTCTGATAGAATTCTTTCCTCTACAGAAAAGAATGAGAATGAGTAGGGGGATACCTTTCTAGGAATATGGAATCGGTTAAGGTGAAATAAAAAAAGAATATTAACTGGCTTCTCCAAACTTCTGCTTTTGCATGCTGCTCTTTTTCCCCTAATACTCTAACCCTGCCCTTCCCAAGGGCACAGTAGGGAGCCTTCTAGTCTTATCTCTGTTCTGTAGCCTCAGCCATCTCTTTTATGCTAACAATTTCCAAATGTCTAGCTATAGTTTTGACTTACTCTCTATGTCAGTTTCCTTAAATTAGACCATTTTTTTCTTTCATCTTGTTCATTCATTCTCTTCCTATAATGCTCACTTCTTTTCCTTTTTAGTTCTGAGAATTGAACTCAGAGCTTTGTGCATGCCACCCGTGTGTTCTGCCATTGAGCTAGCTTTCAGCCCAGTGTTCAGACTTTAAAACTGTTAGTGATAGCAGCCGTATTCTATAACAGCATCTCTGATTAATTCTCCCTTGTATTCAGTCCTTTCAGTTTTGCCTTTGAAGAAGTCCTCCATATAGTTACTACCTCCCTGGTGTAGATGATGTATGCCTTCATTGCTTCCTCATTCTGTTTACTGATAGCCCTAACTAGATTCTTTTTTTTTCTTAATAACTGTATCCCCATGATCCTGCAATATTAGACTCTTCTGCTTAACTCATGAATCGTGACCACCCATTTCCCTCCATTCCTCAAGAAAACACTTTTCTTGGTGCCTTGCTCTCAATATTTGCAACAAATAGATTGGTTTTTGGCTTAATCCCATTCAAGTTTTTTTGTTTTGTTTTGTTTTTTTCTTTTTAGAGCAAAGCTGTTTTCTAAGAAGTTTTGTGTTCCATCAGGAGGCACGTAGTATCTGAGCATGTAATGCTCTTTTTATGGTCTTATCAGCTATTGACACTCAATGCCCAAATTCATTGAAGATTTTACACCCAAAACGATGATAAAGGCTTATTTCCCTTTATTTACATGCTTTCAAAAATGGCATAGTTTTCTAGTATATCCTAATAGTGGCCAGTTAATTGATGTTGTTTAGTATTATTTAAAACTAATTATATTTTTAATAATGCTCAGTTTGCTTATTGGTGGTAATGAGAGCCTCTGTAATTTGGCTTCTCTGCATATTTACTCTGGTTACTTCTTAAGTCTGGAATTCTTTCTTCCCTTTTCTCTGTCCACTCTTAAATCTAAGCTGTTATTAAATTCCTTAGCCTAAATACCATTTCCTTCAGTGATATTTTTTCATTTCTGTTTAATCTGTTGACGTTTATCTCTTCACTTTTTTAAGACCATTTTTCACTAACCTTCTCAAAACAATATTTGGCCCTTACCAAAATTATATCCATTGTCTCCAAGTATGAATATATTTCACCATTGAAATAGCAAAACAAAAGCCATAGGCACCAAAAATCTGCCACTTGGCCAAGATATAGCTCAGCGGCTATATCTTGCCTAGCAAAGTACAATTTCCAGTACCAGAAAAGAAAAGAGTTTTAAAGAATACAGTTTTTAAAATCTGCCAAAAGTATTGGACATGGGATTTTATTTGGTCTCATAGAGTCATTACCCAGAATAGAGACCTCATTTGGGAGTCTAGTGAACTAGAAATTGAAATATTGAAATATATTCATATAAAAAGTAATACAATTCTATAATTATAACATATACTTTTGGAAAAACAATGTTACAAAGTAAGTATTTGATCAGATGTGTATTGAGTGATTTTGCTAGTAGTGGTAATTCCAGGTCTCATTAAAAAGCATTGTGAATTTCTACTGGCAGGTCAAAGCTTGTGTTGGTCTATCCATATCATTGAATTGCCCCCTAGCACCATGCATGTAATCCTTCCTCACAGCACACAGGACATACCCGCTTCTTCCTTACAGTGTATGGGACCCATGTATCCAGTTTCTTCTCACAGTTTATGGATAGCCTGTATCCAGTTCCTCGTCATGGCACAGCATATAGACAGTGCATCCTCACAGTATATGAAATAGTATGTGTCCAGTTCCTCACAGCACATCAGACAGAACATATGTGGTTCCCCTTGGTATACCTTAATTAAGGCACTCATCTGTCACTACTGATGTCTTAACATGCCATGTCTTCCCCCCAAACATGCCAATCTCATTGCTTTGGCAGCTTTATAGGTTTTCCTCCTTACACCCAAGAATACTCATTCTTCATTGTTCTTTGTCATGAATACCTTTCCTTGGATACTGTAACAAAAGTCTGAATTCCAAAGAGAAAAATGGATTATGACCTTAGGACAAAAATTTTTATTGAAGTTATTATAATCTGGAAAATCAAATTCACTTGTAGATTTGTTCTCTTTGCATTTACCTCTCTAAGGTAGGGAATGAAAATCCTACCATTTTTGTGTCTATACATAGCTATGCATGTAAACACTGAATATTTTCCTAGTAGGCCTTCCTGGCCTTTTTTAAAAAATGTCTTTTGAAAACAAACTTCCAAAGGAAGAAACAGTTAACAAAAAGTTTTCTTTCATAAGTTATGATTTGAGTTTAAGCCATATTGAACCCATTGGGTTTTTGGTAAAAGATTTCATAATACATCATAATGTAAGTAATATGATGACTAATGGGTCAAATAAAGTCGGAACATTTTAAATAAGAAAATAGCTGGAACAGTTTTCAAGAAAGTTTTCCAACTGATGTTTGGTCCCCCACAAGGTGTATATTAACATAAACTTAGGGGAATCACCTCTGGGGTTTAAGTTCCCTCTCTGATTTCATTATTGCAAAATGATTCTTTTCTTTTCACTTTTAAGTCACCTTCTAGGGTGATGGAAGCATAAAAATAACTATAATTTGTGTTTGTCTAATCTCCTTTTAACTCAATAGTTGTTCCATCTTTCTGTTTCCTGGTAGCTGTTTATAAAGTTTTGAAGGGTAATTAGAATCTAACAATTGACAGTCATGGGTTTACTTGGTAACTTAAAGATACAGAATATGTTCCAGGGATGGTAAGAAATTAGATGTGGCAGAAAATATGACTCAACTGGGAGAGTCTCAATTACTGCATATTTCTAAAATCTGAACTTTGAAAATAGTCCATTTATTAAATTCATTGAGGACTTATAAACCATTAAAACTCTTTTTTAGTAAGTTTTTTATTGTGAAAATACTGTACAGAGGGATTACATGAGAAAGGTAATGTGTACATTTCTTATCAAGCATTGTTGCCTCCTCCTTTGTTTTTTTCCCTACCATCCCTTCCCTCCCACCTCCTCAACTACACTCCCCTCCCCCTGCCCCGCCTCAATTGTAAAGTTCATTTTTCAACACAGTGTCTTATAGATCTCATTGTTGCAGTGGGTCAACCTGTATCCCTATTTAAACATTTTATTTTTCCCTTCCCCTTTCCAAATTATAGCAACATCAAATACAGTGAAAACAGGGGTTATACCGTGGGGGAGGGACTTACAAAGCAACAAAAAATCACATGGTACCTTATAAATAAGTTAGAAACAATAGCAAGAAAGGAAAAAAAAAAACACTTGGGTCCTCATCTTTGGGTTCATTTCGCTTAATGTCACCTTATCTGGACCTTTTCTGCTTGTCCCAGCCATATACTAGTTATTAAAAATACGGGAAACCATGGGAACTATATTTCTTTGGGCCTGGCTTACTTCACATAACAGATACTGGAGGGGATGTGGCCAGAAGGGAACTCTACTGCATTGTTGGTGGGCGTGTAAACTTGTTCAACCACTTTGGAAAGTAGTATGAAGGTTCCTCAAGACTCCACTTAGAGCTCTCCTATGACCTGTAATCCCACTTTTGGGCATTTACCCAAATGATCAAAAACAAGACCATACTAAAGCTACCAGCACAACTATGTTTATTGCAGCATTATTTACCATGGAACCAACCCAGATGCCCCTCAGTAGATGAATGGATCAAGAAAATGTGGTATATATACACAATGGAATTCTATGCCTCCATCAGAAAGAATGACATTGCCCCGTTAGGAAATGGAAAAACTTGGAAAAAATAAAACTCTTATATACAAGAGTCTGACAATGGGGGGGGGGGGGGGGAATGGAAGGGGTTGGGGGGGGGGGGGGAAGGAGAGGATTGGGATGGGGGGGAGGGGGGAGGCTGGGAAGGGATGGGAAGGGTAAACAAAGGAGGAGGCTGCAATGCTTGGTAAGAAATGTACGCATTATCCTGCCCATGCAATTGTAACCCCTCTGTACAGTTTGTTCACAAATAAAATAAAATAAAATTAAAAAAATAAATAAAGAAGAAAAAAAAAAAGAATAAAAAAAAAAAGAGTCTGACAATAATTGGAATGAAACCCACATTAATAATTGATGCTTGAGTTTTTTTCCAGTGTGTTTTTAGTTGTTGTAAAGCATTATTCTATATAATTTTCATTGTGTCTATGGAAAAAAATCATAGTCTATTTTTTAAATATTTTTATTTTAATGACAGTTACTGTGTTTCATCAACTTGTTAAACTATGATGGTCCAAAAATGTAAACTGCCCGATTTTTATTTTCTGTGTTTAAAAATGCCAAACTTAGCCAGGCACTGGTGGTTCCTACCAGTGATGCTACCTATTCAGGAAGCTGAGTTCTGAGGCTCAAGAAACAAAGCCAGCCTAAGAAGGACAGTCCTCAACTCTTACCTCCAATTAACCACCAAAAAGCCAGAAATGGAGGTGCTGCTCAAGTGGTAGAGTGCTAACCTTAAGCTAGAAAGCTCAGGGACAGAGCCAGCCCCTGAGTTCAAGTCCCCAAGCCCTGAGTTCAAGCCCCATGACTGGCACAAAAAGGGGAGGGCAAACTTTTGTTGCACTTTTTTTTGTTGTTTCTAAGAATAATTTCCTGTACTATGAGACTGAAAAATATTCAAATAAAAGGTCTAATTTTTTTTGGGGGGGTGGGTCGGTCATGGTGCTTGAACTCTGGGCTTGGGCGCTGTCCCTCAGCTCTTCAGCTCAAGGTGAGTGTTCTACTGTTTGAGCCACAGCACCACTTTGGTTTTCTGGGGGTTTATTGGAGGTAAGAGTCTCACAGACTTTCCCTGCACGGGCTGGCTTTGAACCGCAATCCTCAGATCTCAGCCTCCTAAGTAGCTAAAGCTCTGATTTTTTTTACTAAAAAAAAAGAGTGCCTAGCTAGTTCAAGGATGGAAAGTCTATTGATACTGGGTACTAAAAGTGTCAGTACAAATTGGGTACCAGTGGCTCACAGATATAATCCTAGCTAATCAGTAGGCTGAGGTGTGGGAGTTAAGGCTTAAGAACAAAAGACTCTCATCTCCAATTAAGCAACAGTAATCTGGAAGTAGAGATTTGGCTTAAGTGTGACCAAAAAGTGTGTCACCAGTATGACCAAAAATTCCCAGCAAATTATATATATATATATATATATATATATAAACATATAATAAATATATAACATGTAATAATTATTTAATGTTTAGTAGCCTTGCAAAATTATTGATGTCAGATGTGACAGTGATTATACATTTTAGTGTCATTTATATACCAGCAAAGAATATATGTGTGTGTGTATTAGCATTAGAGCTTGAACTCAGGGCCTTAGCACTCTCAGCTTTTGTGCTCAAGGCTAGAACTTTTAATTTGTGGACTTTCTTACTCTGGCACGCGATTCCAGTTCTTGGTAGACCTGATATTTTAGAAAGGAATACCTAGTATTACAATATTGCCTTGTATTTCAACTCTGATTTTCCACTTTCCAGCCCCCAAGGAGAGACTAACCTGTGAGCTAATTTCTTTTTTTTTTAATTGTGAAAATACTGTACAGAGGATTTACAATTACATGGGCAAGATAATGAGTACATTTCCTATAAGCATTGTAGCCTCCTTCTTTGTTTCCCCTTCCCATCCTCCCCCCGCCCCCCAATCCTCTCGACCTCCCCCTCCCCCCCACCAAAGTTGTAAAGTTCATTTTCGACATAACAACTTGTACATCTCAGTGGAGGGAAGGGGGAAAACAAATCATTTAAATAGGATACATGTGAACTAATTTCTTACAGAGAATGTAATATCTTGAGGATTAGAAGTTAGACACAGAAAGAGTTCATTAAGTACATGAGCAAACTTGGTGGTATCATATAAATTGGTTGGGGGAAGTAGGTTCTGATGAGGTAGGCAATGGCTGCAGATAAATACAAGACCTTGTAATAGCTGAACAATATCCAAAACTTAGAAGAGGAGAAAACAAGGAGTGGCTGGAATATAGGAGAAAAGGAAATGGGATTCATGGACGTAAAATTGACAAAACATATTCATGTTTGTATTGGACAGGGAAAAAGGTAATTCAGTGAGTCAAAGTCAGATTGCTAACATGAGCATGTGGTCCATAAAAGAACCATTAACTAAGAGAGGGAGAAACAGAATATATAAAAGGAGTTAATGGATTGTTTTGGATGAATGGATTTCATAATTCCATAGGAGTTCAGCAGAAAGGTCGACAGACTTTGTATTCATTTTTCCTTTTTCAGTATTAAATATATGTTTAGTTGCAGGGAACTAATGGTGCTGTGTCTCAGGCTTGTAATCCTAGCTACTCAGGAGGCTTAGGTCTGAGGATAGAGGTTCAAAGCCAACCTTATCCAAAAAGTCCATAAGTCTTTTATCTCCAATGAAATGAATATTTGTTAGGTTATATTAAGCACCAACTTTTATTGGACATGTAGGTATGGGATACACTCTGTGTTCTAGGTACTAGTTATAAAAATGTATGACATGCCTAGCCTTTATGACACTTGTAGTCTAATATCTTATAGGTAACGTTTACAAAATGATGACATAAAATGAAATATAAAAATTAAAACAGAAATAATGTCAGTTTAAAGAACAATAATAACAACCTCTGATACATGACACATTAAAAATAAAACTGTAGGTTTTAATAATTTTCTGTTAAATTGAATGAGATGTTTCTACTCTGTCAATGCAGAATGAAGGCAAAAGTTGACAAAGGAGGTTAGCAGCAGGTCACAAGGTAGAAGCAAACATTCTGTGCATAAACTTGACTAGAGAATAATAAGGGAGTATACTTCAGTCAGATGGATCAAGGTTAATGAATACCTGTATTTTTTTCAAAAATTGTTCTATCCAGTAATAGAAGTCCTTTCCCCCCTCCCCCATTGGAGAGAATGCCAGTTTTGGGTAAGTAACAGTAAAAACTGTAATGTCTGCTTCATTTTGCCTAAGGTGTGAGGGCAGAAGCAAAAGTGGAAATGATGGCCTTGATATCTGTGTGCAGCCCTCCATGTATTAGGAACAATCACAGTGAATAGCAATAATGTAGCCTGATGGATCCAAAGAGAACGTTTCTTCAAGTAACTACATGGAAAGAATAGTTAGTAAAAGAAATACAACATTCTGGCATCAGAATGCATATCTTAAAAGAACACTCGGGTAATTTTCCTGCCTTTTTTGTTTTTATAGCTGACATCAACTTGGATATATCAAAGCCTTTGAAAGCAAACCTAAGTTTTACCAAATTGGATCAGATAAATCAGTTTTTGAAGAAGATAAGAAATGCACACAGCTTTGCACCTAGTGAAGAAACCTCAATTGTGTCAGATACTACATTGAACAAAGAGGAGCATCCAGTATCCAAATGTTACCGTGGAAAATTGTCTACACCTAAAATTCATGGTTATGGAATAGAGAAGATTTCATTTCAAGAAAACATGTGGAATACTATTTCCTGCTTTCAAAAAATTTCTGTCCACACTACTCAGATTGTGGTCTCTATGGAAACTGTCCCCCATGCTGATAAACCATGTCTGTTAGCATCCCTATCCAACCTCAGTGGAAGCCTTAATGTCAGAGCAGCGCAAAAAGCGCCTGGTAAGTTACAGATAAGGAAGGGAAGGGGTAGGGCTGAGGATAGAGGAGAAAGACAAAGCAATATTTATTTTTCAGATGTTGCTAAACATCTGAAAAATGTATTATTTTGAAGATTTATGTTAAAGAGAAATGAAAGGTTTTAAAAGCCATTAGAGATGGGGGTGTTTCTGGTTTGTGACCTTATTTATGGCACAGATAGTTTTGTAACAAGTCCTTTGAGCCTGTTTTTTCAGTGCCCTTCTAAAATGCTTCTATCCACCCCTTGAGGCATATTCCTACCAGCGTCTTGATAACTTTCAGTTCCTAACTTCTTTTTATCTCAAGGGGCTATTGTGGAACAAAGGTGATTCAGGGCTTTTGTTTGTTTGTTTTTTGTCAGTCATGGGGCTTGGACTCAGCCTGGATGCAGTCCCTGAGCTCTTAAGCTCAAGGTGAACGCTTTACCACTTGAGCCACAACTACACTTTTGTTTCAGGTTTCTGTGACTCATTAGAACAGTAATTTTCAAAGTGAGATCTCAGTATCCACAGCAGTTTCACCTGGGACTTCACTGGTAATATGTATTCTTATACCCCACCCCAGCTGAAAGAGTCAGACTCTGGGCATAGAGCCCAGCAGTGTGTATTTCAGTAAGCCCTACAGGTGATTCTGATACACTGCATTAAATAACTGGTAACAATTTATTTAAAAAAGAAAAATTGCTGGGGTGGCAGATATGCTATATCAAGTGTAACAGAAGCCAAAGTTCAACTCTGCAAGAATGCCATTGAAGCATTTTATCAGTTAGTAACACCTGGCAAGGAAAAAAAACTGTGCTTCTGTACCTAGCCCAGAAAAGAGGCCTAGCCAGCTGCAACTGAATGTCATTGATGGGTGGAAAGGTTAGAAGCTAACTGGTAATGACATCTACATTTTTCTCTTCTGGTACTCATAAGTTGTTAGGCACTTCTTTTACACTGTCAGAAAGGGTGGGCATAAGGAATGGGAGGATGGGGCAGAAAAGGGCAACACAGGTGGCAAATAAAAGTTTTCAATCAGGAAGTGGCTCTGTGGCTCAAGCGGTAGAGCACTCACCTTGAGCTGAAGAGCTAAGGGATAGCGCCCAAGCCCAGACTTCAAGCCCCACAACCGACAAAAAATAAATAATTAAAAATAAATAAATAAAAGTTTTCAATCATAGCAACTGCTACTGTAAAAGTGACAGGAAAATGCCAGAAATTTTGCTCTAAAAATAAAAGTGGTAAAAGCAAACCATCTTTTCCACTTTAGTTTGTACAGGGAAATACATGAAGGAAAAGAGGTAGTGCAGGGGATAAAACGCTAAAATTATGTGCAGTTTAGTTGCTTACCAACAAGTAAATAAGGGGCAGCTGGAGTCTATATAATTTCATTTCATAAAGTCAATTTGGGTACAGTAGTTTAAGAGATAAAAGAAAATGCTTTATAGTTGAGAAGTATTCATTTTAAGCCAAGCATAGATGATTTATTTCTTTCTCACCAGAAATATTTGTGACCAAGCCAGCTAAAAAGCTCTGTAGTTTTTTATCGTCTTTAAAGTTTGAACTGAAAAATATAAGGTTCCTGGGACCTGAAAAACATTAAATACCAAAATACACTGCAGAAATACACTGCCGAATCTACTAAATATCCAGGAATAAACTGCAGCTTAGGCAGCATTGAGCTGGCTTCTATGCCTTTTCCTTGTACCCTAATTAGAGCATAGAGAGTGCCCTAAGTAGAACTCAAAGTGGAAGAACTTAAGCAAACTATATTCAAAGTCCTTTTCTTTTATCCTCGTCACTTTAAAATTTATTTTCTACTCATATTTTATAAACTTCTATTGGTGACTACCCTTGCTAAATGTTTTCATCTAAAATATAATTTAAAATCTTTCTCTGGCATTGAGCCAGACAAACTTTTTAGATTCCTTCTATTCGTTTTTTGTAACTTTTCTTCATACTAGAAAGACTACATGCCCTTTTTTTTCTTATACAGTTATGTTTTAGGTCTAGTTAAACACAAAAATAAAAAACTATAGCTTTGACTAAGACATACTTGGTATAACCCTTCTAAGAAGTATTCAGCAGACATTCTAAAAAGTTTGTATTGCATTAAATAAAAATTGAAGTCAGCCATTTAATAGGAAAAATTTCATTATGAGACCATTACAAATACCAGATATTTTTCTACATTTCCACTTTATGTGACAGCATGCCCAAAACATCTTAGAAGATAAAATTAGCAAAGTAGTTACATAATTAAGTCAAATAGGATTGTACCAAGTTCTAGTTATTACTGAACACTGGTTTCTAGGACAATTACGGTAAGAGATTATTATGTAGCTTTGTGTTCATATGCATCTGTGTGCGTATGCTAGTCCTGGGGCTTGAACTCAAAGCCTGGGCACAATCCCTGAGCTTTTTTGTTCAAAGTTAATACTCTTATCACTTGAGCCACAGCTCCACTTCCAGTTTTGTGGTGGTTAATTTGAGATAAAAGTCTCAGGCTTTCCTGCCCAGGATGGCTTCAAACCCTCAGCCTCCTGAGTAGCTAGGATTACAGGTCTGAGCCACTGGTACTGGCTTACATAGCTTTTAAACTATTTTTAAATAAAAATGAATGTAAACTTCAGACATTAATTTTCATTATGTAGTTAAGTATCTTAAAATTACATACTTTACAGGTTGTATAAAACATAGGCGGTTGTATATGTATTCAGGTATAGGTACAGTTTTGATAAGTGATTTTAAAATATCCAACACCAGTCCACATACACAAAACCCTTTTACCAGTAGTCATATTTCCTTTTGTAGTTTTCAAATAACATCATTCTGCATTCAACCAAATTTTTATAGTACGTCTTTGAGCTCGATGCGGTTAATGTCAGATTTTTATAGGCTGAATCTAATACAGAAATACTTAACTGTGTCTTTGATTTTACAGTTTATATAACTATTGTGGCCATCTGCAACAGCTGCACTTTTCAAATTATTTGCTGGACCAAATTGAGCACAGTGACAAAAGTAGTCATCTCAGATGTACTATTAAACAGAGAAAGAAAAGGGAGCATTGCTTTGGTACAGTATAGCCATCTGCTATACAGATGTTATTGTATAGAATGACTTAAGATAAAATAATTGTAGAAAAATTTTCATTAAAACCTCAACAATTTGCACTTGTTTATTCAAATCTGCATAGCTCCCCAATGAGACAACACAGTTGGGGTTTCTTTGGTTCTCACTCACTTTCTCTTTGATCCTTTTTGATGTGCTGACTTTAATAAACATACTCAAAAACACTGTGCAAAAAACATCATGGAAAAAACTACAAAGGAACAATTATAGCAGCAGAAACTACTCTAATCCCTAACTTACGCAAGCTATTTTTAGTGAAATATTTTTTTAACACTCTTTATGTGACAATGTTATATAAACAGGGAAAAATGGTCCTTTCCAGATGAATGTTAATTTAGGGGCTGAAATAGATTTGTAATGCTAGAGGAATCCTATGTGCTAAGTAATATTTAGAGAAACTCCACTGGGACTGTGTTACAGGCATGTTCTCTCACTTGTCAGAGGTACAAAAAAATACTGTGAGCTTGCCTAAGGATTATATTTTTTATCATCTAAACTTTCATAAGCTTATGGAAATTTAAGAAATGTAAGAAAGGGAATAACAAAGTAATGAACAAGAACATTAATGTTTTTCTCTAAACGTTTTCAATACATTTAAATAATCTGAAATGTTTTCATGTTTATTAACTAATATTTTTGTATATATGTGCCAGTCCTGAGGCTTGAACTCAGCCTGGGTAGGGCTCCTGAGCTGCTTTTTCTCAAGGCTAACACTACCACCTGAGCCACAACTCTATTTCCAGCTTTTTGGTAGTTTATTGGAGCTAAGAGTCTCACGGACTTTCCTGCCTATCAAACTGAAATCCTCAGATCTTAGCCTTCTGAGTAGCTAGGATTATAAGCAAGAGTCACAGCACCCAACTTATTAATTTTTTAAACTAAATATTTACAAATTATTTACTGAAATTGTTAAAAGAATACCGGATTCCATAATGTGGAACAAAATGAAATAGTTAAATGTTTTCCACGAACAAAAAAAATCCTCCAGTTCTTCTAAGCTTCCTGTATTATTTTGCGACCCTACACTGAACATTTCAAGGGACTTGATTCTTTTTTTTTTAACTCCACTCTGCCGATGCTTATGTAGCAGTGACTTACAATAACTGAACTCATATTTCTGCTAGAATACTTACGTTTTCCCATGTGTCTGAGTAAAATGGCCCTAAAGTTCTGATTTTAGTAGATGTAATGCTCATATCCTTAAATTAACATATATAGTATTGCATTAAATCCTGTGAGTGAATTTTCAATAACAAAATGAATCTCATCTAGAAATTGTCTTATATTTTGAAATACTTTAAAGTAGATGATATTCTTTTTCTATCCATTAACTCCATCATCTCATTCTACCAAATCTCTTTTTTTATGATTTGGTTCTGAGACTTAAACTCAAGACCTAGGCATGATCCCTGAGATGTTTTGCTCAAAGTTAGTGCTCTACCACTTGAGCCACAGCTCCACTTCTGGCATTTTGGTGGTCATTTAGAGATGAGTCTTGTGGACTTTTGTTCCCAGGCTGGCTTTGAACCATGGTTCTTAGATCTCTGCCTTCTGAGTAGAATTACAAGCATGAGCCATCAATGATATCCACAATGTAATTTGGGGAGGGGAGTATAATTTGAAGTATTATTGTGTAGAAACCCTAAGTATATAATTATAAATTCTGAGTTTGTGGCACATCTCTTTCCACAGGCAGGGTAGGAAGTGAACTAAATAGCTCTTCATCAGAGTAAATTATGGTTCTGTTAGGAAAAGCTCCTTATATTTCAGCAAACAAGAGTATGAAATGGCTGAGCTGAAGCTGCTTTGCTCTTCCTCTGGGATACTTACATTGGCAACTTCCACCTCAACAGGGAAGAGGGAATTCGGATATGAAAAAGTTAATGACACAAAGGAAAAGAGCCTAAACTCTCAAATGCTGGGCCATTTTGAGAAAAGTTGGACCCTCCTCTTCATAAGGTGATCAGGGACTTTCCACTCAGGCACCAAGCAGTAGGTTGAGCTCCTTTTATTTAGTCCCAAGAACTGTGTTTAAGTAACTTTCACTGCCCTGCTGCTGTCATCCAGATGTACTTATCTTTGTATATAAACAAAATGAGAGAAAGAAAGCACTGCCACATTATTTTCTGTGTATATAAAATGCATCTTCTCATGTGCACCAAATTCAAGACTAATAAAATATAAAGAACCTAAAATTCCTTTTCATGTACTGAAAAGTGAAACCTGATCACTAATTGATACGAAATGGAGCTCTAGCTTTTCATTCCTAGTTAACATGTTTCCTGAGGGAAATCCCTTAAGATATCCTCATACCCTTTGGATGCTGCAGAGATGCACATTAGCCTTGGGGGAAATAAAACATTCAATTAGATATGACTTCTTAAAATAATATGTTGCAATAATATGCCATTTACAACACCCCAAAGATGCTTGTTAATTTTTTAGAAGAAATAGCATCTCTCTAGTGCTTGAACAACTGGAAATGAATTTCTGACAGTAAAAGCCAGAGAACAAACTTAACTTTTAAGCAGCCACTAAGGACTGAAGTGGAAGTACTGCTTGTAGAAAGTTATACAAATTACTAACAAACCTTAATGAATATTGGGTGTGGGCATCAAAGTCCTGTCACTTTTGACACTGTGTCCCAACTAGCTTAAACCTAACCCTCAAAAAAAAGCAGAGATCTCATTGGATCTGTAACATCTGGGATTTTATTTGTCATTTTGGCATACCTGGCAAGCGCAAAAGAAAGAGTAAAAAGGGATTATCTTGACAATGAAATGAGTTACTGAATATTGTGATAATGAAAAGCAGAAGAATTCTAATACCTTTCTATAGTCCCTGAGGTAGAGGTATGTTTATGGTTTTGCAAAAGTAAAATGTGGGCAGGCATAACAGATGGCCTAGAATTTGTGAAATCTAATACCCCCTCATCCCAGGACAGAGTACTACTATTAATCCTGGTTAGATTCCCTCCTATTACTTTATAACAACTTTCAAAGTTGCTACTGATGAACTGACATGTAACTCCTTTAGGTTACCTGTAGATTACTGATTTTTTTTCCACCTCTGGTAATTATTTTTCTCTATATTCTGATGAACTATCAAGACATTAAAAACAGCAAAATAGAAAGTTCTAAAAAGTGGATAGGAGATAAAAATATATATTATATAGTATATGTACATATAGTTTATACAGAGTGATTCTTACTGCATAGCTCGGGCTGGTCCCAAACATGATTCACTTTTGTGCTTCCATCTCCTGAATGCTGCCACAGCTGACTACTACATCTTTTATTATGTGATATATATTCACTTTTCTGTGGTAGAGGGCTTTTCCATTTCTTATAATGTCGTTATGTGATTATAGTTGTTTAGGTACATTTTTAGTTCTAGTGCTTTACTATAGCTATTTTATATTCCAGCAGAAAGCTTTTAAACTAGGATAGCAACTCCAGAGATATAGAAGGTAACCTTTGGGTTGCAGCCTTGCTGTATTAATTTCAAGGCTACATGAAAAATGAAAACTTTCTAACAAGCAACAAACTTGAGCTATCAGAGCAATCTTCTGAGCTGGGTGTAGAGAACATGATGTACCTGCCCAGTCTTTCTAGAGGGAGATGAGCTCACATCAGAGAGATAGATAACCATCTCTGACTTTTTCTTCTGATTCATCACTGACCTGAACTTCATTTGAACCTTGTTAGACAAAAAACAAGCAGAATTCCTGGCTCAAACTATAAAATATAATTAAGCCCCTTTGAAATGATGTGTAAAAGAACATTGCTGTACCCCCACTTATAACCACTACCACCACCACAACCAATAAAGTTAAATCAAGCACTGCCTGTAATGGATTAAAATAATAAATGTTCCTGGATTTCAGTGTTTGAAGTACTTGAAGAAAACAGGCTCCCAGCAGCCGGGGTAGCAGAATGTAGGAGAGACATTTATTAATGACGAGTTCAAGGATTTGGCCTGTTTAAGATCATTACTTTCTGTTTACCGTGTGTTACACATCTCTGTATTTTACACAGCCCACATGTGTCCACATGCAATAATGAAAAGCTTTTTTTAAAAAAAGAATTCTTAATTGTATAAATATGGTCCTCCTGGGGAATATGAAGTCTTCGTAAGATTCTGCTCCCTTCTAATGAGAAATCCAGTGCAGTTATTATAATGTTCCATGAAAATTCACCTTTGAATCTTGTCTCTGTTAGTTTCTTTCTTGCTTTCAGTTTTAGTTACCAATTTCCAGACTTAATGTAATCTAACCTCAGGTTATATATTTTAGAATGTTTTCTTATAATATTAGCACTGTGTATCAACCTATGTATGATAGGGGAAATGATCAGCGCTTCTTTATTCTAGCTCTAACAAAGATATGATAAAGAGCCATTTCTCAAGGTTTAAGTTCATTCAGAAAAAGACAAACCAATAAGAGCTTCATATATTCTTGTATCTAAACAGTGTTCTTTATGAGTTTTTTTTTCTTTTTTGGTCAGTTATGGGGCTTGAACTCTGGGCCTGGGCACTGTCCCTTAGCCCTTCAGCTCAAGGCTAGCACTCTACCACTTGAACCATAGCGCCACTTCTGGCTTTTTCTGCTTATGTGGTGCTGGGGAATCGAACCCAGGGCATGAATGCAAGGCAAGCGCTCTACCACTGAGCCACCTACTCAGCCCTAAACAGTGTTCTTTGGACAGGAGAAAAGGGGGCCTTTGAAACAACAGCAATGCTATTGATTAACATAAAGTTGTCTCACTGAGAAAAGTGATATTGTGAAAAAGTTCTTGCCTGAGTAGTTAATTCCTACAGGTTTTTTTTCCTTAGTTGTCTATGAGGTTAGTGCTCCAGGAAATGGACATTAATTTTCAGAGCTCCAGCTTATGACTATAGAAGTAGAGAAGGTTAGAAGTAAATCTTGCCCCCTCTGTTGAGTTTCTGACAGCATTTAGTTTGCCTGTGATCACAGTAGATTCCCCTGTTATCCATATATTGCCAGTAGGCTGTATAATAGGAAGGTGTCTGGCAAAGCAACCCTGGCTGTAATGAGTGGCTGAAAACACATCTCAGACATTCTTTTATACTCTAGCTGGTCCTCTGGATCTATGGCTATGATGACATGACATGCCAAAGCTGTACAATTGAGCTGGGCAGAGGCATTTATTTAAAACCCTGTTACTAATTGGAAAATGAAATTACTAAGACCTAACTAATAGTGGTAGCTTTTTAAATAATATATAATAAAAGTGCAGTCGTGATGCATTTTTACCATCATCATTAACTTCTCAAAATATGTTTTATTGAAAATATAACAAACATTTTTAAAAACTTTACCATCATTATTCATTTTGAATTTCTAAAACTTTCCCCAATTATGTAAAGAAATGACTTGTATCTCTAAGGAATTAAACCAATATAATATTTTAGGATTCCATCAGTGAAGATCCAAATATTTGTCTTTTCTCATTCTTCCTCTTAATTATTTACTATATAACCAAGTTTTTTTTATATTTAAGTAGTTGTACAGGGTCTTCCAATTCTGCAAAAGTATAAAACACTGTAGTGCTTGAAGGAAGCTGGCAAAATCTGCATCACAGCCCTGCAACATATTGGCCAGCTAATTAGGGCAAAATCTACTCCCATATCTTATCTCCCAAATGAAGGCAAGAATAATCCACAGTATTGTCTTGGGGACTAGATGACATAATCATGCAGAGTACCTTACAAATTGCTTGATACAAACTGAGTACTCTCAGTTAATACAAATCCTCATATCTTGTTTCCCTCCATTTCTCAACAGAATCACATCACTTGAATGCTGAAGTCATAAATCTTTATGACTTTATTTTCTTTTTTTCAAGAGCTCTTTTTTTTTTTTTTTTTGCCAGTCATGGGGCTTGACCTCTGGGCCTGGGTGTTGTCCCTCAGCAATGCAGCTCAAGGCTAGCACTCGTCCAGCTTTTTCTGTTTATGTGGTTCTGAGGAATCAAACCCAGGGCCTGCCTCATGCATATGAGGCAAGCACTCTACCACTGAGCCCTTTTTACCCTTTTCCCCATAGACACTATCATATAAATACCTTACATTTGAGACTAAAACAGGTAACAACACCAGTGTAACACCATAGTAAGTTTAAAAAAAAAAAACATTGATACATCTCCAACCCTGTTACAATCAGCTCTATGACCTTGTAGGTTCTTTAAGGTACTATAATTATCTCATAGATCATCATTACTATATAAGATTCTGTAAGTGTCAAGGTACCTTGGGTTGAAGTCCTCTAAGCTAGTTTTAAATGCCTCCTAGAGTAAAGTATGAAGGTGTTAAAGTGATTTGCCCAGTGTTAGTCAGATAGAGTGAATTTCTCATGGCCATTTGTCTTTCTATTATATCTGTCTTTACAAACTTAGCTTACAGAGGGTGCTGGTGGCTTTTGCCTACTCAAGAAGTTGAGATGTGAGGATCATGCTTTGAAGCCAGCTAGAAAAGTCCATGAGACTCATATCTCCAATTAAGCATCAAAGGCTGAAAGTGAAGGAGTAACTCAAGAAGTAGAGCACCAGCCTTAGGTAAAATGCCAAGTGAGAGCATGAGGCCTTTAGTGCAAGGCCCCATACCAGCACAAACTAAAAAGAAAACAAGCCTGGATTGTATAGATCAGGACTTGTTTCTAAGCCATTGCAGTAAATGACTTAGCAACTCATTTTGCTTTCCTTTTGTTGATGTTGGCAGTGGCAGTATTGATTTTAGGGCTTCATGCTTTCTAGGTAAATGTTCTACCACTTTAGGCATACCTACATTCCTTTTACTTCCACTTATTTTGGGGATTAGGTGAGCATCATTTTTTGTCCAGACAGCCTAGACTTCAGCATAAATGATACTTCCCACTGTAGCCTGGATTATAGACACATATCTTCCATACCCAGCTACGTCTGATGAGATGGGTTCTTACAAAGTTTTTATCCTGGCTGACCTGGTACCACCATCCCCCTGATCTCAGCCTTTCAAGCATCTAGGATTACATAGCCATGACTGTAATCAGTCAGGTCTTGATTACACTTGCAATCAGATGTACAATGCCTGACCTCATTTAGCTTTGACCATTGAGTTTATACCCATTTTCCATCTTTGTAAACAACTAATACAATTGGTATAGCAGAAGACCCTTTTTTTTGCTATTTTTAAGTATGTTTACCATTATTTCCCTCTGTAACAGGTTTCAGTTTGCATTTGGGTGTGCAGGTCTATTTTTTTTATCATAGCCAGGTGATTTAATCAAGTTTATTCTTTGAATAAACTGGCATAACTGTAAAAACAGCATAGAATGGTGGAAAAGAAAGAGACAAAGCATATCCTGTTACCCTTTGGTAGTCTTTGTTTTCTGGCATCATGTTTTTAAACACCTAACATACACACAGACACACGCACACACATACTTTGTTCTTAGTTAAGGGCCAAGTATAAGTGGCCAATTTGGTAGATATTTAACCTTTCATAAGGAATATCCATGTTAGTGTTTTAAAAATTTCTCTTTTTGTCTCTTGTTACTTTTCTGTTTTCTTATGTTCAAAATATAGGGCTGGAGTTAGATGAAAGTTCCAACTTTTAGTCCCCGTGAGGACTGGATAAGAATCCATAAAGTTCTGCGTATAAAAAGTTAGAAGGGGGCTGGGAAGGTGGCTCAGTGGTAGAGTGCTTGCCTTGTATGCATGAGGCCCTGGGTTCAATTCCTCAGCACCACATAAGAAAAAAGAAAAAAGCCGGAAGTGGCGCTGTGGCTCAAGTGGTAGAGCGCTAGCCTTGAG
>NW_012267233.1:11383347-11385414 GCF_000151885.1 Dipodomys ordii | reverse complement strand
TATACTGACATCAAATATAGTGAAAGCAGGGGTTATACTGTGGGGGAGGGACATACAAAGCAACAAAGAGATAATCTTATAAATGCGTTAGAAACAAATGCCCCATGGTTTCCCTTATTTGCAATATCTAGTATATGTATGAGTCAAGGGTTAAAGGTCAGATAATGTGATGTTAGGAAAATGAACCCTTCGATATGTATTTTAATGCTTTTTTATTTCATGCTACTTCTGTTTTCTTAATTACTTAATCTCCCTGTATCCTAGCGTATACAGCTGCCCACCAAAACCTTTTAGTGACTACACTTTAAAAATTAGAGTAATAGTACAAAACAGAGGAATCCAAGATGCATATTAATATGCATATATTCTTGTTGTTGTTGTTTGGGGGTTTTTTTGTCGGTCATGGGACTTGAACTCTGGGCGTGGGCACTGTCCCTCAGCTCTTCAGCTCAAGGGGAGTGCTATACCACTTGAGCCACAGTGCCACTTGCTGTTTTCTGGTGGTTTATTGGAGATAAGAATCTCACAGTAGCTGGGCACCGGTGGCTCATGCCTATAATCCTAGCTACTCAGGAGGCTGAGATCTGAGGATCACGATTCAAAGCCAGCCCGGGTAAGAAAGTCCGAGAGACTCTTATCTCCAATAAACTACCAGAAAACCGGAAGTGGCGCTGTAGCTCAAGTGGTAGAGCACTTGCCTTGAGCTGAAGAGCTGAGGGACAGTGCCCAGGCCCAGAGTTCAAGCCCCAAGACCAACCAAAAAAAGAAAAAAGAATCTCACGGACTTTCCTGTCCAGGCTGGTTTTGAACTGTGATCCTCAGATCTCAGCCTCCTGAGTAGCTAGGATTACAGGTGTGAGCCACCAGTGCCCAGCTTATTATATTCTTATTTAAATTCTTCCTTATATTTAGTCATGTTTATCTTCTGAACTAATAACAATGAAATGTGTTGTTATTTTTATCAAGTGATTTAGAATTTGTAGAATAATTTAGACTGCCAGGAAGTTAGCTATTTTTTTGGATTTTTTTTGTTTTGGTTTTGGGTTTTTTTGCTGGCCCTGGGGGCTTGAACTCAGTGCCTGGTGGCTATTACTGAGCTTTTTTGCTCTAGGCTAGTGTTCTACCACTTGCTACACTTTGTGTGTGTGGGTGGGTGTGTATGTGTGTATGATTAATTGGAGACAAGAATCCTACAGACTTTCTTGTCCATTCTGACTTTGAACCACAATCCTCAGATCTTAGCTTCCTAAGTAGCTAGAATTATAGGTGTGAGCCATAGGTACCTGGTTCTTCTTGGATTCTCTAGTCTTCTCAGATTTGTGTCCTCTCTTAACAAAATATGTTCATTATTATGTTTTCTGCCCATATTCTGGGATTATTTTTACTAAAATAGTAATGTCTATGAGTTCTACTTGCTAAATATAGAATCTGTAGATTTTCAATCCAAATGAAAATATTATATATTAAAGTTTTAGCATCATTGTAAGAGCTTCTTTCCAAATGGATTTTAGATTTAAATTTATAGATGAATGTTAATGCATTTGTTTAAAAGAGCAAATAACTAATTTTAGTGGCATCATTATGTGAATTATATTAAATGAAGCATCTAACATAGTAAGTACATTTACTAACTGAATATTTTCTTTAAAGGCAGAGAGAAAGGAGGTCTTAGTGATTAGGAAAATGAACATAGCATAATGCTTTCAAATTCTGGCTTTGCCAGTTTGAAAACAATAAGACAAGTGATTTATCTTTCAGTTGGGTTTTTTTTTAACAACACAAAGACAACATGTTGGAAATGAACTTTACAACTTGGGGCAGTATTAGGAGAGAGGGAAAGTAGGAGGAAAATGAGGGATGGGGTAACAGCGTTTGACAAGAAATGTACTCACTACCTTACCTATATAACTATAACCCCTCTGTACATTACCTTGACAATAAAATTAAATTTTGTTGTTTCATTTTCTTGGGGGGGGTCCAGTCATGGGGCCTGAACTCTGGGCCTGGGTGCTGTCCCTCAGCTCTTCAGCTCAAGGCTAGCGCTCTACCACTTGAGCCACAGTGCCA
>NW_012267233.1:11372704-11383297 GCF_000151885.1 Dipodomys ordii | reverse complement strand
AAAAAAAAAAAAAAAAAAAGGCCAGGATAGAAGCATTAAAAAAAGGAAAAAAAAACAAGCAGGGGTAGCTCACACTTATCATTCTAGTTACTCAGTCAGCTGTGATCTAAGTATCACGGTTCAAAGACAGTGCAGGCAGGAAAATTTGTGAAACTTTTCAATTAACCACCAAAAAGCCAGAAGTGGAGCTATTACTCGTGTTAGAGTGCTAGCCTTAGCACAAAAGCTCAGGGACAGCACCCAGACCTTGAGTTCAAGCCCCAGGACTGGCATGGAAAAAAAAAATAAAAAAACAACTGGATGACCAGGGGATCATACCTGTAATAGTAGTATCTACTCACGAGGCTGAGTCGTGAGGAGGGTGTTTCAAAGCCAGCCCAAGCAAAAAAGTTGGCAAGAATCTATCCCTAATAAACCCGCAAAATACCTGAGCTGGAAATGTGGACATTTCAGGTAAAATTTTAGAGACCCCATGTCAACAAGCAAGTCAGGTTTGGTGATTCATGATGGGCCCTACCTTAAAAATAACTAAAGCACAAAGGGCTGATGTCATAGCTCAGGTGGGAGGATGCCTCTCTAGTGAGCACACAGCAAGGCCCTGGGTTCAAACCCACCAAAAAAAAAAAAAAAGAATGGAAAAAAAAAAAGAGTGAAAGAGAAACCTAAGAGAAAGGAGGAGAAAGGTGTGGGGAAGGAGACAGGGCTCATATCTTGGCAGGTGTGAATCATTTGGCACACTTTGGGTTTCAAGTGGCCATAAAACACCTCAAATGGGTTGAGCAGTTACGGTGAAAACCTGTTGTTAGGCATGGCAGAAGCCGTTAGGGCTCTCTTTATGTGTTACTAGCATCAGCCTCAAGCTCTACTTGGTAGCTTCTAGCAGGACAAGGAAGACCAAGGAGAAAGAAATATCTATTTCCCAAAAGTTTTTCTTGAATCTCATGCCCATCCATGGGTAGCTCAGTTGCAAGCTCTCTGAATCTTGTGCATCTTCCTGCCCTCCTTGCTCACTTGAAGCTGGCCCGCTTCCTTCTTCTTGTTCCAAACTCCCAAAGTTCTACCTAATTCTATGCCACTTTCCCAAAGATTGCAGCTCCTACCTGCCTTAGTTTGAATGTCTCCCAAGTCTATGTTGGTTAAAGGTTTAGTCCCCAGCATGACACTATTGTAAAGTGGATCTTTAGGATCTATGGCCTTGTGAAATGTGTATAAGTCATAGGATCATGATTTTAAAGGGAATCATGAATTCCCAATCTCTTGCTCATATCTTTGCTTGTTGTTTATGAGAGCAGTTTTGCTTCACAATTTGCTCCCACTATGATGTGCTGCCCACCATAGGGCCAAAAGAATGAGGCTAAGCAGTCTAGAACCTCCAAGTCTAAGCCTAGATAAATCATTTATTTTTATAAGTTGATTATATTTGATATCTTGCTATAGTAATGCAGAACTATGTTTAGTCTCCTGAGATTTCCAGTTTCCCTTCTCTCTGCCCAAGCCAAAAAACAAAACTGTATGACAAGGAAGAAATGTTCATGAGTTCAGTACTGCTTACAGGATCACAAAGGTTGTCAAGAATTATTTATTTGTTATAGTAAAAATTCAATTCTATAATTTTATCATTTTGGTACTTGATTTTTAGAGAAAAACCTCAAACTAATTTAGCTAGTGTATTGTGAGTATTTTGAAGTACTTTCTACATAGTAGAAACAAGTAAAAACAATTTGCATGTATAAGTTTTATCGAGAACAGCTTTTATCATATGTTTACAAATATTATTTTATAGATAAACACTGATAGAATGAAAAAAGTAATTTCATTTATCAGTGTGCTTCAGATAACAAGTGAAGCCCTATACCTGGTTTTTGTTGTTGTTGTTTTGGGTTTCTTTCTTTTCTTTCTTTTTTTCTTTCTTCCTTTCTTTCCTTTTCTTTTTTTGGGGGGAGGGGGAGTACTAGTACTGGGGCTTGAAATCTAGGCCAGCTTTGTTTCTCAAGGCTGGCACTCTACCACTTGAGCTACAGCTCCATGTCCATCTTTTTGGGTGTTTAATTGGAGATAAGAGTGTCACAGACTTTCCTCCCAGGCTTGCTTTGAATATCAGTCCTCTGATCTTGGCCTTCTGAGTAACTAGTATTACAGGCATGGGCCACCAGTGTCCAAAGGCAACAGAAATGTTTACTTCTAGTAATGTTTAAGAAGCAAAGTAAATAATGATAGCATTGGAGTATGACTCATAAATGAATATTTAAGATCCTAAACTAATATAAATAAGTAGTAGAACTAGTAAGTGAGGTTGATCCACAGTTCTGATAAGAAAAATAGGAAGCCATCATTATCACACGTAACTGCTAACATTAATGGGTTAAAGTTTGGTGAAAATTAGACTATTTGGCTTAATCTCCAAAGATATTCTCTCTCTCTCTCTCTCTCTCTCTCTCTCTCTCTCTCTTTCTCTCTCTCCCTGACAAACACACACACACCCCTAAGGAGTTTATTATTTATTGAAGAAAAATAGTAACTTTACAGTATAAAATATTACAAGCAATAAAACAACAGCATCCCACACCCCATTGTTATGAATTAAGAGAATTACTGTTTTGGTACCCTTGCCAAAAATACATAACTTTATTTTACTCATGAGAAAGCATCAGATAAACCCAAATTGACAAAGGCTTTGCAGACTAATTGAAGTGGACTATTCAAAAGTCTCAAAGATTTTTACTTAACAGTAATATGTGTTATATATATAGAGACATACACATACATATATATGTGTATGTGTGTGCATATAAACATACAGATATAAATCAATGGACAGAGATGGCATATCAGCATGATTGCACCGTTTCTTTTCTAGTCACATAGCTACGTGAAGGGCATATGAGAACACAGTATTTTTTCTACTTTTATATAAATCCAAAGTTATTTCAAAATAGAACATTTTTATCTGGATATGATTGACACATGCCTGTCATTCCAGCTTCTCAGAAGAAGAGATGGGGGGGGAGTGTCAAAAGTTTAAGGTGTGTGGGCAATGAAACATGATCTTAGAAGCAAAATTCAAACAAAAGGGCTCAAATGCGGCTCTGGAGAGAGAGTGTTTTCTTAGCATATACAAAGCTATCCCTAGGGCTGAAAAAGAGAGGGCAAGGAGGGGGGAGGTCAAAAGAGGGAGAAAGAAAAGAAAGACAAAAAAGACGAAGGAAGGAAGGAAGGAAGGAGAGGAGAAAAGAAGGGAAGAAGGGGAGGAAGAGGCACTAGTGGTTTATGCCTGTAATCTTAGCTTCTAAGAAGGCTGTGATCTGTAGGATTGTGTTCAAAGCCAGCCTAAAAAGAAAAATGTTAGACACTCCATCTCTAATTAACTACCAAAATACTGGACTGGAGGCATGGTTCAAGGAGTAGAGTGTCAGTTGTGAGCAAAGAAGCTGAGTAAGAACATAAGGCCATGAGTTCAAGCCCAAGCACAGGCACAAAAAAGGGTGTGTGGGGGGGAATCTAGAAAATTATCATTTTCTACATAGTTATACTGAATTAAGCCTGTTTTTGTAATACCATTATTATAATTTCTAGGATGAATTAGTATTTTTTGTTTAGCAAATATTTACTGGTTAACAGGAATTCTAATGCACTGGTGTAGGGAGTTATGACATAGGTGAAAGACTCCATTAATAAAGGTATGTTTTGATTTTTTTTTAGCTTATCTGTGGTGGTGGTCACTTCTGTAATTAAATGAAACTTACCTTTGAATTAATTGTAGAAGTAAAGTGGCAGTTTCAGTGACACAAATTGATTTCCATGACAAAAATGAATTTCTATCATAATTTTTAAAATAAAAATCAGTGCTAGCAGTTTTGCAGATATTGGGAGGATCAATCCTCCCTTCTGTGGATGATTAAAAGTTGTATAGCTTATTTCTGCTCTAGAACATTCAACATATATGCACTTTTCAAATCTCCACAGAATTGAAAAGTCAATGTGGGTATTACTTTAAAACATGTGTTTACTGTGGGTCTAAGGTGTTTTTTAATCTTTCATCTTTTTGAAGGCTCAAATAGCATTAGAAAAATAAGCTCTGAGCATTACAAATGTGGTCTGCTGAAATTCAATATTCACAATGACAATTTAGAATATGAGCTTCTTGGGAGGAAAGTGGACTCACCATTCTTAACTCCATCTAAATATCTTTAAATGTGCTGTTGCTTTTATGAAAAGGTTTTGATCCACAATCTTACTTTAAGTTCAAAAGAAAACCTTCATTTTAAAGTGTATTCCTTTTCTGGTTATATTTACTTTGAACTATAGCATATAGTTTTCCTCATAAATCTAACCTGCCACTATCTGTTTTTAAGACTTTGTAAACTTCAAGTGGTTATGATGTGTGAAGTTTGGATTAAACTAAATTTTTTTTACAAAACACATGTTATATATTTTGATTGATTTGAATTTTACCATAGGCTAGTCAAAAACTTTGAGTATCTAGTAAAGTAATATACTGTACTATATTCGTGGTAAGAAATCATAGAAAATTACCCTTTCACATCATGTTAACAAAAGACAAATGAAGCAGCTGTTCTTGTTCTTAATGTAGTTGCTTGAAAAACTTGCACAATTTAATGAAAATGCCTCTACTCATAAAATTTTAAATGCTCACACATGGAAAAAGTCATAATGTTTTGGCAAATATTGCTTTGTTAGGGATGTGAATGAGGTATGCTTGCTTCATGAGCAGAGTTCTGTATAAATGGCATGAAACTGGTAGAAAGCTAACTGAAAAAGACTGACAAAGAGTCAGTTAACACTCTTTAAAAATAATGCCTCCAAAACTTTTTTTGGTGAAGGACGAATTATACACCCCTCTCTGTTTTTTCTTTCTTAGGTGTAATTCTTGGAGTGTCATTTCTACTCGACATAAATGATTTTCTCCTTAAAACAAGTCTCAGAGAAAGAAGTCGGAGTCTGATAGGACCATTTTGTGCAACTTCCAGTCTGGAGGCCAAATGGTGTAAACACAGTAGCAATCCAGGCCCAGAACAATCCATACCAAAAATATCCATCGATTTAAGAGGTGGTCTGCTCCAGGTCTGTAGGGATTGACCATATTTTTTCCAATAAGTTTTTAAATAACCCTTATTTTTTAATTGTCCCACTAACTTTTAAATCTTTATGTAGTAAAAAAGGGTATTGTCATATTGCTGTATTACTAAAATTTTAGCCATATTATTGAAGTATAATTTATATACCATACAATACATCTGTTGAGAATATTCTTTATTGCTTTGTATGAGTATATTCAGAGTTGTGTGATCATTACCACAGTATTTTTTAAACATTTTCTTTATCACTCATTCATCAGATGAGGGACATTTAGCATCTTCTTCTTTCTGTTATGATTAATGCTACTATGGACATTTGCATGCAAGTTGTTTTGTTTTGTTTTGGTCTGTCATGGGGCTGAAGTCTGGGCCTGGGTGCTGCCCCTCAGCTCTTCAGCTCAAGGCTAGCAGCCTACCACTTGAGCCACAGTGCCACTTCCGGCCTTTTCTGCTTATGTAGTACTGAGGAATTAAACCCAGGGCCTTATGCATGCAAGGCAAACACTCTACCACTGAGTCACCTTCCCAGCCCCTGCATGCAAATTTTTGTGCAGCATATTCTCCTGCCTATATAGCTAGGAATGGGAATGCTGGGTCCAGTTGTTCTTAATGTTTTCTAATTGCAAATAATTGACCTTGCTCAAGCAGTGTCACTGGCAATATATAATAACCTTTTAGTGGTATCAAGCCTTTGGTATTATAATGTCTGATTATGTCACATTATATCCTCTTACAAATTTGCCTTATAGCCAAGTATGGAATGTGTGAGAGTATATACCTTATTTCTTTATAACATTAATATAGATTTGAATCTAATCTTGCATGATTTGATTTCCTGCCAACTTGATATGAATTCTGAAAGCTTATGAGATTTACAATGATGGAAAATTGAAATGACCAACTCATCCATAAAGGAGGCATATTAAATGTAAATTCCTTATTTTCAACTAAATCACCTCAACTTTTCACTAGTATCCTAACATAGAGCTCTATGTTGTTTTTGAGACTTTCAGTTTCTATTTAGTAAGAAGCATATGATTTTGTGTGTGTTGCTTTATGGAGAATATTAGTTGTATTACCACTTTTTCAAAACAGCAGAATAACCACACATTAAACATAACAATAAGAAGCCTGGTGCCTGTACTCCTAGCTACTAAAGAGGCTGAGATCTGAGGATCATGGTTCAAAGGCAGCTCAGACAAGAAAGTCTATGAGACTCTTATCTCCAATAAACCACCAGAAAACCAGAAGTGTTGCTGTGGCTCAAGTGATAGAGCCTGTGGCATGAGCTGAAGAGCTGAGGGACAGCACCCAGGCCTAGAGTTCCAGTCACATGATTGACAAAAAAAAAAAAACAGCATATATCGTGTAGTTACTGACTATCCCTTAACAACTGAAAGGCTGGAATGTATAGTGTTAGACTACCCATGTAGACTTTTCATCTATTGTGTCTTAGCATCCAATAAAGATAATGTTGATGAGACTCAAAGTAGAATTAGTACTATAATTTTTTGTTTGATTTCTAGAATGCTGTAATTCTGGAAAGCAGAAATTAGGCCAAGGATTCAAAACTTCCAGGAGTAAGATTACTCTTTAATACTGTCATATATGTCTTTTTCTTTTCAGTATTGACTAGCTCCCCTAGAATTAGTAGTTTTGTGGCTTTCACTCAATATATTCAGACAAATTCACATTTTTAAAAATTTTACTCCTCTAATGTTAATCATTATGATATGTTTGGTCATACATCTGTTACAATATATTGCTTAATAGCAGGAAAATAAAACTTAATTCCATTCAAAGAAAGTCTATGTCCTTGTACCCTTGTGTTCTGAAAGCTTTTTAAAGAGGTGATTGCAGGAAGGGGCCAAGGAATCCTGTGTGTTTGTACTTTCTCACTAAGCCCAGAAGCTGGTAGCCTTCTAATATCAAGTCCATGAAGCAGGTTCTTTTTCTCTGTCTCTGAAGAGTAAAAGTGAGAAGAAATGAACCTCATATTTAAGATTATTTATTAGCATTTGGCCTTGAAGATCTACTTTTGTTAATCATGGATTTTAACATATGCTTTTTGTCCTTTTAGCTAAATGAATTCATATATTACTTCACATCAGTGTTATTTCATCACCAATAGAACATTTAAAAGTTATTGTTAGTCACACAATGTATACTGCAATTAATATCCTATGTTATTACATATTAGAACTTTAGTTTGTTATCAGTAAGTAAACTGAACATAATTATAGTTTCTTGTTAATTCAGATATGATTGTACCTAATTGTACTCAAGAAATATTCATATTTAAAGACCACCAGAAATTTTCATTTTGTTTTAAAGGTCTTTTGGGGTCAAGAACATTTGAATTGTTTAGTTCTTCTACATGAATTGTTCAGTGGATATCTTAATGAGGAGGGAAACTTTGAAGTACAAGTTTGTGAACCAGCATCTCAAATGCCATCTTCTGTGGAAAAAAATCAGAACTTTAAAAGTGAGCAAAGTTCAGACGACCTACGAACAGGTCTCTTCCAGTATATACAAGATGCTGGTAAGTACCAGCTATTTGTATATGTATATTTGTGTTAGCAAATTTATGTCCTCTAAATGATAGCATATCAAGATCACTTGAAAAGCTTGTATTTGCAGTTCAAAAATATTATGTTACAATTTAGTCTAAGAGAAATTCTTAAATTGTTTTTGTCTCGTTATAAAAAATGATAAACTAGATGTTATTCTTGCTCTAAGCAATGAACATGTTCACTTTTGAAAGTATGCGATTAATTATATTCTCCTTTGTTAGAACCTCTGAAGCTGCCTGGTGTCTATGAAGTCTTGTTTTATAATGAAACAGAAGATAGCCCAGGGATGATGTTATGGAGATATCCAGAACCTCGAGTGCTTACCCTGGTAAGAATAACTCCTGTGCCCTTCAACACCACAGAGGATCCAGATATCAGCACAGCAGACCTAGGTGATGTGCTACAGGTATGTAATGACTATTCTTTTTAAAATAAGAATGTTAAGCATCAATCATTTATTAATAAAAATGTTTAGTCTTTTGAGGAACCTCCATACTGCTTTCCAGAATGTTGAACAAGTTTATACTCCCACCAACAGTGTAATTACATTCCCTTTTGGCCACATCCTCTCCAGCATCTGTTTTTATTAGTTTTCTTGATTATAGACATTCTAACTGGGATGAGGTGGAATTTTAATATTGTTTTGATTCACATTTCTTTTATGGCCAGAGATGTTGAACATTTCTTCATGTGTCTTTTGAGCATTCTTATTTCCTTTTCAGAGAAGTCTCTCTTTAAGTCTTTGGCCCACTTGCTAATGGGGTGCTTGCTTCTTTAAGGATTTGTTTTTTGGGGCAGTGGTAATTTTTTGAGCTCTAAGTGTATTTTAGATATGAGGTCCTTGTCTGTTATAAGGCTAGTGAACATCTTCTCCCAATCTATAGGCTTTTAGCTTTCTAGCTATGTCCTTTGCCCTGCAGAAGCTCTGAAGTTTAATGCAATCCTCTTTGTCCAATCTTTCTTTGATTTGCTGTGTTTCTGGGTCTTTGTTAAGAAAGTTTTGACCTGTGCCAAGGAACCCTAGTGTTTCTCCTATTCCTTCCTGTAATGTTTTCAGGGTATCTATTCTTACCTCGAGGTCTTTGATCCATTTGGAATTGATTCTGATGCAGGGTGACATCACCCCATTCATAAGGAAATAGAAAGACTTGGGGAAAAAAATCATATTAAGTGAAGTAAGCCAGACCCAAAGAAACATAGACTGCATGGTTTCCCTCATTTGTGCTAATTAGTATGTGTCTAGGATAGTCCCAGCAGATGATCATAATAACTCAATAGCTATGTACATATGACCATATAAGATGATGCTAATCAAAATGAACTCCAAGATATGGAAACAAGAGGTTTTTCTTTGTTGTTGTTGTTTTTAAATGTACTGTGCCAAGTTCTTTCGTTCTTTCTTTACCTTTGGTTTATCCCCTGTTATCACTGTATTTAATTTTGGTACCCTGTGTCTTATATATACATTTATCTGATTTGGGGTAGAGAAAGGGAACAACAAAATGGTGAGATAAATGACACAAGACAGTATGTTGGAAATGAATTTTATAACTAGTGGGAGGAAAATTGGGAGAAAAACAAGGGAGGGGTAACACTGTTCAACAAGAAATGTACTAATTGGGCTGGGAAGGTGGCTCAGTGGTAGAGCGCTTGCCTTGTATGCTTGAGGCCCTGGGTTCGATTCCTCAGCACCACATAAGCAAAAAGAAAAAAGCCGGAAGTGGCGCTGTGGCTCAAGTGGTAGAGCGCTAGCCTTGAGTTGAAGAGCTGAGGGACAGCGCCCAGGCCCAGAGTTCAGGCCCCATGACTGGACCCAAAAAAAAAAAAAAAAAGAAACAAATGTACTAATTACCTTACATATGTAACTGTAACCCCTCTGTATATCACCTTGACAATAAAAGTAAGTTAAAAAAAGAAAAATGTTTGGAGCCGAGCACTGGTAGCTCATGCCTATAATTCTTGCTTTATTTTCTTCAAAGATCTTATTAATTTTGGGGGGGGGTCCAGTCGTGGGGCCTGAACTCTGGGCATGGGCGCTGTCCTTCAGCTCAAGGCTAACGCTCTACCACTTGAGCCACAGCGCCACTTCTGGCTTTTTTCTTTTTGCTTATGTGGTGCTGAGGAATTGAACCCAGAGCCTTGAGCATGCAAGACAAGCGCTCTACCACTGAGCCACCTTCCCAGCCTCTCATTAATTTTTTTTTAGACTTTACATTACTGTTATTATAGAGGTTCTCTACAGAGGGGTTACATTTATATGCATCAGGTAAAGGATACATTTCCTTTTGTACAGTGTCATCTGTTCCCTCCTTCTCTCGCATTCTCTCCCTCCCATCTCCACCCTCAAGTTGTACAGTTTACTTTCATCAGTGCACTCCACTGCTGCACTTTTTCACCCTTTTTCCTCGGATTCTGTGCCCTCCTTCCACCCTCCCACAGATGTGCATGTGAATACACTATATATAAGGTAAAGAATACGGTCATCACACAAAGAAAAATCAAATTTTAAAAAATATTTTGTTTTCATGTCTTTGAATTTGTATTTTCTGTAAAGATGAAAAGGCACTTAGGCATTGCACATTTGTAATTCTCTCCTCAGACTGTCCTCTTTAGGTCTCACTGTATGTGAGTATTTAGAATCCTGCATAATTTGTCATATCCCGGTGCATTTTAGATCTTCCACATATCAAGGAGAACATGCACCATTTGTCTCTTATCTGCTATCATTGATTTTTAAAGATACCTTTATATATTTGTTTACTTCCTTATGTTTATTTTCTTTCTTCTGTTAGAAAATAAGCTACTTCTGTTTTCTTTTTTTAATTTAATTTTTTTTGTGAACATACTGTACAGAGGGGTTACAATTACATGGGCAGGATAATGCGTACATTTCTTATCAAGCATTGCATCCTCCTCCTTTGTTT
>NW_012267233.1:11297434-11370494 GCF_000151885.1 Dipodomys ordii | reverse complement strand
CGAACCCAGGGCCTCATGCATGCAAGGCAAGCACTCTACCACTGAGCCACCTTCCCAGCCCCAAATTAAATTTTAAAAAACAATACAATGGTATACTGATATGATTGCAAACATTAGTATTTAGAGAACACATAGAACAGTGCCTGCCACATGGCAAGTATTACGTATGAGTCTTAGAACTTTGATGACTGTTATCAAACCTCTTCATCTAGAGAAGCATAGGCTAGAGTAGGAAGAACTGGAATCTGGTGGATGACTGTACACCAGCTACATTAGTTCATATATGGGATAATCACCAGGGTCTAGGCAGTAGGCTTGGTATATAAGCAGAAGTCTGGCACACAGTTTGAAAAGTCAGGTCCTGTTTCATAGTTTTTTTAGAGAAATAGGGAATAGAGAGATAAGCAAAGTTCAAAAATAAAGATATTAGCCTAGGTAACAGAACATGGTTGCAGCTACTGGCAACTGAAAGAGAAGTTGATCCAGAATCAGCATCGTGGATTAAGGAGCATAGCAAAACAGGCAAGGAAACTTCCCTGATTCTGTACTGTGGACTAGGAGCAGAATTTAACCCTACACCTGGGATGAATCTCAGTGTTAGGAACAACTCTTGAGTTGCAATATTAGAACCATGTACACTATTTTGTTTCTTTGGAGCTTCTCCTGGAGAAAATAAATCTGTATTATGACTCACATATTTCACTCAAATCAGCAGCTTTTTCTTATGCTCCTGTAGTACCAGACCCTGGGCTAGCTCTTGAGGATCAAGAGACAGATGAGATACTGTCTACATGTTGGAAACCCAGTCTTACAAGAAGGCTTCTGTGGTATTTGGAGATAGAAAAGTCTCCCTTTTTCAGCTTTCAAGGATGACCAACATGTCTGTTGTCCTGTGATTATATATCTATACTGGAGACACAATGATGCTGAACAGCTGATCCTGAATGGAGGAAGCTTATGAGATGAATGCCCTTTGTCACTATGGTGTTATACAAATATCTTGGGCTTTGAAGAATAACCTTAAGCAACCCATTGATGTCTTTGAGCTTCTGTTTCTTAAACTAAACATTATAGTTAATGTTACTTGTTTTTCACAATTGTTTTTGGATATTAAATTTAATGAGGTATTATAGCTACTCCATTTACACAAATGCCTAGACTATTAAAATAGACTCTGAAATGGAATTCCAGCCTTCAATCTCTCTTGCTTCCAGTGGTCTTATAAGACAGATGGATTGAATAATTGACCCAATCATCTTACCATTCTGACTTTGACAGCCTTACAGCACCTGACAGGTGCTTTATTTAATCTGACTTATTTGGCATTTTCCAACCCAGCCTGTTTAACATTCCACTTCCTCTTCTTTGACTCTTTCTCTCTTTTGTGTGAATTGAAATTCTATCCACGTCTCAGATAGATAAAATGATGTCTATTCCATGAAGGTTTTCCTGGACATCATGTCTAAGCCCTCCTATGAAATCTGAAGCATTTAGGCCACCTTTTATGATCATTTTCACCTAACTCCTTACATTTAATCTTACTTTTCTGTGTCTAGCCTTCATCCTAGATTGTAGGCCTCTAAAGGAAAGATCATTTCTAATTTATCATGAGCCTTACAGTGTCCTCATGCAACAGAAATGCTCAGTAAATATACTGAATGTAAAAATGAATACATGACTGTATGTTCCTATTTCATATTACTCAAAAATATTACATTATTTATCACTATTTTATGAGCCTAGTTGAGTTTAATTTGGTTTCTCTCCTTCATTAGTGTCATCTACCACAAAAGCACAGTCTAATGTCATTTCTGCACACAAACTCTCGGTAAGATCATTGCCTAGTCTGCTTTTGTCCCCTAAACAAAGCTTACTTCTTAAATACCAAGATAAAATAATCTCTTTGGCAGAAGTCCTAAAATCGTAGTTGAGTTGAGATTGCTTTTTCCTGCAGCACCATTAGTTCATTTTTTTAAAAATGGGCCTCATAGAGTTCAATTGTACTATAGAACCTTCAGGTTTGTCTGTTTGTATTTCACCTTTGGTAATAAATCTCATTGCTAATGATATTTATAAACTAAATCTCCATGTTACATTATGGAATTTATTTTGGAACTTGATGGAGAATATGGGAAAGATAGCCATAGTATTAAGCTTCTAAGTGAACAAAATTACTCTAGAAGGTAAAGGTAGGAATTATATAGTAAAATAATACCACTGAACTTAAGTGGAGTGCTGAGGATTTCAATGAACCTAAATATAAAAACTTTCTGACCTCATATCTGGAAGTGGAATATAAAAGGCTTTCCTCTGTCCATATTTTACTGTATATACTATCTATTAAGGATTCCATTTTAGAAATATCCATAATCCAGAGTTAAAAGTTTTTAGTCCAGTTAAGTCTAAGTGACCCACACCTGTAATCCTACTCAGGAGGCTGAGACCTGGAAGATTGTGAGGCAGAAAAGGCTGTGAGACTGTATCTCCAAATAACTAGAAAAGTGCTGGATTGGAGCAAGATTCACAAGTTTTGAGTAAGAAGTTAAGCCAGAACACCAGGCCCTGAGCTCAAGCCCCAGTGTCAGTATAAAATTAATTTTTAGCCCATCCTTTTGTAATAAGATTGGAAATATACATTTTAATTCTTATGTAAACCCATTATGATGTTTACATTAATTTCCCTTAGGGAAAGATAATATTTAGTTTGGTCTGTTGTCACATGCCAGGTGAAGATATATGAAAATTTAGTGTAAAATATAAATGAAAACAGTGTGAAAACAAGTAGAATACAATATTGCAGGGGGACAAGAACAACCTCTGGTGCTTGAAAATGCTTTCTTTAATTAAGAATGTGATATGAAATTTTACTTTAGTAATACTTTTTTCTTTTTCCCAATTAATTGTTACCCTTCAGATATAAGAAATACCCCAAATTAAGTTATTTCTACCATATAAAATTTTCAAAATTTAACACAGATTTTGATGAATAAACCATAACTATAGTTTATGAAAGATATCTTTACAAGAATAACAGAAAAAGAGAAACGAAAAACATGCTGTGTCACTTGTTTATATCTGGTAGGAAGAGACTAAACCAAAGAAAACAATGCACTTGTGCCCAGTTCACTCTTGTTTATCTAATTCAAAAATCAAGAAGGTTATTTTTTGTTGTTGTTGTTGTTTTTGTGCTCATCCTGGGGCTTAAACTCAGGGCCTGTGCACTATCACTAAGCTTTTATACTCAAGGCAGTGCCCTACCAGTTAAACCACAGCTCCAGTTTTGGCTTTTGGGTAGTTAATGGAGATAAGAGTCTCATAGAAAGGGTAAACCAAAGGAGGAGGCTGCAATGCTTGGTAAGAAATGTACGCATTATCCTGCCCCTGTAAATGTAACCCCTCTGTACAGTATGTTCACAAATAAAATTAAATTAAATTAAAAAAAATTTAAAAATCACACAAAAAAAGAGTCTCATAGATGTTCTTGCCCAGGCTGATTTCAAACCATGATCTTCAGATCTCAGTCTTTTGAGCAGCTGGGACTACAGGCATGAGCCACTGGTACTCAGCCAAGAACATTAGTTTTCAAAGTGACAATAATATCATTGTAAGAGTGAGTGATAGCACATTGAAAGAATAATTGATAAAAAAAAACCATGTTCCACCCCCATTTTACCTGTAAAGAAACCAAGAGAAGTTTATTCACTGTTTTGAATCATAGAGATTATGAAGTAATCCGACTTCATCCAGTCTTTCTTACTCTCAGACCTGTCAGACCTGAGCACTTTCCCTTATATGTAAAAAGGTAGGATATAATTTTAGATGATATACTAAGGTGACAATGAGCCAGCCATTTGGGAAATGTGGAAAAGGGAAATAAAATTATCCTTTTACTTTATTAAATCATGAAATAATTATCTCAAGGGTATTGAAAGTAGCCTTCAGTCAATAAAAGGACATGTCAAATAGGTTGTATATATATTACAATATATAAGAAAGAATGTTTCCTTTTAAAGGAGAACAGGGCAGCTCTGGAGGACTAGGAGGATCATAGAGACAGTTATTGACCGAGGCCTTTCTGGCATTCTCCAAAGAAATGGTGCCCAAATGTCTGATTCACCTGGCAGCTAAGTCCTCTTTATGGGAATGAATGTAGCAGCTGTCAAATCTCTGTGAAGAGCCTTCAAATCACATAACCACCTAAACAAACTCCTAATAGTTTGGTTCCCAATGCAGTCCAACCACAGAGAATATCATCTGCATATCCAGGCTGCTTAGTGATTATAGATCTCATGGTAAATTAGTAATTTAGCATATGTATGTGTGTACATATATATATATATGTGTGTGTGTACATATATATATATATATATGTATATATACACACATCAGGCTCCAGTGAACTTTGTTAGCATGAGTCAGGATTCCTAAATTGATTAGTAATTTTACTGCTGAAATTCTTTGACACTACAAGACCAAAAGGTAGAACTTGAATCATATTCAGTGCCCTCCTCACTACCTAATTTCCCAGCAGGCTGGACTTTCCTAAGGGGTATCTCTTTAGTTCAATAGGTAACAAACCTTTCCAAATAAACCTATAGTGTTATTATCTTCAAGAGTTGTAAAGAGGGCTGGGAAGGTGGCTCAGTGGTAGAGTGCTTGCCTTGCATGCATGAGGCCCTGGGTTTGATTCCTCAGCACCACATAAGCAAAAAGGAAAAAGCTGGAAGTGGCACTGTGGCTCAAGTGGTAGAGCGCTAGCCTTGAGCTGAAGAGCTGAGAGACAGCGCCCAGACCCAGAGTTCAGGTCCCATGACTGGACCAAAAAAAAAAAAAAGTTGTAAAAAGAAAGGATAATATATGTACAACAGCTAGCAAATAAAATGGGCATCATCTATCTTTGGTATTAAAGGCTTAGTAAGTTAATAAGACAGCCAGTGGTAATAGTTATGATTATCATCATTATCATAATCATCATCATTCTATTAACTGATTAAAAAGCCTGGATCCTTCTATGTTAGACCAAAAAATCCCCATTTTCTAAGGACATTTGTATTTATAATTTGTCAATATCCTAATAATTTTGAGAAATTCTGGTTCTGTATAACCTAAATAAATGGAAGCTGGGTACTGATGACCCATACATATAATTCTAGCTAATTGATCGGCTGAGAGCAGTACCAAGACTGTGGTTCCAGGCAGAAATGTAGAACCTTCTCAATTCAGAGCTGGGCACCGTGGTACATGAATGTCATCCTAGCTTCGTGGGAGGCTGAGATTAGTACAGAAATTGTAGACTAGCTTTGGACAGAAAAGTCCAGGACTCGATCTCAACCAAATAAACTGGATATAGCAGAACATGCCTGCCACACCAGCTACCATAGGAAGCATAAAACAGGTGGATCTTGGTCCAGGCACACACCTAGGCAGGAAGTAGAACTCTATCTCAAAAAATAAGATGTCAAAAAGGACTGGAAGTGTGGCTTAGCTGTAGAGCACTTGTATAGGCGCTGGTAGCTCACACCTGTAATCCTAGCTACTCAGGAGGCTGAGATAGATCTCAGTTCAAAGCCAGCCTGGGCAAGAAAGTCCATGACACTCTTATCTCCAATAAACCACCAGAAAAACTGGAAGTGGCGCTGTAGCTCAAGTGGTAGAGCACTAGCCTTGAGCTGAAGAGCTGAGGGACAGGGCTCAGGCCCAGAGTTCAAGCCCCATGACAGACCAAAAAAAAAAGAATGACAGCTATAGAGCACTTGTCTAGAAAGCCCTGAATCCATGAGTTCAAGCTCCATTGCCATGAATGAATGAATGAATGAAACACTTTTGCTAACAGAGTTTCTACCCGAAGAGATACTTAAGACCTTTCTCACAGGAACAAAGTGGCTGCTGTGGTAGTTACACTTCTGTAAGTTGCAGGTAACAAACCCACCACCACTAAATTAAGCCAAACAGAGGGAATTAAGATATAGTGGATAAACTTAACATACAAGACAAAAAGTACAGAAATCAAAAACAGCAACCAAGGAGAAAAAAGTAAAATGACCAAGAAAAAGCTCTGTTGCTTCCATTTCTTGGAGTTCATATGCACATAGCTGTTGAGCCTTTGTGATGCATATGTATGTTTCTCCATTTGAGGGAGGGTAAGGGGAAGCACAGAAATGGAGGGACAAAGAGTAAACTAATGTAGCAGGGATACTCACGAGACACTGTGTTGAAAATGAACTATACAACTTGTGGGGGAAGGGTGTCGAGTGGGAAAAACTGGGAGAAAATGGACACTGTTCAAAATGTACTCATTACCAGACTTATGTAACTGTAACCACCACCCCCCACCCCGGTACATCACCTTTACAATAAAAATGAATTTAAAAAAATGAAACTCATACTTTCTGACTGTGTAAAGTTAGCACTGCTTTCCAGTCTGACTCTACAGTATAATATTCTGCTCCTTTCAGCCCTCCTATAGGGCTTTGGAGAAAGGATCACCATTGGCAGAAAGTCTTTTTTTTTTTTTTTTTTTGTCAGTCATGGATTTTTGGATTTTTTTAACTTGGGTTCACAATGAGGTGTTTTAATATGTGTAGTTTAGTGGCTATTTCATTTAGTTTTAAAAAATGTTTTACCTACTATTTGTCCACAGAATGAGTTAAAGCTTCATTAAGTCTTATAGATATGCAGATTTGTTTTTGTTTCATATTGTGGAGAATATTCCAGACAGTTATACTTGATATTATCCAATAAATTAGCAAATAGACTTTCGCTACTTTAAACTCTACTTTACAAGCTTCCTACCATTCTAAAGCACATGGACCTGATAAGCAAAGTTTACCATACTAGCACATGGTAGCACTATAGAAAGAGAATCCTTCAGAAAGTTATTTGCAATGTAATATGATTTCCCTCTTTCATACACAACTTAAAAAGAATAAAAGGAAGTATTCTGGGGTGTTGCTTTTCAGAGGGGTTGGGAAGTTCACTTATTGCTACACATATGTTCCCAGAATCTTGAGCTTTTTGTTTTATAAGCACCTCCTGCCCACTGGCAGCTGTACTAATGTGTCCCAGAAGGCTTTGCTTCTATCCGTCATTTTTAGGTGGAGTTCTCAATGCCAGATATGAGATTCATTGTTCTTGAAATACAAAAGAAGTCTGAAAGGCCTTGGGAAAGTAGGAGGCTGAGCCAAACTCTTAGAAAATAAAGAAAAGGAAAAATTTGTGTGTGTGCCCAATGAACAAAATAATAAATGTTTTTGAATGATGGGTAACAGTGCTGGATCAACTACTGAGTGTTTTATATACAGAAGCTATTGCCTCCTTTTTTGGACAACGTCAGGAAATCTAAAATAGAATATTCCCTGAATACATTTTTAACCATTCTGTCTTCACAGTATTGTAAAAGTATGAAAGAAAGATTTTCTAGGTTCATACTTAAACAGTGCTGCCTGTGAATTTTGAGGTCAACTCAGTAAACACAGGATGAAAAGACCTGGCTAGGTGCTATGGATAATATAAGGCAGACACTACAGGTGGCTTTTCAGGAACAACAAGCACATAAAACAAGGTACAATTGTGTCATGCCATGGAAATAACATAAATTGTGACTTTTTACAGAAAGGGATTTCACAGCTGATTGGATTTTTCAAAACAAAGCTTCATTGAAGAGATGACTATATTGAGGGGATAAGTAGAATTTGAAGAGATAAAGCAGAGGCAAAGAATATGTGAAAAAATCAATATGAACAAAAATTCAGTATTGAATAGAGAAAGTGTTATCACTGGAAGAACTGGAAAATAATCTTGTTTCCCTAAGAAAAGTTAGGCAAGTATGGGACTGAAAGTGTGGCTTGTAAATCTGTGTCCATTCTGTGGAGAGAAAGGAAAAGGTTATTGAGCACCTAGTATGTATAAGGCACCAAACTTGTCATTTGATATGTCATGTCTCTTCTATCTTCATTATAACCCATGAAGTAAAGTGTAAGAGCAGTTACACAATTGTGGAAATAAGGAGTACTGTTATGCTGATTGTGGTTCACTTTGTGAGGCACTGAAGATGGACCCTGAGCCAGAGGGAGTGATGTCCTCATTAGAGAAGAGCATACAAAGATCTGAAAAGGTTTTGAGTTTTCATGGACCTCTCTCAGAAAACTGCATGAAACAATACAAGATTTAATAATTTCAGGAAGCATTTTTGGATTCCTGTAAGCTATAAACTTTGCATGAAAATTTAGCAAAAAAAAAATCCCAATAATACAAGACATACACATGTAGCTGTTCAGTTCTCAATCAATTAAGAATAGGTTTATATTGAAAAGATAAAAAGATATAAAGTACCAGTATCTTAAAGATAACAAATTTATTTTCTCTCAAACCCAAGAGCAGTCTGAAGGTAGGCCTAGGCTGCAGGTTATCTCTACAAAGTCCTGAGAGTTCAGGCATCTTCTAGCTTCATCTGCTCTTCTGTCTCCAATGGTTAATTTTCCTTTATGGTCCAAGATGGCTGCATTGGCTTCAAGCAGTAGGAAAAGGGAAGGATTGAAAGAAGCACATGTCTTCCCTTTAAGAATATTTCTTAGAACCCACACCCTGTGCTATGTGCTGCCTACATCCCAAAGTCCAGGATTGTGTTATTTGGGCATATGTAGATAAAAGGGGTATTAGGACTCATTTGCTAAGGAGAAAAGGAAGAAGAGAGATAAGAATAAGAACATTCCTTGCTGGCATCATAGCCATAACTCCTGAGGACCTGTGTTTCAACCTCTGTTGTAAAGTGATTCCTACAACTCACTTCTGTCTGATCATGCAATGTGTCATGAAGTCTATGGAACAGTGATGTGTTTTATTTACTGAAAGATCAGCTAAAGGACAAAAATATTTAAGAAGTAAATGAGATTTTTGAAAAAATAGTTTGAAATGTTAGCATTTCTTACCCTTCAAAAGAGTAAGAAGTGGGGAATGATCTGTCAGTAAAATGTGCTTTTAAAGTAAATGGAAAACATTTGCAAAGTAAAAGAATACTGGAGTCATTTTTTGTTCTGTCACTTTATTTGTGGGTAGAAATTTTATTAGCTTATTTCTCTTCCTATTAAATACTCTTGCATATAAAAGAAGGGAACATTTCTTTTGGCAAAGAACTATGCTTAGCAGTCAGAGTGTGCTTGATGTTTGCTGTTCAGTATAAAAATGTTTGGGATGTTCGAAAATGAAATGAAACAATAGTAAATATGAATGGATGGTCTGTGTATTGATAGCCACTAAAAAGAAATATTTCCCTGTATGTGATTCCAATAAGAACCATTATTCATTAAGAAACTACATTGTATGAGAACAACAAACAGAACAAGAAGCAACTTCAAAAAGGCTTATAGAACACAGATTCCAGAGCTAAAATTTCCACCACCAAATCCTAGGTCAGCTGGTGACTGCATTTTGGTTATATAAAGTCTTTTTATTTGGCTCCCCTATCTGAAATTAGAGATAATAGCTCACACGTCACTAGCTAACAAGGCATTAGTACAGAAGTAAAAGCTTGCCATATCCAGATACCCAGTGTGCCTCTTATTCTGATTTACGTTTTGAAGGTTGGAAGACAAATGAGTTTTTACTGTGAACTTCAGATTTTTTCCCCCTTTACCTATGCTTATAACAAAGACATTGGTATGACGTTTTCATTTTTGTCATATTTTCAAATATATCTGCCTTGTTATTTTTTATCAAACTTAAATCAAACTTGATTATTTTACATATTTTGAAGCAATGTCTTTAAATACTACATCTTGTTTCTTTTCAGTTGTTAGTACTTTTTTAATGTCTTTATTGAGATGCAACATAAGTATCATCCTGTTTACGCATATAAAAGGTGTAACTGAGCTGAGTGCTGGTGGTTCTAGCTTGTCAGCTACTCAGGATAAAAGAGATTTGAGGAGCATGGTTTGAAGCAAGCCCAGGCAGGAAAGTTTGTGAAACTCTTACCTTCAGTTAACCACCAAAAAAGGTAAAAATGGAGCTGTGGCTCAACACCCATGCCCTATGTTACAAGTCTCAGTACAATAAATAAATAAATAGTTACGGCTGTGTAGTAGTTTTTAGTATATTCATGGAGTTGTATAATCTTTACCAGAATTATGTTTAGAACATTTTCATCCTGAAAAAGAAACTTTTTGCCCTAAAAGTTAGCTTTTACTTTCTGATCTGTCCCTTAGCTCTAGGCGACTATATTTACTTTCTGTTTGAATACATCGGCTTATTGTGTAAATGGAGTCAAGTAATATGTGGTCTTGGTAACTGGCTTCTGTCATTTAGCACAGTGTTTCAGTTTATCCATATTGTACCATGGAAAATTACATATTTTTTTACTTTTATTTTTTTGGGTCCAGTTGTGGGGCCTGAACTCTGGGCCTGGGCGCTGTCCCTCAGCTCTTCAGCTCAAGGCTAGATCTCTACCACTTGAGCCATAGTACCACTTCCAGCTCTTTTCTTTTTGCTATGTGGTGCTGAGGAATCGAACCCAGGGCCTCATGCATGAAAGCGCTCTACCACTGAGCCACCTTCCCAGCCCCAAGTTACATATTTTTGTTGTAAAATAGTATTTCATTTTATTGATACATTAGTTATACTTACCCAGTAGAAGAACATTTTGAGGGTTTGTAATTTTTGTGTTCTTATTTTTTTTCACTTAGACTCTACTGTCCTACAAACTTGAGGGGAAGACCAAAAGGTGTTAATGATCATCTCAAAAAGCTTACAATACAATACATTGGCAACAATTGTCACAAAAGATACATAGTATTATAATCAATGCAGAGAAGGAAGTTCAAATGATGGATGAGCTTGAAAAAGTAGGCTTAAAGCAAGATCCACTGAGATATTTTGGCTTTTTCCATAAGTACTTTTATTTTGTGAGTGTAGTCTATTAAATGGTTATTGAGCTGAACAACAGCAATGGCCAATTACACAGGGAATTTCAGCTACAGAATACATGGAGTTTAATGCATGGAGATCTGCTTTGAACACATTGCAATTACTCTGAAATAAGAATGACAGTTGGAATGGGAAGAAGAAAATGAATGTAGAGAGACATCTGGAGACAGAAAAAACAGATTTTAATGCCTGGAAATGACCAGTAATGGGAGAGGAAAATTAAAAATGACTTTATGGGTCTATTCTAGGTGACTAAATGGATAGAACACTACCATTAATGGGAACTGGAAATGTCAGGAAAAATAGAGCAATTGGGAATATGGAAGAGATCATAAGTTCTACACTAACCACTTATAATTTAAGGTCTTAGAGTATAATCACAGTAAAATGCCTACCATACAGTTGAAAATATAGGCTGACAACTCAGAGAGACTCAGTTGTTCTATTTTACATTTGAGTATCATACTTATAGAAGTTAATATTGAAGTCATACAAGTAAAATGGAAGTCACTCAGAGAATGTGAAGAGTTCAAACACAAGAGAAATAAGGATAGAATATTTACTACATCTACAAATAAATACTAGATTATGAGGTATGGGTTAAATAGTGTCCTTCCCAATTTATTGCCATCTGCAAGATCAGAGTCTGACTTTATTTGGAAATAGTCTTTGTCAATGTAATTAAGTTATGATGAAGCCATACTGAATTAGAGTGGACTATAACCCAGTAACTACTACTATCTTTATAAGGCAAAGACATTTGGACAGAGACACATAGGGAAAGACCATGAGCAGGTAGAGACAGATATTGGAATGATTCAGGTATAAGCCAGGGAACACCAAGAACTAGGAACTGCCAGCAATAAGGAAGAAGGAAGGAAATAGTCTTCCCTAGAGACTTCAGAGGAGCTTGCCCCTGCTGTCACACTAATTTTGCGCTTCTGGCTTCCAGAGCTATGAAAAGAAAATTTCTGCTGTTTGAAGACACTAAGTATATGATAATTTGCTATGCAAACCCAAAGAAACTAACCTAGAAATCAAAGAGGAAGTGATCAAAGGAAGACCAGTGTCAGAGAAGCCCAGGCACAATGAAAATTTCTGGAAACATTGTAAGCTCAGTGGTATAATGTCTACAAAGTATATTGAGGATTTGTGGGGAAAGAGCAAGCAGTAAAGTTGGCAACTTCAAGGTCACACTTGATCTGGAAAGAACCATAATAATTGAACCTTTCCCCTAGAACAGTTCTTCTTCATTTGTAATCTGTGCTTGCTCAGTTGTTTGGCATCCTCAATAGATTCTAAGTTCCATGCAAGCAGAGGTCCTATCCCTTGGTTAGCAAAGTTTCTTGTCTAACAGTAGGTACAAGAAGTCAGCAATGTCATTACCACTCTAGTCCTTCATTGCAGGTCACCCATCATCCTTTAAATTGGTGGTGGTTTTAGCATGCAATGATGTTCACTAGGTTTGTCTGAAGTTTCAGACAAACGAGATTAAAATTAATTTTGAATATTTAATGTAATATTAAATGTTTCATTTAATTTTTTGAGCAATTTCTATGTGCCAGAAAGTCTGATTGGCACGTTAGCTATGTTATTAACTTTTCTCTTCCCCAAATCTTATGCATCCTATATATCACTGTACTTTGATAGGTCTGAAAACCACTAAGAGATTAATTTGCTAAAAGAAATATAACAAATAAATGAACATAGTTATACAGGCTTGGGAGTTGTTTTTAATGAAAAATTAACTGAGGAGATATTACCTGAGAAATTATTAAGATAGAGTAAACTAAGTCTAAACTAAATAAGTATGACATCGATAGTAGTTGTATTATCAATAGAGCAGTGCTTATGTCATATAAGCTTAGTATTTACCTTGTCCCAATTCTGTACCATTAGAGCAAATGATTCATTTTGTTGTTAAATGTATCTTTAATGAAGTCAACATATAAGCCATATCATATTTCATTTTATAGAAAACCTTAATATCCAGTAAATACCCTTTTCATAAAATGAAAAACTATCACAAAACATTTTCTACAAGTCTTTAAACACCATTTGGTTTTATAGTTTGGAGTTTAACTTGTTCAGAGCAGCTAGCTGATGTCTATATGACCTCCCAAAGTCCTTTCAGTCCTGATTCTCACACTAATGAATTCAAACAGAAAAGAATTGTTAGTCCAGAACTCAGTGTAGCTTCAGAGCCAGAATGTAAGAAAGTTACAAAATACAGATGTCTGTCAGGGATGGGATCCAAAGAGAAAAGAATGCCAGAAGTTAGAAATAGATATGTTATTGTACCAAAAAAAAAAGGCCTTGAATTTGGCTTTTAGCCAGGAAAAAAAGTTAATACTAAGATCAAACTATTTAACCTATAATATATAGTTGAAGTATGGCAATGTCCTGTGGTAGAAGGTCATAACTTTTCTTGAAAAAATCATAATTCATGACATTCAAGTGAATACCAACCACCCCTCAGTTCTTCAGATCCGCTACAGATTGTACCTTTTAGAGAATCTATAATCCTATATTTTTTACTTAGGAATAAAACCATTCTTTGGAACTGTCAGTTTTGGTATATCAAGAATTAAAAGAATTATCAGATATTTTAAAATACTGAAAATTATGTAAGATATAGCATGTTTATCTTTTAAATTTTTTGTTTATTTTTTATTAGGCTAAAGTTTCTAAAATTAATGCAGCTTATTTTGATTGCATACAAAATATTTAAGAATTGGTTATATTAGGCAGAATGTTTTCTTTGTGAGATTTTTGTTGTTATTGTTATTGTTGTGTTTATATTTGTTTTGTTGTGGGCTAAGGAAGGTGGGATTTTTCTTTCCCAGCAAAATTTACCCCAATTATTTTTTCTCATGGGCAGCAGGTTGGGGAAGAGTACTGGAGTGGTTGACAACCCAGAAGGTTCTGATGTTCTGTGGAAATGTGAAAAGGACTATGAATAGGTTGTTGGACAATTTTTAAATTTAATTTTGTTTTGTTATTATCACTGTCCATACTATTAGTTTTCTACTGAACACTTTTTTAAAATTTTCCATGAGTTTTAGAAGAAAACTTTTCCACATTAAGTCTGTTTTTGTATTCCGAAATAGAAAATTAGGCATCTGTACCTTTTGGGTTAGCCTATGGTGTGTTACTGATTTGACTAAATTGTTTAAAAATCAGAATTCCCAAAATTCATCTTTTTCAAATTACATTCTTTCTTACATGATGATCAATTTAAGAGGACATAAGTTTCACCAAATAATGGCAGTCAGTACAGTCAGAAATTCTATCTGCAAATTCATGAAGAAATAGCCAGTCATTCTAGCCCAGATAATTTCTCTATCTTTAGATTTTCTTGAGAGATGATTTTTACAGAATTAGAGATAACTATGAGAACATTCTTTGTTACCTAAAATTTGACAAACAAGTTCTAAATGAATAGAGCTGTGGTTTGATGTCAGTTGGTATGTTAAAGAGACATATTTTCTAACACTGTGTTTCTGCTCTTAGAGCAAATTAAGGGAGTATAAGATTGAGAATGATGGCCACGAAGTTATTGTAAGTCACTATTTCAGGCAAATTTGACATGACATGAGAGAAAATTGGGCAAGAATCATGATCAATGCTAAACTCATTCCTGTTTCTTTGTAACAGTATGCATCATGTATATCCACTGTTTTTGCTTCTACTTTGGGGTTGCAATATGGAAGTGGCTGTTTATAGATATGATTTTCTTAGGGAACTAATTCTTTATTCATGTTTACTTTATCATATTTGAACAGCTATTTTAATTAAGTTTTCATTCAATTCCATCCAATTGAATCTTATTCATTTACACAAAGTGGAATTGTGCCAGTTAAATTGTCATTTCTTGCCATTTAGACCTATGAATGTCTAATTTAAATAGTATGTTTCGTATTCTTTCATGATGCAATATTTCTAAGATAGGAAAGGTCTTATATTGAAAATTCAAGCACATATTGTATGTTTATGAACTCTCTTTTTACCTATGAATCTCCAACAAAACTAGCAAAGCTGCGCTTCATTATGATATTCATGTTACCCTAGACCTGTTTGTGTTACTGAGCCCATTCTCTGTTTCAGCTTCTTACAAAGAGAGTTTAAGTATATGATATTTATCTTTTTGCCTAATAGTGCTCAGTTGGTGTTGACTGTGACTGAGTGGAATGTTAAAGAGAAAGTAGATTACTCTGATGTTTGCTAAAGGTCATCAACAAAGTAAGGCCCTATTTGCATATTCATTATAGTCTAGGCTCCACATAGTGTCTCTTTGGTGAATATGAAGCCTGGTGAAAGAGTAGACTGAAGACCAAGTAATAGAGTCTTACTTCATGCCTGGACATGTGCCTGGATCACAATTTTTCTATTTTTCACTTTCCATCATAGATACTCTGACTGGAAAGCACCACCATGCACAGCTTCTTCCACTGAAGTAGTCTTGCAAACTTTTTGCCTGGCTGGCTTTAATTTTGTTTTTCTGGGAGGTGGTACAGTGGATGTTTTTGAAAGGTAGGACATTTTAAGAAACACTTATAGAAACATACTGATAGCCATAAAAAGTATATATGGTATAAAAGTGAAGGACTTGTCTAGAGAAAGAAGTAGGGGTCAGAATTAGTGTCTAATTCCTTAGGAACTTGCACATAATTCTATTTGGCAGTTCTAAGATTTGTTCTCAGTACACATCCAAATTACCAAAGATCAATCAAAGTTATTACTTTTCAAACCGCACCATTCAATCTTCCCCTTATTCAGAAGCTGATTATGCTTGCATATATGTGTATGTATATATGCACAAACATATATGTATATATTTTCAGAATAATTAGTACATATTATACAGACATTTTTATATGATATATGGTATACATATAAAAGTATCTGTTCAGTGAAGTGCATACATAATTAAATATCATTCAAAGTATGTTTTATGTTATTTGTGGTCTGTCAAGTTAATGTGTATGTGAATGTGTGTATTTGTGTGTGTGCACATACTGACTGGTACCTGGCCTTAGACTCAGTGCCTCAAGCTCTCAGCTATTTTTTTTTGCTCATGGCTGATGTTCTATCACCTGAGCCACTCCTCCTGTCTAGCTTTTTTGCTGGCTAATTCGAGATAGAATCTCAAAGACTTTTCTTCCTTGGCTGGCTTCTAACCTCAGACTTCAGTCTCCTGAGCAGCTGTGATTAGGTGTGAGACACTGCTGCCTGGCTGTTATTTAGTTTAAAAGAGCACCAAATACACCTAACTTTATTTAATACAAATAAGTACACTACCTGAAATATTTAGAGATGAAACCAAACTACTTTGGAATTTAGTTTATAAAAATCTCATTAAAAGAAACTCTAAAATAGTAAGGTGGTTCTAAATTAGTTTTAATGCAGAAGCTCTTAATGTGTTTTTATTATTTCTTTTTAAGAAAAAATATGATCTTGAAGATGTCATATTACACACCTGCATTTACTTGAAACCTGGTAGCTTGATAAGTTGATAAGATAACTGGGTCATATGTTAATTTTTTTAAAAACAGCCCAAACATAGATCCTAATAAAAGAATGTTACACATTTCCTTTTAAAGGCTCAAAATTGTTTCTCAGGGCTCTTAAATTACCATATTCTGATACCAAGGGAAAATAAAATCTGGACTTAGAGTCTTGTTTGTACTTAGAGAGTTTTCCGGACAGGAAGGCAGTCTTGATGCAATGCAGTAAGCCACAATACCAATGGGGCATTACAGGTGAAAAATCTGCAGCTGTACCCTTCACCACAATGTATTACAACTGTGCACTGGAATATTTCCTGTACAGAAATAGAGTTTGGTTAACTTTGTTTCCCAAGAGTAGATCACATTAAAATGTTATAAAATCATGATTTCCTGCATTTGAATACTTGTGGTTTCTCAATTGGTTCCAATGTTATAAGGTTTTTTTTTTTTCTGTATGACTTCTATTAGTTGAAGATGTATAGAAACTCTTTTCTTTCTTCAAAACTTACTAAAAAGCAGATACATATAAGAAATATAAACATAACATTAGAGATTAAAAATATTTTTTCCATTAAATGGTAGATTTTTTTACAGTGTAGAAACAGAAAATATCCAGATTCTATAGTCAAAATACACTTTGTTTTTAATTATTAGCAATTGAAATGTCTATTCAGTTTGCATTTGTTCTAAGTGATGAATGTATGTTTCCTCTTACTGTATATTATAAGTTACTGATTGCAAGAAATTGTCTTTCTGCGGCTGGGAAGGTGGCTCAGTGGTAGAACACTTGCCTTGCATGCATGAGGCCCTGGTTTCTATTCCTCAGCACCACATAAGCAGAAGAAAAAAAAAAGCCAGAAGTGGCGCTGTGGCTCAAGTGGTAGAGCGCTAGCCTTGAGCTGAAGAGCTAAGGGACAGCACCCAGGCCCAGAGTTCAGGCCCACGACTGGACCCCTCTCCCCCCCCCCAAAAAAAAAGAGAAAGAAATTGTTTTTCTGTTTAAATAGACGTAATCGTATCTGAAAATGTCATATGACTGTATGGAAACAAAGCTGCTTTTAAAAAAGAATTCATTAAAGGTTTAATCTGTATGTTGCTATCCACTCACCCCTGTTTCTATATATGCACCGTCTTTTTCAGTCACTGGAAATGTCTGTTTCATGCTCAGATCTCACTTTATATTTTTCAACTATCCACTTAAACTATCTTCTAATCATCAATTAAGAACTCTTCTACCTGTCTATTTCTCTGATCTTTATGTTGCATTCTCCATATTACCCCCTTTGATAATGGTTTAAGGGAGATATGTGCTTTTACTTCATTAATGAGGTAAAAAATTTACTGATCAAAGAAAGAGTTTAATAATGATTATTCATTTAATGGTTACTAAAAGCTTTGTGTTATAAAAAGTCACCCCACCCTCACCCCTCGATATGTATGTCTAAAAACAATTAGAGGAAATTAGTTAATATTATAATTGCTTGATGAAATAGAAAGCAGTGTAAACAATAGACTGACCAGAATGTTTAAAAGAAAAATCTAGAAATAAGAAGTTCACAAACATTTTTGAAAAGCCCTACTACATTACTAGAAAGCTAGGAAAGCAGAAAGTAAAAGCCAAGACAAAGTTAAATTCATGCCTAAACAGACTCAAAAGGGCCTTTAGCAAAGACTTGAAGCCTTATTGTTACCAGACCTTTAGAGCTCTCTGTATAATCATTAAGTAACCAAGTAGAGACTTGGTTTTTAGTCAGTTTTGAATTACTGTAACAAAATACCAGAGGAAGGCTACATATAAAAAAGAAAGTTACTTAGCTCACAGTTTTGGAAGTTCAAAGACATAGCACTAGCATTGGCTCCATTCTGTTGAGGGTCCTCTCAGCTCTGTCATATCAAGGTTAATAGTAATGACAGAAGCAGACATGGGAACCGATGATCACTTCTCAATATGGGTAGCCTGAGAGATTGAAGAGAGCAGTCTGCATCCTTGTTGTGAGAACTAACCAGGGCCTCACAAAAATGCCTTTTATCCCTTATAACGACACATTCCCAGGGTCTACTAATAGATCTTAACTTCTTAATCGTTCACCAGCGCCACATCACCATGTGGAAACAGGCTTGAATATGTCACAAACTGTTTACGATTCGTTGTATGTGGCAGACAGCATCTTCATCATAGCAGTGATAAAAATTACAAACATTACAGTTTGCTCATCTGTGTCACAAAATAACAACTAAAGGCAATGAAAATACACCCTGCAAAAGATGGATTTTACAATGCCATTATTTATTAATAATATTATAATTATCATTTTATTGTTTCAACAAAAAGTTATGGAATTCAGAGAAACCAAGTATGGATCATAAATAGAAAAAGAAAGTCAACAGAAACTGTCCATAAGGAAGCCCATATGTGAGAGTTACTAAACACTTTGCTACCAATCTTAATGCATCCAAAGGAACTAAAGAAAGGTATAAGAATAATGTCTCCCCGGTACTGATGAAGAGAAATACAGGTTGAATCTCCCTTGATCAAATGTTTAGAATCAAGTTTTCCAGTGTGAGATATTTTTTGATACAGGAACCTTTGCATAGGTATGAATTGTCTTGAGAATGGAACTCATGTTTAAACATGAAATTGATTTATGTATACATTTCCTGAAGGTAATTTTATGCAGTATTATTAATTTTTTGGGCACTGTGTTGTATGCCTGTGTTCTTACTGGAACCTAACCCGGGAGTGAAATGGGAACTCTCAGGTAGAATTTCAGCACTTTAAAATTTCAGATTGTGGAGCACTTTGGGTTTTCAGATTAGAGATGCTCAACCTATTAGAATTTGTAAAAACAAATAAAATTTGAGAGTTGAAAAGTGTAATAACTGAAAATTTCACTAAAGGTAGCTTAGTAGCTACCTTGACAAAGAAAGAACCAGTGAGTGAAGATGAGTCAGTTGAGATAATTGAGTCTGAATAACAGAAAGATAAAAGAATGAAGAAATATGAATAGAACCTTGGCAACTCCAGAAAACAGTGAGATGACCTAGTCAAACTATTGGGGGAAAATACTTAGTATGAAATAACAGATAAGTTACAAAACAGCTGAGATAAAATATAAAATTTTAAGTGTATTCTGCATTTAGTTTGCTTCCTAAAATCCACTTTAAAGAAACTGGAACTAGAAACTATATATCATGAGTCTGTTTTTTTTCCTTTTTTGAAGATAATTAAGCCACAGAAGCACAGGATTTACAGACAAAATATTCCATTGACTAAATGTAGTGTCTTCTCTGCACAGCTGCTATACTCTTTCCTCTATTCTAATCACCATTGACTTGGCATGGTGGGAAAACTAGAAATGTGGTAGGGAGGAGCAAGAGAGATAAGAAATATCCTGCCTTTAATCAGCCTTCAATAATCAAGTCCAGAATGGAAGCTCTGCCTTTGCTTTTATTAAATAGACCTACATGTAAGCTAGCCTGTTTTAACACAAAGGAGAGGACAGTTGAAACTGATAAGATGTATTACTGCTACCTACAAGCATTTAGTTATATATATATATATATATATATATATATATATAAACAGGAAAGACACTTCCCTTGTATTTTTTGATTAGATGATTTACTAAGGACTGGACAAAGGGGTAATTGCCCAGCATCTACAACCTCTTCACAAAGAAGTTAGAGCTGTTCATCCATGAGAACAGATGGGCAGTTGTGACCCTGCTAATAGTTTTGGCAGTACTATTAAGTAATAAAAACAAATTAAGTGCCAAAATATTCTTTGTACCAAAAATATTTTTAAATGGCCAAATACATGCAAATCTTCCCAAATTAGCCATCAACTGGGAACAAATTGTGGGATAATATTTTAAATGCAAAAATAGATGTGCTCTTACTAACTGGCAGATATACAACCTAAAATACATTCTTATGCAGAGACTACATATGCTTAGAGTACAGTTTATTATGTATGGCTGGCTAATTTTTTTAGATCCTGTCAAATAATGGATAAGAAAACAAAATGTAATAAAAATATATAATCTTGACAGTGATTTGAAATGTACCATGTGTTACATGTGGAATGTTTTCCAGTGAAACCAATTTGCTTGTTCCCACTTCCCATGACTCAAATACTAGATACTGAAGCCTTCTAAATGATTTTTTGGCAACCCAACTTTCTTGGAATAGTCATTGTTCCTTCAAGTTACTCAGTGTGGGCATTAGTAATAAATCCCCAGTTATAGCTGTGTAACTAAGGATCATTCACATCATCTTTTTCAAACCTAAACATAATAAAATTACTTTAGAAAGATCACATAAAACAGAGTCTATAGTTTTCCTTGAGAATAATTAATTGCTACCATATGAAGCTGTAAGCACAATATGGTCACATTATGTTTTTAATTTAATTATGTCACTACTAGTGTAGAGATTAGCTGAGCAATGTCAGCTTCTAACTAAGACAAAGGAAGATTAGTAAGTGAAAGGAAAGTTGATTCAACAAGACATAATGGCAAAATAATTTGAGTGGAAGAACTAGTATCTAAAAGAACTTTTTAATCTGTGCACCAGTGGCTCATTTGAGTGGAAGAACTAGTATCTAAAAGAGCTTTTTAATCTGTGCACCAGTGGCTCATACCTGTAATCTTAGCTACTCAGGAGGCTGAGATCAGAGTATTTGAAACTAGCCAGGACAGGAAAGTTTGTGAGACTCTTATCTCCAATTAATCACTGAAAAAGCTGGAAGTGGTGCTGTGGCTCAAGTGGTAGAGCTCAAGCTTTAAGCAAAAATTTAGAGATAGCACCCAAGACCTGAGTTCAACCTCTAGGACTGGCAAAAATAAATTAATTAAAGAAAAGAAGTCTTTTTTGGGGGGAGGAGGTCCGGTCATGGGGCCTGAACTCTGGGCCTAGGCATTGTCCCTCAGCTCTTCAGCTCAAGGCTAGTGCTCTACCATTTTGAACCACAGCACCACTTCAGACTTTTTTCTTTTTGCTTATGTGGTGCTGAGGAATCGAACCCAGGGCCTCAGGCATGCAAGGCAAGCGCTCTACCACTGAGCCACCTTCCCAGCCCCAGAAAAGAAGTCTTATTGTTAACAGATTGGGTTTTTTTTTTCAGCCTCTATGTTTATTAACTAATTATTATTGAGGGTCAGTGTAGGGGAGTGAACCCAGGGCCTCCCTCATGCTTAGTAAATGCTCTCCCTCAGCCACACCCCAACCTCTATTCATTAGTTTAAAACTAATTAAGAAATAGAGTATATATTGACCCTCTACTATGAGTTTGTTTTTGAAATGGTTATACTTCCTTAAGAATATTCATGTAAGAACCTATAGCATGAGAGCTAGATTTAAAGAAGTAGCACCAGGCTATTTTTAAAACCAGCCATTTTTCTGATCTCTCATATCAGTTCCAACATATGCTTGTAGTCACTACTCAAATTGTAAGGTTTATTCCTTCCTACTGATTTGTATCTCTTTTGCTTCTCTTCCTTCCTATCAGATCTCTCTATTTCTTTCATATTGCTTCTATCTAATTATGTCTTTGTTGTTGCCTTTTACTAATTTTTGAGTATCTCTTTTCATTCTCAAAAGGTTTTAGCTCATAGCTTCCATCCTTTTTCATTTCCCTCAGCATCTATATGAATGATCCAGCCAATACGTACGTTCATCTCATCTCTCAAGTGATCTCCTTCACTCTGCCTACCTACTCACTCTCATAGAAGCCCTGGATCTTGTCATCGTCCCCAAATCCCTCTCTCTTAAATCTCCTTTAGAGTCTCACAAGCCTTTCAAAGCCTTCTTACCAAACAACTAGTCATTCTCCTTATCTAGGAGCTTACACTGTTTTCTTATCCTTTTAAAATTTTACATTCCTAACTCAACCTTTAAAATACCCTCTCACAAGCAAGGGAAATGGTGAAATTTTCCAAAAAGAAATGTATTCTTTACTTGACTTATATAACTGTAAACCTTCTGAACATTCCTTTATAATAACAATTTATAATATTTACAAAAAATACCCTCTCACAAGCAGGCACCAGTGGCTCAAGCCTGTAATCCTAACTACTCAGGAGACTGAGATTTGAGGATCTGGTTCAAGGCCAGTCTGGGCAGAAAAATTTGTGAAACTCCTATCTTCAATTAACCAGCAAAATCAGGAAGTGGAAGTGTGGCTTAAGTGGTAGAGTGCCAGCTTTGAGGGAAAGAGAAAAAAAAAAACATAAACTGTAACATGAGACCCTGAGTTCAAGCCCCAGTAACTGCCCCCACACACACATAAATAAATATTATAAACTTCATTCGTTATGTCCTACTAAATACTCCCAACAACGAACCCTGTAGTTATTTAACACAACTCCCTCTGTGCTCTCTGAATACCGTTATTCAATAGTTTCACTGGAGTGGCTCTTGGTGCTTCCAACTCAGATTAAAATGAACTCAAACATCTCCCCTCCACTCCATGAACACCATAAAATCTACTCCCAGGAGAGACAAACTAATCCATCCCCAGAAGTGATGTCAGAATCTGCACAGTTGCTCAGATCAGCCATCTGGGATTCAGCCTTGACAGTTCCATCTCACTTCTCAGATGTGGTTAATTGCTAAGGAATCTTCCACAGAATATTCCAGTTCTCCTCAGCCATACTCCAAGATCATTATTTTTACCTTAGACCTCCTAACTGGATTTATTTTATCAATACTTACTCCCCATTCCCCACAGTTCAAAAATAAAGATAAATTTGATGATAGCATTGATTGTTTAAAATACCTTGAAAGTATATCATTGATAGGAAAGTCTAAAATCCTTCATTTGTCCTAAAAGTAATGTAAGTTTTAGTACTTCCATTTTACAAATGAGAGAAGTATGGTTTATAGTCATCTAATTGTCCAAGGTCATAGAGCAATTATTTATGTTACAAGGCCAGCAGACTTTTATCCCAAATTGGGACATCAGGGAGGCTTCTTTGAGGGGTGGAAATAAGGTAATATGAAGATTAATATCTATATGCCTTTTCTTTTATAAGTTCATGGCCCAATGTACATTTAAATGGACAACTGTATAAAATTATCTTAATATATTATGGTCATTGTTAGCTTTTGTTTTGAAATATTGAATACAAATATTCTTACAATGGGAAAAAAGGATAAATGTGTGACTTTTGTAAAATTTACTTATAGTCATACAATTTTACCTTTTCTCAGCAGAGAGTTCATTTGGAGCCAATGTATTAATATCTTTATCTTAAGCAATAAAAATAGGGTACATAAAATAAAGTTCTGACAAACACATAACTGGAATGTATTGAGATATGTTTTTGTAGTTTTCTGTTGTTTCTGAGTTTTCAGAGTAGCCTGGAATGTTCCAGTTGAGGTATGTAACCTCAATTGAGTCTCCCACAAGTTGTGAACTAAAAGTTTTCTTTGGCTTTCCTCCATATTTATTTCTTTTGTATTTTTTATTTTCTTGGTTGTTTTTTTTCACTTGCACAATTATTCTTTTCCCCAGTCTTAGTGTTTCTGTCTCAAAGCTGGCATTCTACCACTTAAACCACACTTCTACTTCCTGATTTTGCTGGTTAATTGAAGATACAAGTTTCACAAACTTTTCTTGCCCCTTACCTAACAACTAACAAATAGTTCCCACAGTGGCTCCTAGGTTGGACTTCTTAATATTACATGCTGGCTGCAACAACATTTAATTGTATACACTATTAATATGCACTAATAATTAAAGCACGTCCATTCTTTTTTTCCTTACAGTTTTACTCAGCTTTCCAGTATGACAGCTAATTTTCATTAGTTATTGTACATTAACTTCAGTGTAGAATTTTGGGAACAATGCTAGAAACAATTTTCCACCCTATTTTCTGTATAACATCTTCACCAATATTACATTGAATGTAGCATTCCATTATTTATGTCACACAAAAAAATAAGTATGTTACTATGCTTTTACTCACCTCCTTTGCTTCTTCCATCGAGATTCTTATGTGACTGTAGCATTCTTACCTCATTTTCATCTCTTCTACTCTTGGTAAAAAGTCTCTTAGGGGCTGGGAAGGTGGCTAAGTGGTTCAGTATTTGTCTTGCGTGCATGTGGCCCTGAGTTCAATTCCTCAGCGCCACATAAGCAGAAAAAGCCTGAAGTGGCACTGTGGCTCAGTGGCACTAGCCTTGAGCTGAAGAGCTTAAGGACAGTGCCCAAGCCCAGAGTTCAGGCCCCATGACTGGCAAAAGAAAAAAAAAGTCTCTTAAACCAAAAGGTAAGCTCAACTTACAGTCAAAAGAGGAGCTAAGCAATCAGCCTTTTTCTCCTAAGTAATAGTATATATATAAAGGTCCAGTGTTAGCCAGTTACACACCAGAAAATAATGTTGAACTGTGGTTACAGTGTTCCTGAATATACAGGTTCCAGGTTTATTTTCTCTGTACAAGCCCAATCCATTGTAAAGAAATCTAGTAAACAGAATGCTTAGAGGTTTCCAGCCATAACACAGAAGCTTCAGAACTGTTCTTAGAGCATTAGGAAGATAAGTTCCTACAAAAATTTTTGAGATGCTGGGTGCTAGTGGCTTACACCTGAAATCCTAGCTACTCTGGAGGTTGAGATCTGAGAATTGCGGTTCAAAGCCAGCCTGCAGGAAAGTCTGTGAGACTCATATCTAATTAACCCCAGTATCCTGGAAGTGGCCCTGTGACTCAAAGTGGTAGAGCACTAACCTTGAGCTGAAGAGCTCAGGGACAGCACCCAGGCCCAGAGTTCAAGCCCCACAACTAACCCCCCCACACAAAAAAAAAAGAAATTAGCTCTGTTATCTAATTTTTAGAAATATAGGAACTAAGGTTAGAAATCTTAGTTTCCTCAAATTAAGTGGACCTATAATTCAAATCCTTGGAAGATTCAAATGCCTAATGGAGCTAGGATTCGAGTCCTAATAGGTTTAATTCCAATATTTATGATTTTATCTTCTGTATTTCTTTGAGGAGAATCATTAATGTGTCAGATACCGGCTGATTCCCTCTTTCATCTGTGAATTATTCATTCATTCATTCACCGACTATTCTTTTTAACATTTTCTATATGTAATCTGCCACGTGCTTTGAAAATCCAAAGCTTAGCCAAATGGAAATCATTCCCTCAAAGAATGTTTCTACCATGGAAGATATACAGTGATAAGAGCTACAAAAACAGGTTTCCTTAAAAAAAATTCTAATGGCATTCAGAAAAGAAAGAGGGTTTTTCCATCTGGAGAGGTGAAAAGGTGCAGAGAAAGGTAGCATTTGAGTTGGTCCTAGACAGATGGGAAGGATTTAGGCATGGACAATGAGAAAGAAAGAGGAATATACCAGTATTTCAGGCTGAAAGAGAATATAGAAATCATGACCTAGAAAATTCTGCTATGGATAGCAAAAACAGAAAAGAAAAAAAAAAGAATTTCAAGAAGTGGTAGCTAAAAGTCCATACTGTGAACATGTTACTTACCAAAACTGAGAACTCCTGTCTCTGTTTCATCACACCATTAGGCATTTTTGTTTCTTCTCTTTTAGTCCATCTTGTATCTTTTCAATCTTGAATGTTCAAGTTACTTTTTCCAGATGAGAAACTTATTTCCACTTGAAGTTAGTTTGAACGTTAGTGTTTCATTGATGCTAGGAGAAGACATAAGACTGATGGACAAAAAAAGCAAGAACTCCATTGCTAATAGCACAGCAACAGCATAAATGTAGCTGCATTGGTTCTCAGTGCCCCAAGTAACACAAAGTTAGGCAGAAAGGCCATAGGAGTTACTATGCATTCAGTAGATGTTTGGCACTATTGAGGACTTTGGAACTTGGCAAGGGTAGCTCATTTATGGCAAGTGTATATACCTTCATATGTTTACTTGTTCATTCTCAACAATTTACAAAAGCTCTGCTTATCAGGAAAGTAGCTCTTAATTTGTCATTAATATTTTTATCCTAGCTTGTTTCTTTAAGTTCCTTTTTTATCATTTGAAAGTTTATTCCCCATTCACGTGTTTCTTTGAATATATAGAAATATGCTCCTTTTATAAAATAAAAACATGCCAGCTTTCTTTCCTCTTATGCTTTCACTTTGTTAGCCTTTGTCATTTTGGTTCTTTGGAACTTATGTAGTTAATAGTTGTTAAATTTGTTCCAATTATTTCTTTTTATAGAAAGTTGGTTGTTTTTATATATTGCTGTTGAGTGGATCTCTTTTCTGTTTTGAGATAGAGTTGAGCTAATAGTTCAGACTGACTTCAAACTCACAGTCCTCCTGTGAGTCCTAGCATTACAGGTATATACCACATGCACATCTTTAAGTAAGTCTTTTAAGGTATACAAAGTAAATATAACTTGAAAAAATCCTACCCCATTGTATTTTATAAGCAAATTTTTCTTTAAAAGCCTTAATATTAAAATGTTTGTGAAAATTTAATTTGCATTTCAACAAGTACAAGGCATAGTTGACATTTACAACTTTATTTTAATTTAGGTTCCTTGTAGTTTGGAATACTGGGATGAACTTCAGAAGGTTTTTGTTGCGTATCGAGAATTTAGTCTATCTGAAAGCAAAGTTTGTGATCTGCAGTTGCCAGATATCAATCTTGTAAATGATCAGAAGAAACTGGTATCCTCTGATCTTTGGCGAATTGTCTTGAACAATAATCAAAATGGAGCTGATGATCAAAGGTAACTCAGAAAAAAAATGAGAGAGGTGATAACATTGCATTAGAAAATAATTACCAAATAAATTTCTCTTACCAATTACCTATAGCTTGTCTGTCCAGTACCTGAATGTGCCTGAACTACAGAAGAGAACCAAGATTTTTCAGTTTCTATACTTGAAGTCCTGTGTTTTACTCATATTTCAGCCCTTTAAGTACTCACTTAGAAAGTCTTCCCTCAGGAGCTGGGGGTTTAGCCCAGTGAAAGGGTGCCTGCCTGGTGTGCACAAGGCCCTGGGTTCGGTCCTCAGCCCTGGGGGAAAAAAAGGGGAGAAAAAAAGCTACAGAAAGTCTTCCCTCAAATGTTTTAAAAGATACATAAAAGGAAAGCAAAACAAATCTATTATACTGAATCCAAAAATATAGAAATAGATTTATCTATACCTCAATAGACTCTGATATAGTAAATCATATATATAATGTAACCCTGGGACATTAAAAGTGAAGTCATCTTTTTGTCTTTAAAAAAGACAAAAGCGGGGCTGGGAAGGTGGCTCAGTGGTAGAGCACTTGCCTTGCATGTATGAGGCCCTGGGTTCAATTCCTCAGCACCACATAAGCAAAAAGAAAAAAGCCAGAAGTGGCGCTGTGGCGCAAGTGGTAGAGCGCTAGCCTTGAGCTGAAGAGCTGAGGGACAGTGCCCAGGCCTAGAGTTCAGGCCCCACGACTGGACCCCCCCCCAAAAAAAAAAGACAAAAGCCTTTGTCATAAAAAGTAAATCTCTTTTTTGTTTTTTCTATATAAATATATATACAACTACACATATTATCATCATAGTGTACAACTTTGTATTGGTTCCTACTTTATATTGCAAATAAATTAAAAGGCTAGAATTAGTGGAATATGTCTGCATCACAGCCAGACAACAAGCATAGGTAGGAGGATTACAGTGCAAGGCCAATCTTGGGCCAAAACAAAATAAACAATACCCTCCTTGAAAAAAATACAAATCAAAAAGGTCTGGTACAGCTGAAGTGGTAGAACTTCTGCCTAGCAAATGTGAGGCCCTGAGTTTAGCCCATAAAACTGCCAAATAAATTAAATAATAAAGAATTGATATATTAATTAAATCGCAGATGCTTTTTCTTGTGAAGTTATTGTTTATGAATTGTATATATTTATTGAAAACATTTGAAAAGTAAATAATACCGTCTGTAACCATATCACAGTGAAATAACTCCTGTTAACATTTTGGTCTAGCCTTAGAGTTCTTCAATGATAATTGGTATGTGCAAGAGTAGCAATGTGTTTATACTTTATCAACCCCATTTCAAGGCCATCTGGGCTCTTTAAAAATAATAATTGCCTTCCTAGTACACTATCTGGCAATATAATATTAGTGAAAATATGTTAGACCAGCAAGATCTTGATTGTTACCGTATTATAGTGATAAAAATAAAGAACATAGATTCTACAGGGATCGACAGATAGCCAGATTTTTTTCTACGTATAGGTTGTCTCATTAGAAATCAGGACATCTCAAAAAATAAAATAAAGTTGATTTTTTTCATCTGTAAGTTAGAAATCATTTCTTGATTTTAATTTTGGAAGAGTACATTTTCATCACTGAAAGAAGCATTCAGGACAAGGTTAATTCCTCTGTATCTGATATTTTTATCAAATTACTTTGTGATTGTCCTGTTTTTTTTTTAACCTTTTGATACCTTCACTTTTTATTTGGGCTGTTTTTTTTTTTTTTTTTTTTTTTTTTGTCGGTCGTGGGTCTTGAACTCTGGGCCTGGGCGCTGTCCCTCAGCTCTTCTCAAGGCAAGCGCTCTACCACTTGAGCTATAGCGCCACTTCCAACCTTCACTTTTTATTTTAATCACACTTATATAAAAATAGTGTTAAAAGGACAAGCAAGTTAAATGAAAACCCATGAAGTGTAATTTTCAGTGAGATCCTCATTCTTTGCATATACTGTAACTATAAAATAATTAATATTTTGGTGTATTCAGCATCTAATATTGATTAACTCATGGGAATTAGTGTTTGGACAATCAGAAGAAATAAAACAAAAGTGAAATGTTTATATTGATACTAAAAATACTGAATTTTTTAGCAGCAGAGACACATTGTGATTTGTGTTGGCCTTAATGAGACCCAATTGTTCAGAAGTCTTGTGAGGTGTATATGGAAGAAAATTGGGTTAGAAGTAAGTCAATATGACTAATGACTAAGGAATGTTTTGAAAGATTTTTTTTGTCAGCAATCTATATGGCATATTCAACATGAACTGAATTTAAGAAGAATATCAATGTGTGTGAATTTGTGTACACTTGATGATTAACTATACAGGGTTTTGAGTTCTAGCTTTAAAAGCTTTTAAAGAATGTCATTGTACTTACGTGATTTGGGGACATTTAGGTTATTGAACTTGTTTTATTTTTTTCCCCCATAGCTCTGCAAGTGAATCTGGTTCTCAAAGCACTTGTGATCAACTTGTTACTCCAACAGCCCTGGCCGCCTGTACTAGAGTTGACTCCTGTTCCTCCCCATGGTTTGTCCCATCTCTTTGCATGTCCTTTCAGTTCACGCACATGGAGTTCCACCTTTGCCATCACCTTGATCAACTAGGCACAGGTATTCCTTTTAGGGTATCATCGACTCAATACTATTTTCTTTTGTGTGTTCTCGGGACACTCTCTAGCAATTTTTACCAGCTAATTTATTTTCAGAAGGTTATGAAATGAGCAAAGTTATTCTGAAGTATCTGGTACAACTAGAGTACCCCTTTTAACTGTGTGTGTATGTGTGTGTGTGTGTGTTCACATGCATGGACACACTCACACAAACATGGATGCACAGATGCTACTACTTAAACTTGAACTCCAAGACTTGTGATCTCACTGGACTTTTTTACTCACAGCTGGTGCTCCACCACTTGAGCCCTACCTTCATTTCTACATTTTTACTGGTAAATTAGACATAAAAGTCTCATTTGTCTGCCAGGACTGATTTCAAACCGATTCTCAGATCTCAGCCTCCTGAGTAGCAAGGATTACAGGCATAAGCTACCGACACCCTACTCCCATTTAATTTCTGAATGAGCTTATGCACTATTTACCAATGGTATTTAAATGACATTTCCCCTGCTTCCTAGTGAGATGTTTTAAGAAAAGCTCAAAAAATGTAAGTTTATTATCTTTTTTAAAGAAGCACATGTTTTTGTTACATATATGATATTAGTGGCAAATAGACTCCAAAGTGTTTTGATATTGCTTGATTTCCTTAAATATATATTGAATCAATAATTTTAAATTATATAATTTTAAAGTTTACATATAATCAATGAATAATCTAAATAAATATTGAATATTATATAATATATATTGATTTCAATAAATATGAATGATAGGCATATTCTCAATTAATTTTAAAAAATCATATTTATGCAAGTTTAGATAGAAACATACCCAAAGTGGCCTTTTATAAATTTGCTAATGTTACTTGAATAACTATTTCTAAAGCATTACATTCTATACCAAACTTTGTTTAGTTAACAGATTTTGAATTTAGGTATTGAACTACACATAATGGAAAAAGAGAAAGAAATGCAGATTAAAACCAAGCATACTTACTGTTCAGTATCTTGCTTTTTCGGCAAAAATAGTGTTTAAACCTGCCTTTCTAACCTTTGCGTCATGTTGTTATTGTTGAAATTTTGTTGGTAGATGCAGATCTAGATAGTTGTTTCTTCTTTCTTCTGTAATTAAATATTTTTGTCTGTCAAAGTGAAAGTAACCTTTGGTCACTATACATGTAAAAGACCTGATTGAACAAAACAATTCAGTTGTAAATATCAAATAGCAACTCAAATATTTTAGTATCTTTACGAGAATGTTGAATTTATTAAATACTAAATATTAAAGTCAGTAACAAAAACAAATACATTTGTTTTCTCAACAGCTTCACCACAGTTTCTAAAGCCATTTATTTCTGATAAAAATGTGCCATCTGAACTAGAATATATGATCATTTCCTTCAGAGAACCACAGATGTATCTTCGACAGTGGAGTAGTAGTTCTGTCTGCCAGGAAATCCGGTTCTCAGCTCAAGTGGATTGTAAGCTTCTAGAGTGTAGAAATGTCACACTGCAAAGTGTGGTGAAACCTTTCAGCGTCTTTGGACAAATTGAGCTTTCCAGTGATGCAGTGAATAAGATGCTTGATTGTACCATGACAGTGGACTCGGTGTTTGTAAACTTTGGACAGCACGTAGTTCATTCTCTAAATACTGCTCTACAGGCTTGGCAACAGGTATGCACGCTCCAGAAAGTTTACAATTTGGATGTATGTGATCTTTTATTTGGTGCTATATATTACTACTAATTATAAGTTAAAAGACAAGCAAAAATGTAAAAGAATACAGACTTGATAGGGACCATAGTATGTGAGATCTTCCCTGTTTTGACAAAGTGATCTATATATTTTAAGAACTTTGGAGAACATAGGTTCTATATACATTCATTAGAGGTCATGCCCACATTTTTATGACTAATGTGGAAAATAACATATTCCCAGAAAAAAATTTCAAGTAACATTATTTTGCTAAAACTTCAACTTAACTATGTATTAAACTTAGTGTTTTTCTCAGAAATAAAGAACCTGTATGAGCCTTTCTGATAATAACCATTCCAGCTTTTTAACAACAAAAAGAAAAACAGTAACATGGAATCTGAGTGCACTATAGTCTTAATCTTCTCCTTTCCTCTCATTCTGCCTTTTCAGTTTACTAAAAAGCATTGCATAATGCATTTTAGGATCAGTTAGGAACTCTTGATTAATAATATTTTATTTGTACCTCATATGACAAAGTATTTTAATCAAAAAAGAGATGAAGTGTAAGTCTGTCCTAAATGGGAAAGCTGATATGACAAAATGTTTGGATGATGATAGATTCAGCAATTTAACAACAAATCAGAACTGCTTCTTTACTTACTTCAAATGTTCTATTGTATTTCCATCAGTTTGGCTGTTATTTGAGCTGAGACACTTATCCATGTTTTGTGCATGTTGCAGACCCATGTGTGTGGCTGGTCCCCAGACAGAATGGGTTTTCCTCCTACAGCGACCTTGTTTTGAGATGCGCAGCAGAGAATGGAGGAAGAGACTCTTATTTTTGTAACTTATAAATTTTTGTGGGAATAAGATAACAGACTTTGGGGGACTTTTATGAGAATAAAAATATTTTGTGGAAGTAGATTTTATAAAATAAATAATTTTTAAACAAGTTTTAGTTTTCTAACGTAAGAATTTTTATAAGAATCCAATTTTATGGAAATAAAATTTAATGTTTTTTATATGCATGAAGACCTATGCAAGACTAAGGAATTAATTACCTAACATGGTACTATAATAGCAAAAGGAAAGAAGATAACACATCTGTTTTATATTTTAAAAGTCTTTTTTAAGGGCATTCCATGGTTTTCTTGTTGCAAAGGACATGCGTAAAATAAGAGCTAGTGTGATCTAAATCTTTGCAGCTGGTTCAAATAGCAATGTGAAAAAAAAACCTCCATGGCTCCAATTTCTGTTTTTTTGTCATATTTTGAACAATGCATTTAATACAAAACAAACCTAGAAAATATAAAAGAGTCATTGATAGCGCATTTAAACCTAGGATATTTTTGTCTTGGTATCAGGGCCATTATAAGAGGACTCATATGTAACAACTACTGAAAAATGGCCTTCAAAAATATCAGTTTCCTTCGAGGGTAAAAAGAAAGTTCTTTTACACATAGCTATACATATAAATAAAATATAGTACATAAATATTTAAATGTTTTAAACCACATCACAGTGTGAGTGACTGACTGGCTAACACAGTGCCTTGAAGGAATATTTTGAGTTTTTTTTTAAGCATTGTATATTTGATTAAGTAGAGCCATATGTCACATAGCATATTGCTGACAGGTACATTCTATGAATAGTTGATTCTGATTTATACAGGGATTTGGCAATGTTAACATGAGCCACAAGAGGATATACTTCTGTAATTGTTGCTGTAATTTTCTTGTTTCCTCCCATGTCAAGGGTACTTGCCACCAAGTTTTAATGTGGTGTAGGCATCTAATCCTGTGTACTCTAAAGTAAATATGAAGTATACTACTTTGAAACTGTAACACATTTGATATTGAAATGGGCTGATAGAAGTTTATTAAGTTCACTACTTCTATCAGAATATAGTTTATCCTCTTTAGTCATTTTTACCCAGTATAGATAGATCAGATATTTGAGATATGAAATAATTTGGTGTTCCACCTTTGGATCATGTGTTCAAAATTAACGAATTTCTCATAAGTGATTGATTTCTCTAGCAGTAATTTTTTTTCTCTCTTATAAGTGATGACCATGGATTAGGTTTAAGGATCCAAAATGCCACTTCCAGTTAGGTTTATAATTCTATGTCATAGATTTATTTAAAATAACGTTTTAAAGGATTGTTTTATAAACCAAGGTTCTATTCATATGTCTTCCCTTATACGAAAACAGTATCTCTACTGATTTGCAAATGCCTATATTACATGCCATGAAATTGTAATATAAATAAGCCATCTTTTACCTACAGATTCTCAAAAGCATTCTGGGATTAAGTATACATTAACTATGTATGAGAGGTTTTTAAAAAAAATGAAATAAAACATTCCAAGAAGTATTAACGCTTATTAGCTATAATAAACTCCATAGATGAAGGAAGAATAGAGAAACAATTCCCTAAGGACTTTGAGTAATCTTTAGAAATATGTAAACAAATCCCTTGTGTCCTTCAATTTACATTTTTCTTAAAATGTTTATCATTTATTAAAAGTCAGTTTTTTAGATATAATAGAAGAAATAGAATTTTTAATACTCAATTCTCATCCAGTAACTTAACTTCTTTCTGGGTTGAGATTGATCCAAATTTATTATGAAAACTGAATTTTAATCTTACGATGGGTAACTTTTAACTACTTAAATCTCAGGAAATAATTGGAATCCTATCCTTTCCTTCACATTTGTACTCATAGATGGAAAGGAGAAAAAATGTTTATAAGGAGAACAGTTGATTATATAGTAGTAAATGGAAAAGTCACACCAAAAGTAATTATACACTATGATTTCAATTTGATTAAAAGTTTGTAGATATTTAGCAGACTTTAGTAACAGAAGATTCAGAAGAGAAAAACTACTTGAAGACAATTCATCAAAATGTTAATAGCAATTGCAATTAAATATAAAGTCAAAAATACTCTTCCTATATTTTCTAATTTTTGTATAGTAAACAAATATTGTTATTGTAATTTTTTTTTCATTTGACTGGGATTGAAGCTCAATGGTAAAGTGCTTGCTTGATATATACAAAGCCCTGGATTCAGTTCTCAGTACTATCAAAAACAATCTTCCTGGTTTTTATTTCCTAAGTGTTTGTTGAGTGCCAGAGATAAAAAAGTCTGATCCATACCTGTTGCAACAATCTAATGATACAGACTAACAATTAGTCTGAAGGGGAAATATCAAGTATCACTTGGGAAATAGCCTACAAAGGGAAAGAGGTTGAAAGAAAGAGGTCCTAGCAGTGGGATGCCACTAAAGGAAGCAGTTTGCCATTTTGGAGGAATTAAAAGATGTAGGATGTGTTGGAAGAGCTGAGGGTTTTCTCAGCAAATGGGGAGAGGATTTAAATATAGCCAGAGCTGTAGGCAGCAGCCAAGTCAGACTGGAATATCTGAAACCCAATAGCAAGCAAAATTCAAACTCACGGCTAATAAGAAAAAGCAGAGAGCACTATAGTAGACAGCAAGTAGTAATTGGTTATAAGCACTTTAGTCTCAGCCAGATTCTTTTTGGTGACTAGTTTAGCTGTCCAGCAAGGTTCAGCTGTTTAAGAGTTGAATTCAGCAGCAATGAATGGATGACAGAAAGAGGGCCTAGAACTCCTTGAGGGCTCTGGAAGAATGCATCCTGTCATGGCATCCTCACCAGGGAGCATTGCCTCCCACATCAGAGGCTTTTGGCATGTCGAAGACTGTATTCTGTTTCCAAAGATTACTCTGTTCCCTGATAAGATTCTAAGACTGGTCTCCATACTAATTGGATTCCAGTTACATCATTCATAATCTCTTTGGCTTCATACCTCTTAGTCTCATGAATTACTGTACTTCTGGGTTGTATCACCTTTTAATCTTCCTCCCTTCAAAAAGGTGACAAAATATAGTTTGGCCATCGATCTACAGTCAGGAAAGAGAGGCCATTTGTAGAATATTCATTGTATATGATCTCCCATTTTTTACAAACTGATTAGCCAAGTTATTTTTTCTGATATCTTGAAGTTGATAATTTATTCGACTATGCTTTCAGCATATCAACGTCATGTTTATTGTTTTTAGGCTGTAGCCTAATAAGACTAATAAAAATATAAGCCTAGAATTACTGTATTACTTCATTAGTATTTTGCTGTAATGGAGAGCCCATGAGGTTGAGAAAGAGTAATCCATACAGGAACATAATATTAATTTGCTGAGCCTTAGCTGATTTATTAAGGATGTTAACAAATTGATGACTATTAGCTGACACAGGTACTACTGTTTTTCAGCTAACACTATTCTTCTGGAAAACCATCTTGACTTAAACTTGCTCTTGAGTTGATCTGATTTGTGTGTTCAACCTCCTAACAATGAGGGAAAGTTATAGTTTTATTTTCATCTCTTCCTGAGACACACACACACACACACTCTCTCTCTCTCTCCCCCCCCCCTCTCTCTCTCTCCCCCCCCCTTAAGAGATCTGGGAATGTATTACCTAAATGATCCTTACTTTCTGTAGGGTACAAACTGTGGCTTTGGTAATTGGTCTTGATTGTTAAGTGTAGAGGGCCAGGAACATGGTAATTCTAGCCTCTTGTACTCTGTTCAAAACTTACTCTTCTCAGTACAGCATTCTTCAAGGCATGTTAATTCATTTTGAGAAATGTAAAAAGTTTGTGGGATCTCATTGTTCTTTTACTCTTCTGTGCATATGATTTATTTTGTTGGAGGATAAGTCAAAACATACTCTTGGAACATTTATGATCTCTTTAAGGTATTTTCATGTGATTATCCTGGAAGTATGAAATGCCTTGTATACCAGAGCTAATGACAACAGATCCTTTAGGGTTTCTGGGTTGTAACAATGGCCACTGGGCAGACAGCTGCCAAACATCTTGCAATTAATCTGATACACGTTGGCTTTCATGTTCTTTTTCTTTCAGAACAAATGCCCTGAGGTAGAGGAGTTGGTCTTCAGCCACTTTGTGATCTGTAATGACACACAGGAGACACTGCGGTTTGGCCAGGTGGATAGTGATGAAAATATTCTGCTGGCAAGTCTCCATAGTCACCAGTACAGCTGGCGCTCTCACAAATCCCCACAGGTATTTGAGAAACAGCCTTTCAAATTCAGCAATTGTTAAGGTTGGAATTCATTTATTCTGCATTTGTGTGCCCGTGTCCAGTTATTTTCCAGTGTTACCCTCCCAAGGAACCACACCATGTAGTTCCATCTGACAGAAACCCAGAGGTAGAGCCCAGTGCACCTGTGTTTTTCCTGAAGTGAGCAGTTCTTGCTGAGCCTCAGTCCTGGCACAGCAGTAAGTGGGGTGGTACAGATTAGACTCTAGAGCCAAAGCATGTAGGTCTGGATCCTGGCTTTGTGGAACCTAGCCTTTTTGTGCTCCAGTGTTTTTATATGAGAATGGGAATAAAAATAGTATCTGTTCCTCAGATTGTAAGGACTAAGTGAACTAATATGTATTAAGATACGTAGAGTAGTGCTTGGTATATATTAACAATTTTGTGTTGGGTACTGTTACTCATGTGTCCAGGATTTCTTCTATTTAGTTTTCCATACCAGGTATCTGCTAGGCATTGGAAAGGCAAAGACAGGAAAGTCTCAATCTGACTCTGCAGACAGCTCAGTCTGTGACTCAGTGAGCACAATGACAAACTATGCCAAAGGGAATACCAAGAAAAGACATACCAAAGGTTGTCTGTTTCCCAAGTAGTATAATACTATTTTGCTGTCATTTTACATGGAAATAATTAGAGAGGTGTTCCCTGCAGGGATAATATAAGGATAAATTAAATACAAAGATGTGGCCTTTAAATGAGTGAAAGAAATCCTAGAAAGTAGTTTCAAGAATAATGTATTTCTAAAACACTGGTTAATAAGGAAACTACTTTCTGCTTGTGATTAAAAGAAAGTCATTAGATTAGAGAGCAACTTTTCCATGTGGAAAAGTTTTCTACAGACCAGCTTCAGAACATGTTATATACCCTCAGGCTCCATTTTCCTTCTTCTCCTACCCAGCAGTGAGATGCTGGTTTCTTACTTGTTTTTTTCATCAAATTGCCACACTGCTGTTACAAAAGTTGAAAAAGTGCATACAATGTAATATTTCTTATTTAAATATATTTATTAAATTCAAATAATCCAATAAGACATTGAAACTACAAAAATCTTTTTAAATACAAATTCTTATGAAAGTTCCTTGTACAGTGTGATAGGGCCTTATTTTAGGGTGAATCATATGCTCTTATTTTTATTTTCCTCATGAAATTTTTCCATGTGATATAGTTTTTAAGTTGTTTGCCCTATACTTAAAAGAGGTTGTTTATTTAAAAAATAAGTTTCTTTTGTTATTTTTTCTAATTTTTCTAATAATTTTTTCTAATTGATTGCATACAGATATTTAGACCAAAATAAAAAGCCCACATATCTGTAGTCCCTGAAAAACTGGCTGCGTAACCCTATAGATGTTCTGAAGGTTTCCCACAGAAAGTAAAGATGAGAAAGCTTTACCCTTTATATAGTCATGTGGAGCTAGTAGAGCTCCTTGGACACTGGAACCACAAGGAAAGGCTGATCATGAGAACAGCCATTGTAGAGTTTCTGGGTGGGGAAGAGATGAATGGACAAGAAGAATACATGGAGCTGGGTGCCGGTGGCTCACGCCTGTAATCCTAGCTACTCAGGAGGCTGAGATCTGAGGATCTTGGTTCAAAGCCAGCCCAGGCAGGAAAGTCCATGAAACTCTTACCTCCAATAAACCACCAGAAAACCAGAAGTGGCGCTATGGCTCAAGTGGTAGAGCACTAACCTTGAGCTGAAGAGCTGAGGAACAGTGCTCAGGCCCAGAGTTCAAGCCCCATGACCAACAAAAAAAAAAAGAGAAGAATGCATGGCCACTGTCCTCACTATACCTTTCATATTTATACCTATTTGTACACTTCCAAGGCTTTTTTGTATGTATTACTAGTTTATTTTTACAACATCCCTACATAGTTTATTGTTATACATATTTAATAGATAAGTAGACTTTGCTTTAATTTTCTATGTAAGTAGTATTATTTTTCCACAGCATTATCTCACTCCCCTATTTTGGCAGTATGATTTGTCTATTAGAATAAATAACATAGCTGGAGGTTTTATGGAAGGGCTGAAAAATCTCTTATACATTAGACCATGTAAGTCTAAAGGTAGATTAATGTGGGATTCTTTATCTTCAGCTGCCTAATTCTTTGTCTTCAATGTCCTAACTGTATTAACAAATCTTTTAATGATAAATTGGAAAGATACCCAGGTATCTGTTAAGCATTTTTCTTTTCTTTTAAATTTGTAACATCATTCTCTTGGTGCAACTTTTATAGCCATAGTTGCTATAATCTTTGGTCTAAAACTTAGATCAGAGGTAGGATAATCAGGCCTCTTTACTGTATCTGTGTGTGCTAAAGTAACTGTGTTTTAAGACCCTCTGAAGCCAGAAGCCCTAATAGGCCCAGAGGGTCTTCACGGAATTTCTTACATCCACGATTGCAGATTCTATTGTGTCCTAATGGGAGGTTATAGCTGAGAGTCAAAAAACTAGCCACTTAGCTTCAAGCTGCACCTGGAGCTATTCATAGATAGACAAGTGAGCAAAACGTTCCTTTTTCCAGACTCTTAAGTCATATCCTGAATTACCCAGCAAGATTGGTTTTAGGAACATTTCTGTCTGCATGTTTATGCTACTTTGGGTGTTAGTCAATTCATAGTCTCAAGGAGGATTTCTAAAGTTCATAGAACTCCACTAAACAATGTAGCTTATATTGCAGAGATCACGAAAGTGTCAATGACACCTGGAAAAGTTTCAAAGTAGTCAGTATATCTTAGAACCACACAAGAGGTTGCTAACAACATTAAGTCCCAGGAAGAGGGGAAGAAACACATACACAACCAATTCTCGAAACCCAAAGCTGAGAAACCATTTAGAACTGAGAAGTCATAAACTCCCTATATTCTTTCTGACACATGCTTTGAAGCAAAATTACTTAAAATGCTGGATATTCCACAATAATTTCTTGCCTAAACAAACAAAGGAAGAAGAAAACTATTTCCTAGGGAATAACTGAATATGTTATGTTCAGCTGCACAAAATCACATATACCACCACAAAGGGCCTTTAAATACCTCAGTTCTCTAGCCTGGACAGGAAAGTCTGTGTGACTCTTATCCCCAGTTAGTCACAGAAAAAGCTGTAAGTGGCACTGTAGCTCAAGTGATGGAATGCTAATCTTGAACAAAAGGAGCTCAGGAACAAAAGTCCAGGCCCAGAATTCAAGCACCAGGAACTGGCAAAAATAAATAAATATCCCAGTTTTGTGGACTTCAGATCAGGATGTTGAATGACAGCAGTAACCAGTCAAAGGTTGGTCTTGAATGAAGTGTTTTACATTATGCAGTTGAATTTAGGGAAATACGAATTTATGGAATCTTTTCCAAGATGAACAGTATATGTAGCTCAGAGTAAAGAGAAGCTTTATATGATTTAGCCAAACCACATTCAGTGACACTTCCTCCAAACTAATAAGATTTGTGTATGAGCTGTTGAAGTTACATTCCTTTCCAGAAAATTAAACAACTGTGTGTGTGAGAGAGACACACACACAGAGACAGAGTACACATATGTGCTTGTGCATGCATATGTGTGTTAACCAATTCTGGGGCTTGACCTCCTCTACCACGTGAGCCACAGCTCCACTTGGGTTTTTAGTAATTAATTGGAGATAAGAGTCAAACAGACTTTTCTGCCCAGGCTGGCTTTGAACCATGGTTCTTAGCTCTCCGTCTCCTGAGAGGCTCCTAGAATTAAAGGCTTGAGCCATCAACTCCTGCTATACATCTCTTGGAATAGGAATGTCTATATATTTTATGTAAGACTTCACACTTGGTTTTTCTTAATCCTTGGCATGGACAATTTATGAATTACACAGTTTTTTTAGAATTAGAGAATTCTGGTTACCAGTAACTTAATTTTGGTATCTGTTAAAGGTGAATGATTTTATAGATGTAATTGAGTCCTAAATCAAATGATTTTAGTTAATCAAAGAAACAGAACATGAGATAAGGTCTCATTTAATCAATAAGATCCTTAAGAAAGGATTAGAACTTGTATGAATATAGATAGGCAAATATACTTGTGCTGACCTTGAAGCAAACTGTCAGGTCTGAATAGCCTGTGAGGCAGGTCATAGGGTGTGAACTGTAGGCACCTCCTGGACCTGAAGGTGACTTCAGGCACTAGTCAGCATAAAGCTAAGGCACTTACCATAAAGCAACAAAGAATAAATGTGCCAACAATCTGAGCAGGCTTAGAATTTTTTCCCAAGATGAGAACACAGCCGAGCCAACTTTGCAGTCTTGTAAGAACCTGAACCTTGCTTAGAGTCTTGACCCACAGAAGCCATGAAAGTAAATATATATTATTTTAAGCTACTAAATTTGCACTATTTTGTTATTCAATTTTGGACATACAATATAGCATGACAGAAGATATCACTAGAAATCATCCAGTGTGAAAAAGAAAGAAAAAAAAAGATTAAAATAATACGAATACCACCCCAGGGACATCTTGGAGATTTTAAAAATGTTCAACAGATGACTAATTGTAATTCCAGAATGAGAGGAGATCTGGAAAAGCAATTAAATAATTCCAGAAAATTTCCCAAATTTTATGCAAGATAGGAACTCATAAAACCAGATACCTCAGAAAAACTCCAAATGCGGTAAATTCAAAGAACTCACATCCAGGTATATTATAATCAACTACTAAAACCCAAATCAGAGAATATTTGTAAAGCAGCCAGAGGAAAACACTAGCCACAGAGAACAACAGTGGTATAAATTTCTTTCTATAAGGAGGACAAAACACTGTGGAATTTCATCTTTAAAGTGCTAGAGGAAAGTTAACGTTGGTAAAAGGTAAGGTAAGTGGAAATTTAGTAAAATAACCAAGATTTTATTCTGAAGCTTTAGGATTAGACGTGACAAGTTGGCAGTGTTGCTATCCCCAAGACAGCATTTTAGAGATGGAAGTACATTAGAATAATCCTTAAAGCATTTGGATACACTGAGTTTTAGAATGTTCTGTGTGTAGGAAGGAAAATATGTAAGAAAAACCTTGAAGCCATAAACCAGAATATCACACCTAAAGTTTGTTTAAAATTAGATAGTTTCACCATGCGCTGGTGACTCACACCTGTAATTCTAGCTACTCAGGCAGCTAGGATCTGAGGATTGTGGTTCGAAACCACACAGGCAGGAAAATCTAATGAACTAGCCAGAAAAAGGCAGATATGGTGCTATGGCTTAAGTAGTAGAGTGTTAGCCTTGAGCAAAAGAAGCTCAAGAACAGTGCCTAGGCCCTGAGTTCACACCCCAGGACTGACAAAAAAAGAAAATTTGATAGGTTTTTTTTAATTTCAAGGAGTTCTCTTCTGAAATAATGAAGAGGTTATTATGGATATTTCATGAAAAATATTTGTAAACATCTTAGAGGAGAATTTGGCTTTCTATAATGAAAATTTTCTTCCCTTCCCAACTGGCTATCCAGGTAGATATGTAGATATAGATACAGCTATAGATATAGATATAAATGTATAGATGTAAAACATGGATGTATGCATCTTGGAACTCAACAGAATAATATTGCCTTTCACCTATCAGTACTTTGGCAACAGTGGAAGTAGATAAGACTTCTCAAAAAGAGACTGTTAAAAGCCTTATTCAGTATTGACTGCTGTTGGACAGGGTTCAGTGATGATATAAGGATAGGATAACTCCTATAAATATTCTTATTCATGAAACAGAGTCATATAGGTGCCAGTAGTCCACAGAAACTCTGAAATCCAACCAGATAATTATTGGGTTCTTGATTAGTATCCAGTATTCTTCCTGTTAGGGAGTAATTCTCCATGGCTTGTAGCTTTTGGCCTCTAGCTTCTGAGTCATCTATCATTTTCTATGAAAAGTAGTGTCATTTACACCTTGTGATTTTCTTAGCTTGCTTTATGCTAGTAGAAGTTTAAGGCCTTATTTTGTATTTGTTTCTTTCAGTCTAAGTTAGCAAGATTTCTGTCATTATAATTCTTTAAACAACATTGTGGGTCTCTTTAATTTTTATTGAGGTTCACTCTATTAAAGACAAACCTACAGATCTCTTCTAGATAAGATTTTGTCTACTTCAAGATTCTGATAACACTGCTGAGGGATATTACTCTTCAGTGTCTTAGGGCTCTTTTTTTCATGTTTAGATTTTTTTATTGTGAAAATACTGTGCAGAGGGGTTATACCATGGGGGAGGGACATACGAAGCAACAAAGAAATAATCTTATAAATGTGTTAGAAACAATGGCATGAAAGAAAAAACCATTTGAATACATATCTTAGGGTTCATTTCCCTAACATCAACTTAACTGACCTTTTCTGCTTGACTCAGACATATACTAGTTATTGCAAATAAGGGAAACCATGGGACCTATGTTTCTTTGGGCCTGGCTTACTTCACTTAATATCATTTTTCCAAGTCTTTCCATTTCCTCACAAATGGGGCAATGTCATTATTTCTGATGGAGGCATAGGATTCCATTGTGTATCTATACCACATTTTCTTGATCCATTCATCTACTGAGGGGCATCTGGGTTGGTTCCATATCTTAACTATGGTAAATAATGCTGCAATAAACATAGTCGTGCTGGTAGCTTTAGTGTAGTCTTGTTTGTGAACATTTGGGTAACTGCCCAAAAGTGGGATTGCTGGGTCATAGGGGAGCTCTATGTGGAATCTTTTGAGGAACCTCCATTCTGCTTTCCAAAGTGGTTGAACAAGTTTACACTCCCACCAACAATGCAGTAAGGTTCCCTTCTGTCCACATCCCCTCCAGCATCTGTTGTTATTAGAGTTCTTGATTATAGCCATTCTAACTGGGGTGAGGTGGTATCTCAATGTTGTTTTGATTTGCATTTCTTTTATGGCCAGGGAGGTTGAGCATTTCTTCATGTGTCTATTGGCCATCCTTCTTTCCTCTTCAGAGAAGGTTCTCTTTAAGTCTTTAGCCCATTTATTTATTGGGCAGTTGTTTCTTTGAAGATTTGTTGTAGGGGGATTTAATTTTTTGAGTTCCAGGTACATTTTAGATATGAGACGTAGGGCTATTTTTGAATAGTTCTATGAGCCACCAATTTAGATATTTCTATGGTCTTAACAAAAATTTTACAAGCACATACTTTGTGACATCTCTAGTCTCAGCTTTCCTGCCCATGTCTTGGATTTGATCTTTGTCTGGAAGGAATTTACTGATTTTAGCATCATTTTTCACCTGATAAAGCTAGGAACTTTAAGAACTAGCATGTCCTGGACCCTTTTTACCTAACAATCCTTCCTCTCTAATTTTTATGTAAGCAGCAGGTAAAAGCCAGGAGGTACTTTAGCACTGACAGGAAATCTTAGAGCACACAGTTTATTTATTAAGCCTATTTTCTGCTTTCATGTCAGTGGTTCTGCCAAACTTCCAGACACTAGATGACAAAGATTTCCTTTCCCCCACTTACAGTAACATTTTTCTTACTTCCTCATTGACAGTCTTCACTAAGGCCATCATCATCTCTTTGAAGCACTTTTTGCCATTCACTAACACTGTCTTTGGGTCTTTCAGGTTTTGACTCACTTTCCTGGCCTATAAGCCCTCCTTCAATTTAGTCTTCTGTTAAGTAGTACTCCATTTACAGATGCTAAAATCGGTATCTGTCACCCATTACTATATAGCAAATTACCCCCAAACTTGAATAATTGCCTATGGCTAAAATTTCTGTTTGGCATTTCAGGGAGCATTGTTTAAGTGGATGATTCTAACCTGGGAAGTTGGTCTATTGATCTTACCTGGGTACACACAGAGGCTGCAGTTTGCTGATAGGCCATCCGTGGCTGGATGGTCTAGGATGCCTGCCCCAACCTACTTGGCACTTGGCAGGCTGTTGGCCAGGTGCCTCGGTTCTCTTTCATGTGACCTCTCTGTAAGCTTCTTCACAAGGCAAAACTGTCCCAGCTCAACCAGAAGAAAGGCAGTGCTCTTGAACCTAAGTTTAAGCTTGCATAGAGTCATTCTTCCACAGTGTACAATGTAGAGCAAGTCCCATTTGGGCCAAATCCATAGGATAGGGAGCTAGAGCTTGAGGGGAATTGCTGCCGAGAATTTATGGCTATTCACAATTAATCACAAGTGCTTCCTCCTACTCTGAGGTAGGAGGTTGAATGTAAGCACAGAAAGAATTGTAGTGGGAATTTACTGAAAATGAAAAGGGAGAGAAGAAATAGGAAGCTTTCATGAAGTGATGTTTCCACAATATGTATTCCTGTGTCTAGCTTGTAATATATGTACACTGAATAGATAAATATGGGGATTCCTCATAACTATGCTTTTTTTCAAGAATGTAGATTTTAAATCTTAGTTGTTTCAACAGTAGTTAAGTTATAACCACAATTTTTGCATTTTGTCAGATGGTTTTTGTAAGCTTAATATATTTTCAATAAATCTTAATTAGGAATATCTTCATTATAATATCTTAGTTACAATATTAATAATTATTCATTAATAAATGATATTAATATCTTTAAAATAGTACCTTAATTAAGACTAACTCCTAGTCTACCTCATCTCTGCATCTTTGGCCTCCCTACTATTGCCTCTCATTAATGGTCACTCATAAAACAGGAAAGTGCTATAGATGGAGGTGACCATTATAATTCAGGTGAAACCAGCTTTCAAGACCATGTGCATATCTAACTTCTCCTATTTCAATCTTTTGTGTTCTTTTAAAGTTGTTATTATTTATCATGAGCCAAAAGTACAGTTACTGAATATTAAATAAAAGATACTTTATTGTGAATATGCCACATATTTTGTCTCTTTTTCTATTGATAGAAGTAATTTCTACTTGAGTTCTGCACAATCTTATTGTTGTGTAGGACACAGCTGTCTGCAACTAGCAATTCCATTTGGGGAGGAAGGATTTTATGCCTTTGCTCCCCAGTGGCAGTAACAAGCTTCTTTTTATTGTTGCTGACATTAAGATAGCTGAAATGAGCAATGAGGTAAACACTTCTTGTGACCATCTGGCAAGGATTTTAATCCAAAATATTCTGTAAACACTGATTCCATTTCAGTACCCGGAACTACTGTGGTACATTTGCCATCAATTGCATTTTTTTATTTTAGTCTTAAACAGCAATCAAAACATCAAAAAAAAATGGACTGTAGGCTCAGTTCCTTCATCTTTCTCTAAAATATTTTTAGTTTCATCAGGTCAGAGATTCCAAGAAATTCACATTCTCTATGGGACCTTACACTGCTTTCTGAACTCACCAGTAGGAGTAAATGGGCCCCAAGCAATTTTGGTCATTAAATATCTAATGCAAAGAGCATATTTGGAATTTCCTCATTTTCTGTTGGGAGATATATTTATTCTACTTAAATTAGAGACAGAACTTGAGATTGAAATTTCTTTTGCTGTATATTTTAGGGTTTCTTTGTTAAAAAAACAAACATGTGCAATATGACCTATTTCAAAATTTTTAAAGTCTTTCACAATAGATAGCTAAGATGGGATTGTTGCAGGGTGCTTTCTATATTCCCAAGCCTTGATTTCTGGAGTTTTCTACAAACCTGCATGAAAGGGGTTGCCTGAAGATCATTTGAACTGCGAAGCAGCCAGAGGAATGACTTCTGGTATTGCTAATGGTCTTTCTGTTCTCCTCCTGGCAATAAATTTGAGATACTGAAATACAACTCTGGAGAAAACATAATGGAGATTCCTTAAGCTTTTTACAAGACACTCAAAACCTTTTCGCAAGCCTTTTGCTCTGCAAATGTGAATTCTTAATGTCCAAACATAAAGATTCTACACTGAATTAATTTTAAATGTGAATTTTAATGCAGAGTGCTTGGAGAAAGGTTATTAAAGCATGGGTTGGGGTTTCTTTTGCTATTTTTAAGTTATGGAAAGTACTGATTGAGAATGTTATAAAGATCTCAGCATACATAATATAATTGTCTTTAATCATAACTTATTGCCATGAGTCTATATAACAAAAGCATTAGAAAGACAATGCCATGCTTATTGTACTGTTTCCATGCTTTTAATTATTTCCAGGATATTGAAGAACTTATTATTTAAAGGTCAGAGTAATGCCCAAGACATGGCCAAGCCCAGTGAGTGTCAAATGCATGGAATGTTAGATGACTTCATAGTTATGAAATTATTTCATTTCTCATGATAATTCTTGACTTGCCAAGTTAGTGAATTTTAAGAACTCTGAGAGCAGATTTTAAGATAAATGTGAAATAATCCATACTTTTGGAGTCAGAGACTTCCCTTCAGGCATTAGTTCATGTTTGACTTGCTTGACTTACACTTGGGGATAAAATGAGTTAGGACAAGGTCTTAGATACCACATTCCCTCACTGGGAAGGAAAACCAACTTGCACAACTTTGGCTAGCTCATGTTTCTTGTTATACAGGCACTATGAAGCAGCAGTTTCCATGAAATACTTTGTTTAACCTTTACAAAAATGTTTACTTAGTATGGCAAGACAGTTTAGTTGAATGAAAATAAATATCTAGGAATTTTGGATTTCTTTTATATCTATCACTTGACTTCTTTCTTTTCCCTCTAATTAAAAATTAAAGATAAGGATTATAATTGTCTAAATTTCCATGATAGCTAAAAATAAATTTACAATCTCAAATCATTTGATTTTTTTCTTAGGATATGTAGTGGCATATCTTCAAAATTAAACTAAATTTTACTAAACAATGCATGATACATTTGAGAACAATATGAAAGAGAATTTTAATTCAGAGTTTAGGAATGTTTCACTAATATTTATGCTTGTATTTAGTAAAAAATCAAGTTTCAAACCAATACCTGACCATTGACTCACAAACCCAGAATACTTACCCAAATCTGAATGAATATCTGATGGTGTCTTCACTTACCTTGATGGCTTCTGTTTCTCTGCTCACCTATAGTATTCTTTTATTATTTCATCAAATATGGTCTAAATGCTCTGCTAAAGGTTTATATCCAGCAAAGTACATGATAACTATTGTCTTACCATGAAGAATATGTCTACACAACACTAGAATCTTTGAACTCTGAGCACAAGCAAAGAGGAAGTTGATGTTTGTTTTAGTTATTAATTTAAAGAGAAGGTAAGAATTATCCTCCTCTCTGTACACACATGTACATATATATCAGAGGCTTTTGACATTTCATTTTTCAGCACTTTGCAGTGAATTAAGGACACACAGATAACCACACAACTCTGAACTTAAGATCAGCTGTTAATATCATCACTCATAGCTTTTAGTTATATATTGCTTAACTATAGGAAAACTCATGCCTCTTAGAAACATTAATTTTATTTTTGTTTATTTTGGGGGGTTTTTTGGGTCCGGTTGTAGGGCCTGAACTCTGGGCCTGGGCGCTGTCCCTCAGCTCTTCAGCTCAAGGCTAGCGCTCTACCACTTGAGCCACAGTGCCACTTCCGGCTTTTTTCTTTTTTTGCTTATGTGTTGCTGAGGAATCGAACCCAGGGCCTCAAGCATGCAAGGCAAGTGCTCTACCACTGAGCCACCTTCCCAGCCCCGAAACATTAATTTTATATAGATACATGTAATGTTGGAATTACCTCATTTAAACAAGTCTATATATCATTTCATACTTTCTTTCACCATGTAAATGTATATCTGATTTCATGATGGAAATGCTTTGAGCCATAAATAAAATTTCTAACTAAAATATTTTTAATATGAGACAATTTGCTTATTAAATCTTTTTGCAAAGATTTTTGTTAAGTAAATCACTTTCCTTCATTTAGATAAGTTAGATTTTAGATAATTAAAATAATAGACAATACCCATGACTCATCCCATTGTCTAGCAGCTAATATATAATATATAAATGCCATAACTATTTACCCTGTTTGTTGTTGTTGTTGGGGGTGGCAGGGTTATTTGTTTAATGATGCTGGGTCTCTCATACTCATCTTCTTTGCTCATTGGTACTCTACCACTTCAGCCATACATCCAGCCTGACTTTTTATTGGTTGTTTTTGAACTGGAGTCTTACAGATGTTTCTGCCTGGGCTGGCCTTGAACTTCGATCCTCTGTATCTAAGCCTCTTGAGTAGATAGGATTATATGCATGAGTCACTATCTCCTGGCTCTGCTCTTTTTTAAACTTATTTGCTATAAGTATATAACTTCAGCCAGAGACTAAACAGACTAATGCCTATTCAGTGAAAGTCCATGAACAAATTCTTGAAATTAGAGTTCTGTTTATTATTATTTGTGAAAACAATGATTACAAAACATAGTCCTTGGTTATAGATATGTTAAAGTATTGATTAATTCTGTTTGCGAGATATGTATGACATTTGGTAGCTTATCCATGGAAATTTAAATGACCATTATAAACTATATTATGAAATAAAATAATGTACTGTTTGGACATTTTGAAGTCTATAGATAGACTATATGAATAACCTTGTTTCAAATAGCCAAGTAAGAACATTCTTTGTTACACTTTCATTCGTGTATCAATCCCTTGTGTGTATTGATGATTGATGCTCCAAGGGAAAAATACCCATTACTGACCTAAAAGCTCACTGCCTCTTCACCCTGCCTTTTCCACACTCGTGGCCTTTCCCTGATCTTCACCTCTCCACATCCCCAGTGAACTATACACATGTCTCTTGGCTGCTGAGAGTGAGATTTGACCTAAAACAATGATTTTTATTCCAGTATGATTCTGTTTCCGAGGATTAATATTCAGTTGGGTCATGACCAAAACTATTAGAGGACAGGAAACTGAGGAGTTCATAATATAAAGTTAACTTTTCAAATTAACATTGCAATAAATATAACCAGAAGTTGTTTGTGCAATTAATTTGAAGCCATAGCCTGCTACTTTTATTCCTTGTCTTTGTTTTAATGTACTTAGTATGCTTTATAGATGTGAATTTTGTACAGTAAAAACCCCTCTGTCCCAGGTTGTCAATGGCAAATTAAACTGTTGCCTGATTTTGCTTATTTTATTCCATTTCAACCTCTTTTCATGTTATTTCTCCAGTTAACTAAAATAAATCTTTTGATCAAATGTTTATTTTCCCCCAACAAAACACCACTGGAGTCCTACAACAGTTTTTCTCTTACTTATTCTGTAATGAGATTTTGCAACACAATTTTTGTTCAGTATCTGTTTATCCCATTATTATTGTGAGCATTTCTAGCATGAGTGAAGTATCTCATTCTTGATGGTAAATATCTGATAACTGTAGATCCCTAAAATATTTGCAAAATTACACAAGATCCTCATGCAGTTACATTAAACTGTATCATTATTCATTAAACTGTGATGGTATACTATAGCAAGTTAGGCCTTATGCACAGAGCTGTGGAGGCTACAGTGATAAAGCTCAGGTCACCCTCTTAGCAAAGTGCCAGTAGTGCACATGTCCTAGTCCAAGTCAAAGCTTCCCCATCTAGCCTTGTGCAAAAATAATCAGGGACAACAATGCCCAGGCCCTGAATTCAAACCCCAGGACTGGTATTCACACAAAAATAAAACAGTACCTGGGCACTGTTTTTGGTCAAGGCTAGTGCTCTACCACTTTAGCCACAGAATACTCTTAATGGAAGAATACAAAGGCACAATAAACACACACACACACACACGTAAAACACATGAAAAACAGAAACTTAAAAACCTATATAACCCCAGAATCCCTAAAATAATCACTGTTAAAAATTCTACCATTTAAAGAACCTCGGGGAAGGGAGGGAGGGAGGGGATGATATGGGGAAAACAATGGAGGGGGTAACAATGTTCAAGAGGAAGCGTACTCATTACCTCACTCATGTAACTGTAACCCTCTGTATAGTATCTTTACAATAAAAAAAATTATTTGTAAAAAAAAAAAACTGGATGGACCCTGGCCACTACAGGGTACCCCATCAAAAAAAAAATTCTACCATTTGTATGTTTTGTTTCTTTTACAAAAATGGAATTTACCTTTTTGTAGGGTTGTTTTGTTTTTTAATAAATCAACTGTCATCTGCTAGTGTTAACATTGTTTTCATCCTATAAAAGATTTCAAAGTTCAGGAGGACTATATGTTGAGTTCAGGGAGAACAGAGACTCCGAGTTAGTATATGTTCAGATCATAAACCTCCTTACCCCCCAGCATTGTCATCCTGATGAAATATTTTTTCTATGTAGGCCCCTTTGGATATTTATTAGCATCATTTCAGAGTATACAAAATTATCAATACAGGCTAGCAGTTGCAGGCAGCCAACAAGAAGCAGATGTTCATTTCTATCATGTACCAAATGATTTTCAGGGCCTTGTATAGGTCCATGGGCCAGAGGCTCCTCTCCTCCAAAATATCCAGAAAACGCTTCAAGAGGGGAACTCTTTGCTCAGTTCCTATCATTCTAGCTACTCAGGAAGCTAAGATATAAGGATCATGTTTCAAGGCCAATGTGAGCAGAATAGCTTGAGATTCTTTCTCTAATTAAACAGAAGAAAAGAAAAGAAAAAGCTGGACCAGACATAGCTCAAGTAGTAGAGTGCCTCCTTGAGCAAAAAAGCAGAGCAAGAATGAGGACCCGAGTTCATTCCTAGAACTTGCGAAAGAAAAAGCATGTTTCCAAGCATATAATAAATGTTAAGTGTAATTATTTTTACTGTATTTTAATCGGCCAATTCCCAGTAGTATCAGATTATTATTATTAAAACAGTGCTGGAATAGACATATACATATATGTACAAATATATGACATTAACCTAGGATAAATACATTCATAGGATTGGTGAAACAATTCTGTTTGACACTAAAATTTTTGGTAAAAGAATTAACCCCATAAAAGTAATCACCCGATTAATAAGTGGCCTAAAGATTTAAAGAAAGACATCTCTGAAGAGGAAATAAGAATGGCCAGTAAACATATGAAGAAATGCTCAACTTCTATAGCCATAAAAGAAATGCAAATCAAAACAGCATTGAGTTTCCACCTCTCCCCAGTTAGAATGGCTATAGTCAAGAAATCTAATAACAGCAGATGCTGGAGATGTGGCCAAAAGGGAACCCTACTGCATTGTTGCTAGGAGTGTAAACTTGTTCAACCGCTCTGGAAAGCAGTATGGAGGTTCAAAAGACTACACATAGAGCTCCCCTATGACCCAGTAATGCCACTTTGGCGCATTTACACTTGTGATCACAAACAAGGCCATACTTAAGCTACCAGCACAACCATGTTTATTGCAGCCTCATTTACCATAGCTAAGATATGGAACCAACCCAGATGCCCCTCAGTAGATGAATGGATCAAGAAAATGTTTCAATATTGATTGTAATGACACCACACATTAGCATTTATGTAGAAATTTTTCTTCTAGGTTCTTAGCATTATTTCACATTCCCATCACATCCTGAAATTTAACTGCCTTGAAAGAGTCCTAATGAGCAACATATTTCACTTTATTTTATGCTAACTTATGTGACATCACTTGTACTTATTCATTTCAAACAAGCAATTTTATTAATGATTTAATTTGCTTTCCAGATATTATTTATGCTGTCTTTTAATATTTTCACTTAATTTTTATTTATCTGCTCACCTATCTTATTATTTTTAGCTACTTGATGCTTTAATAACAATTAAAATATTTGAATTATGGACATAAGTGATTACATTAACTTGCAGCTTAACATCATTATTTGTGTGAGACATAGTTCCTATGTGACTGATCATTCAAAATAAGAAATGTTTCTAAGTATTTTAATACTTATATTGTAAAAAAAATTACATATAAATATTACCACTAAATTTTTTGAATATTTAATTTCAGTTATTTTAATTAAATTTAATTGTTATTTAACATCTTATTAAACACCTACTCCACACTAGACTCTTACAGTAATGATTTTAAAATTTAACAAATATATGTACTTATTTATTTATTTATTATTTATTGCTAGTCCTGGGGCTTGAACTCAGGGCCTGGTTGCTATCCATTAGCTGCTTTTACTCAAGGCTAGTACTCTACCATTTGAGCTACAGCACCATTTCTGGCTTTTTCTGTGTATGTGGTGCTGAGGAATCGAATCTAGGACCTCATGCATGCAAGACAGGAGCTGCACCACTGAGCCACCTTCCCAGCCCAATACCTAAATTTTGATATACTAATAATTAAAATTTTTGTGAATATATAAATGAACCAATATACATTCAGTACTTTATTTTCCTTGGTTTGCTTGTTAATGATTTCCCTTACATTTAAATTAATTAGGGAATCTTTTGAAGTTGTTTAGATATTTAGTTTTTCTTTAGAAAGTCATGTATCAAGCCAGTGCTGGTGGCTCACGCCTATAATCCTAGCTACTTCAGGAAGCTGAGATCTGAGGATCACGGTTCAAAGCCAGCCCAGGAAGGAAAATCCGTGAGACTCTATCTCCAACAAACCACTAGAAAACCGGAAGTGGCACTGTGACTCAAGTGGTAGAGTGCTCGCCTTGAGCTGAGGAGTACAGGGACGGTACCCAAGCCCAGAGTTCAAGCTCCACGATCTACAAAAAAAAGAAAAAAAAAGAAAAGAAAATCATGTATCACTATAGAGTAAATTATAATAAAATGCAAAAGGAACTGGGAATGAGTGTGAAGAAAAGTTTTACTTGGTTATTAAGTTAGAAAAACTCCTAAGTTTCTAAATGAATAATGAAATACATAAGTTCACAGAAAAGTATTTGTTACCTATCAGTTGTGCATTAAGACATAGTTTCAAATTTCTACTTAACTATCTTTTTGTCTTCATTGATGTACTCTATTTTCAAAGATTTTATTTTATTTTTCTTTCCTCCTGAATATATCAATTCAGAATTCTCCCTTTGGACATGGCTGTGGGTGGTCTGAAGAACCTATTTCTAACTCCCTGAATACAGATTCTGTTTTAAGTTTTATTTTGTATTGAAAAAAAATTAGTAGAAAGCTATATATGCTCCCATCTGAAGTCTTCACTAGTGAAATTACAAATTTACTTTGGCTGCCAGTGAAGAACTACATGGGAGAGATTCTGCTGAGGAAAAAAAATAATGTAGCCTTTTGGGACTTCCCAACAATTTTAGCCAGTATATTCTGTGTCTAATGATTCCTTTAGGTTATCATTGAAAAATTCCAACAAGAAAGATTTCTGTTTTGCTTCCTTGCTTCCTCCTACCAGTAGAAAACATTAGACACTAGTTAAAAAGGCCAAAATGAATAAAATTGATGGGAAGGTGATAGAGAAAGTGAGTTAGTAAGGCTAATGCTTAAAAGAGGTGAAAGAAAACTTGTAAGCTGATAAAGCAACATAAAAATTTCTAGACTTGGGCTGGGAAGTTGGCTCAGTGGTAGAGTGCATGCCTCTCATGCATAAGGCCCTGGGTTCAATTCGTCAGCACCACATTAGCAGAGAAAAGCCAGAAGTGACATTGTGGCTCAAGTGGTAGAATGCTAGCCTTGAGCTGAAGAGCTGAGGAATGGCACCCAGGCCCAGAGCTCAGCCCCTACAACTGGCAAAAAAAAAAAAAAAATCCTCCAGTCTTACCCTCTCTGAGCACAATGCTCACTTCACCAGAGGCTTCAGTGACAACCTACTCATTTCTGAATAGAGCACAAATTCTTTAGCTTCACAAATCATTAGAGCCAGCCACCATGTAGCTCTACCTGTCTGACTTTATCCCACACTCTTTCTCCCATCATTTTCCATTTTTCCTTTTGTTGACTTTGTCTTAAGCATAGTTTCTACTTTCGCATCCCAGATTCTCTGTTTAGCATGGGAATAAACAAAGTGTCATGCGTTCCAGTTGAAATCCTACCACAGTGGAGTCCCAATGGTTCGTGAAGCTTTCTTAATCACTGAAGCTTGAGGAAGGCTGTCCCTCCACTAGGCTTTCCAAGGCTCTGCACCTTTCCCCACCTTCTGTTGGTTATTCACTCTTGCCTTTTTTTCCCTAGAAGATCATATACTCCTGGTGGGATAAAGAATTCATTGTACCTTCTTATTCCTTCTATGGTGTTCAACATGTTGCTACCCTTTTAGGACCTAAGAAATGAAAATGTAATGGATGAACTGTGGAAAGGAATTACTTTAAAATCAGAGAGAGAGAGAGAGAGTCTAAGCCTGATTTCACATTTCCTTCCGTGTACAAATGAAATCAGTATGAGCTCAAGTGATAGAATGCTTGCCTAGTAAGCACAAGGTTCAATCCTCAGTACTACAAAAAAAATGTTATTAAATAGAGATTTTCATTACCCATAGCAGTGAAATGTAGTTATTGAGTCCAACAATAACAGTACCTCCAACTCGGGCATGCTGTCTGTGGGCATCTAGGCATTGCTATCCAGGTCCCAAATCCAGTGCCACAAGTTTCCCAGGCCTAGTAGATTACATCATGGGACAGAGGCCTAAGATGTTCCTGGACCTCCTTGATTCTCTTAAGAATATAATGGATTTCCAAAAAACTATATGTCTTAAATTGCCTTTTAATTAACATTTAAATTGTTTATTTGTTTGTTTGCCAGTATCTTGCTCACCTGGAACTGGAGTCTTGCCTTTAGTCCCACTTTTTGCTGGAGATGGAATCTCAAGGACTTTTCTTACTGGGCTGACTTGAACCACAATCCATAGTCTTTTGAGTTGCTAGAATTATAGACATAAGCCATGAACACCAGCTGATATTTAAATGTTTTTTGACAGTAGACCAAAACATTACAAATAATAAATTGATGATGCACATGGAGAAAGTGTTATTAGTATTTTTGCCAACTTTTCTGTGTGAACTAAGCCCAACAATATCTGATTTTTTTAATAATTCAAAAAAAATCTGTGCCAAGATTCTTAGAAAAAATTGTTGCCTAGCAAAACGTGAAATTTGATCATTAAAAACTTTATGCATAGAAAGCAGCTTTTTAAAACTGAGCTCATCCTTAGTTAAAATTGCATGTGGATATTAAAGCTTTCTCTAGACTCTTTGGGATATTCAGAAAAAATATAGCATGATCTTAATTACTTTTTGATCTTCATTAATTTTTTGTCATTTCCAGCTACCTGTCTCTCCAAAGTAAATATTTTTTGTTTCTTAAAGTTTTGTGTGTGCCCTCAGCTTTATTCCTAGTTGCTGCTATTAAAAAAAAAAACTGAAATAGTTCCAAACACTGCTATTGTTTTTCTTTTTTCCTGTAACTAATATTCAAACTTCAAAGACACACTGGTACTTTTATTTTATAAGGGTTATGCATATTTTCCCCTTAAGATATTTGCTATCTAAGTTTTTTTATTTTTTTATCAGCTAGTTTTCTTTTTTAGAAGGTATCTTATTAGTAGCCCTTGAATACTTTCTTTAGATATTTATTATTTTTTTTAATTTTATTGTCAAGATAGTGTACAAAGGGTTTATGTATGTTAGGCAATGAGTATCTTGTCAAACATTGTTACCCCTCCCTCATTTCTCTCCCACTTTCCCTTCACCGAACCCTCACCCCCGCAACCAAGTTGTAAAGTTCATTTCCAACATAGTGTCTTGTGATTATCGCTGTTGCATTGGTTCACCCTTTGTCCTTTGTCTCACCATGTTGTTGTTCTCCTTCCCTTCCCCAAATCAGAAAAACACATACACAAAGTATAGGGTACCAAAATCAAATACAGCGACAACAGAAGATAAACCAAAAGGAAAGAAAAAAGAAAGAATTACACATAGTACATTAAAAATAACAACAAAGAAAAACCTCTTGTTTTCATATCTTGGAGTTCATTATTATTAGCATCATCTTATATGGTCATATGTACATAGTTATTGAACTATTGTGATCCTCTGCTAGGACATATACTAGACATATACTAATTATTACAAATGAGGGAAACCATGGAGCCTATGTTTCTTTTAAGTTCTACCTTAGCTTGGGAATTCTAAAACAGAAGCATGTTGTCATAGGTTCCTCCAAAGGCTAAAACGAGAAAATAATCTTTCAACAAGACTTATTATTATTATGGCAGTGCTCATGTAAATCATTAGTGTATCTATTATGATAACTCTTAAAGAGGTTTTCCAAGTAGTATTTAATCTGTCAGTTGAGAGTGTTTTGTGAGTTTTCTTTCCTTTCAGAGGTGGAGAACATTTGGCCCATGGGCTATATAAGAATAAGAAATTATTTGGTACATGATAGTTCAGATATGTGTGCTTCTTTTATGCTTCTTGCCCAGCTGCCTACACTAATAATTTTGTATGGAAAACGATGTTATAAATATCCAAGTGGCTCTTGGCAAAGAAAAGATTCCCTCTCTCTATAAGCATAAAGAACATTATTTTCATTTAACTGTAAAGCCTAAAGAAGTACTAATTATTATGGGGTGGTTTGTTTGTTGTTGCTTTTTTTATATTCCTATGTAATTTGGTTTTCTCAGATTCAGTTGATAGGTAGTATTGAAACTAGTACATTTTAATAACCACAAAAGAAATCCAGATATTTCCAACAGTAGCAATACTGTATGAATAAATAAAAATACAAATCAAGAGATTAAACTGTAAACATTACAATAAATACATAATGCAATAAAAAGGAAAAGAACAAAACATTTTACATCAAAACATTTGATTTGATACTGCAATATCTTAAAAAGAATATGTTCAGTGAATTGCATCTTCGCCTATGTTCTTTATTGAAAGAAAAAATAAGGCAATTTAACGTAAAAAAAAAATAAATTATCAGCCCTAACTAGCATTCTTTGACTTCACTTTAAACTCTTGTCCTTCAAATTAACAAAATGGTCTTCTCTTAAATGTTCAACAGACTTTTAACCATTTCATAGGACCATTATGTTTTACCAGGCTTAAAATGTGATCTGAAAAATGACATTGACTGTATGTGGCACATTTGCTATTCTTAGCCTGGTGAAATAAGCTGGAAGTGGATGAATAATACAGGTTAGAAAGAAAACAGATGCTAGATGTGCAAATAGGAGCGTCTTCCAACAATGAGACTTTCATTTCAGAACAAGATTTTTTGTTGGCATGTTTGGCATTGTGATGATTATTGTTTTTCTGTCCAGCTGTTACACATCTGTATTGAAGGTTGGGGCAATTGGCGTTGGTCTGAGCCCTTCAGTGTGGACCATGCTGGGACATTCATTAGAACAATTCAGTACAAGGGCCGAACTGCTTCCCTCATCATCAAGGTTCAACAACTCAGTGGAGTACAAAAGCAGGTAAGTCTCCTTGGGTTCGCGAGCGAGGCAACTTCTAAATATTTGGCATAATGAAGATGAAACTCAAAAGAAGTGTAAATAACTGGTAATGAAAACATCACAAATGGTTTTGCATAGTTATGCCCACTACTGCTGTGCCTGTGAGCATTAAACAAGTGCTTGTTGATCTCCCTGATGATGATGGTGGTGGTAGTGATGGTAGTTTCAGTCCTTTTGTCCCACATCTTTTACAAGAGCTGCTAACGAGCAGTAAAATTTACTGATGTTAGTTTCACCTCTTCTCCCTGTCACCACCTACCTTCTGGTAGAGGTGCTAATGAGCTGTGAAATAGCCAAAGGGCCTTTCCTGAGAAGGAAAAGAAGCAAAGGGTGCTGGAGACCCTGGATAATCCACCAGTGGATAACCAGGAGTTGTTCTCCTCGTACATATGAGAATAATCTGTGTGAAAGTGTTGCAGTACTCTCCTGTGAAGAACGGAATGCCTGGGTCTCCTGCAAGCTTCTCTTTTCATAGGAGTTAATATTAACTGCAGTAAAAATTCACTGCAGTCTAACTCCTGGCATATAAAACCTCAGCTCTCAGCACATATTTTTATATATTTTATAAAACTTCCTTTTGGCTGTTTTTGAAGTTCTAAGACTGCAAAAGGGAAAAAGTATCTGACACTTTTTTGTGTATTCTTAAGAACTGAAAATGTGGTTTCTAAGAGATGTTTTTCAAACATGGAGCACATGATAAGGTAGAAAGGAAAAAAGGGAAGTATTAAAATCTGAAAACTGGCTTCACAGTACACAAAGAAACTGGATTTGTCCTGAGAGTTTTAACATACACATCTGCACCTGGATTATGACAGTCGACCCGGAGCCTATGGGCACTGAGTAGTAGGAGCAGCACTCCGTCCCTTAAAAGCTGGAACTCCTCTCACCAACCAGCAACTCTTCTATTACCCTATGCTAAGAAACAAGCAAGAAGCAACAGGCAAAGGATGCAGGGCGGTAGCATAGATGCTCTTGGTCCACACCTTATCAGAGACGTGGCCTCTGTTTTCACTTTGTTTGCAACAGAAATCAAAAGAGAACTGTAGCAGAAGATTCAGACAAGAAGTGTGGAAATCTTTCCCATAAACTGTTCATTCTGTTTAACTAACTGGTTACCTAAGACGAACACACAATAAAATGGAAGACACCAAGTATGTGACACAGTCTTTGCTCTTAAGTTGCAAATTTATGTAAATCTAGCCACTGACAATAAGTCTGAAGGGAATTTAGAGGCTTCATTAAGCAGCTTGAAAGAAATGTATAGAATTTTGAAAATGTATAAAATTTGAATTAATGTTCAAAGCAGGTAGGATAGCATAGACAAAACTACACACATAAGATAAGTAAATCTTATTAATGAAGGGGCCAGCGTCAAGTATAGTCCTAAGACACTGAAGTGTCACTGACTCACAACTTCCCTCAGAGTTCTCATACATGCATGAGTTCTCAGTAAATACCTTCCTGACAAATATACATTGGCTTTCTGATTCTATCAGTCATGGTTTGTTGGGAATGCCTCATCCACCTTTCCATCCACTAAAAATTTCTGAGAAATGATCCTTCAGCTTCTATTGGAATAGTTCAAACAAGAAGCCCATTCCCTCACATGTAGCCCTTTCTATTGTTATTTCTACCAGCTAGTAGGATGTTGTCTCTGAAATGCGACTTGAAATCTCATCATTCCCACCAGCTTTTATTGTCCTCCAAAGCTGTGAGGGACACACAACCTTTATGAGGACTCTACCAGTCCTTTTTTTACAGTCCTTCATCCCCTCAAGCTTCCAAGTTCCTTTTTCACACCTGTATATTGAGTATTGTGACTGTGTTTGCACACTCTGCTTAATTCCTCTGTCCTCCTCCCCTTAAGTCTCCTTCCTCAACTTCCTGATAATCATTTTCTTAAACTGTCAGTTGTTCAAAGGAGTTACAGCATGGGAATCTACCCCTGCAGATACTACACTTTAGTTTGATCGTGGATATACGCATATGGACCAGTATATGCTTTCCTGTATGTTTGTATTTTAGGTTTCTAACTTCTATATATGAGAGAAAAACATGCCCTTTGTCTCTCTGAGCCTGACTTACTTAAAGTAACATAATTTTTTCTTTAAAAAAACTGAAAATTTTATAATATACAGTTGCCACAATAAAAAAAAATGATGTTTTTAAAGTCTAAAAGTGCTGAGCGCCAGTAGCTCACGCCTATAATCCTGGCAACTCAGGAGGCTGAGATCTGAGGATCATGGTTCAAAACCAATCCTGGGCAGGAAAGTATGTGAGACTCTTTATCTCCAATAAACCACTCAGAGAACTGGAAGTGGCCCTGTGGCTCAAGTGGTAGAGTGCTCGCCTTGAGCTGAAGAGCTGAGGGACAGCGCCCAGGCCCAGAGTTCAAGCCCCACAACCGACAAATAAAAAAATAAAATAAATAAAGTCTAAAAGAAAAGAATAAACATAAAGATATAGCCAATATGATCAGAATCCCTACAGGTCTTATTGGAGCATGTACTGCTGGGCCTTACTACCAAAGTTTCAGGTACAGAAAATTCTTCCAGTGTCCTGAAAGTTTGCATTTCTCAAAAGTTCCCAGTGATACTGATAATGCTGGTCCAGGGGCCATACTTTGGTTGTCATAGCTCTGAACTAAACTTTTCCAGTTTGTACAACTCTTGCATTTGATTTTCTAGAACACTCACCCATGAGTAAAATTGCAGGATCTTCCGTCATAGGTAAGATCACTGACAAACCTGTCAACCAATATTCCCTTGCTAATAGCTATGTGATTTCCAGCAAGCTATAAACCTCTTTGTAAAACAGTTTCTGTCTCCCTGTCTCTCTTCCCCTATTCTCCTCTCTACTTTTCCTTTCCCTCTTCCTTTCTCCCTCTCCATCTTTATCTGTTTTTTGGCAGTTCTTGGAAGTGAGCTTATTTAGCAGGCACTCTACTATTTGAGCTATACCTCCAGCCCTTTTTGCCTTGGTTATTTTCAAAGTAGGCTCTTGCTTTATGTTTAGGCCACCTTAAACTTGGGTTATTCTACTGTGCTTCCCCTTTCACTGTGAATGACAGGTGCTTACCACCATGCCCAGTCATTGGCTTATAAGATGGAGTCCCATGAACTACTTTAATGCTCCAGCTCTTCTCAAAGCACAGTTCTCCAATCTCTGCCTACCAAGTAACAAGAATTAGAAGCAATGTGCCTGACTGTAAATCAGTTTCTCTATTAATCGAGGGTAGTTATTTTGCCTTCTTCAAGAAGTTAGGATTAAATGAGTTTGTATACACAAAATGCTAATATGTGCCTAGCCTACAGTCATAGTCCAATAAACTTCAGACAGATTTACTATAATAAAATATTCTCAGGCATGAGCAACACTACATGGCCTTTTTAGGTGAGACTAGATAGTGCCTCATTTTTCAATGGATATGTATTTTCAAGGAATGATGTTAAATTTTAGGAATAAATGTATGCAGTGTTCCTTCACAGGTATTATACATTACAACAGTGTACCAAATGTCAGAGAAAGGTTGTTCGAGGAATGTCTCAGAAAGTTTTAACCTCTCTTCTCTCCATCTTCTCAGTCACACAAACAAGCAAAAGTTTGAAGTATCTTTTTAAATTAGATTTAATTTGTATTAGCCAGGTAGTTTAACCTATAATCAGATTTGGTGTAGTTAAAGCACATCAGAGAAATTTCCTCAGTTGGTGAGGTTATAGGAAGGAAGAAAGGAACTAGGTTTTCAGAAAAGCTTCATAGATTCTTTCCTCCCTCGTGTCTTGGCTTTTTTCCTTCTACTCCACCTGGGCCTGGAAATTTGCAATAAACTGCAGCTGCCTAATTACCAAGGCTCATTTGGGGAGGTGAGTATATGCAGATCTCCATTGTGCCTTAACTGCATTAATATGCCCCCGGATGATAGAAAATTGGCTAAAGCTCTTTTCAACCTTGATATTTGTTTGTAAGTGTTCTGCCTTTCCTGTACTCTCTCATTTCCCCCAATGAAAATTGACCACATACCAAATCTCCCAGGAATTTAGTACATTATATAACACTCATGTATACTTACTTGCTTTTGTGTTTCCCATTTCTTCATTGAAGAAACCTTTACCAATGTAAAAGCTTGGATGTATATATATTTGTATCTTTATACATACACTTTTAATCATGGCTAAGATATCATTTTCAGTGCATCTGGTGCTCTGGAGTTGTTCTTTAATATCACTATTCTTCTTGGCACTGATTTAATAAGAGTTCTGAAACCTGCTAAGTAAAATCATATGTGGAAATCTTCAATACACATCTTTGTGGCTTGGGGAAAAGAGAGGAATTAGTGTGAAACCTGAAAATGTGTTTTAAAGAGAAACCTTACATTTTAAAAAATTAGGTAGCTGTCTTCAACTGAGAAATTAATCTTGAAATTCCAACCATAATTTTCAAATTCAAGACACTTAAAAGCCACTTTGAAGAAAAGCAGACAACTCCTCTGAACCTGCCACCGTGAAAGAGCAGCATTCAAATGAGTAGCCATTTTGAATTTTCCTTCATCTCAGCAGTCTTCCTTCCCTGGCCACTTTTCATAATTTTCTTTTTCTTTTTTAATCAAATTGGAAAACCTATTTAACAGGCTTTTTAGTTGAAAATGGGACTATATAAAAATTCACCAAGGGAATCTTTGTCTCTAAATGAAGCGAGTCCCAGATGGCTGCAGAGTCTGTGGTTTCTGTGAAAGACAAATACTCTCTTCTGAATCTCCTGAGGTCCAAAGGTTGTGAAGTCATGCACATGTATTGCTAGGCCTGGGCATACCAAGAATAAAAACAGAGTCAAATACTGCCTCAACACTTTCAAATGTTTATTTAAAGTTATCTGCTGCTATGACATCGTAAGATTTAACATTGTTTAGTAATCCTTAGCACATGATAAAGAAAAGCTTGTCAGTTTAGGACTCTAGCTGACTTTTGTGGTTTGTTCTTCTGAAAGCATAGTTTTTTTAAAAGATTATAATTCCTGGAAAAAGTATAGTAGTGAAGCATAGCTTGTTTTATACATGTGCTCCTTCTAGAGAAATTCAAATAATTAAAAAAATTCTGAATCCCACTCTTCAAACAAACAAAACAACAATGACATTTAATTTGAGGTCTATCAGTCTAGTAGATTTGTTTGTAATGAATAAAGAATCCATTAAAAATTAGTGATTTATCTATTTGTGTAACTAATAGTTGATTTAAAAAATCATGGTACAGCATAACCATGTCATAATGGCATAGAAATGTATCTACTAGGATAGTTTCAGCTTGAAATTATAAAGCTTGCTTTACAAAACTGTATTTCTTCTTTTGGCAGGCAGGGGTGGGGGGGGGTGTAACAGCTTGTGCTGTCCCTGAGCTTTTGGGCTCAAGGTCAGCACTCAACTACAAATCCACTTCCAGCTTTTTTGGTGTTTGATTGGAGGTAAGACTCTCGCAAACTTTTCTGCCTGGGCTGGCTTTGAACAGCAATATTAAGATCTCAACCTCTTGAATAGCTAGGATTACAAGTATAAGCCAGTAATGCTAGGTTATATTTCTTACTTTTAATATTTCTCACATTATAAAATAATAATATGGGGGCTGGGAAGGTGGCTCAGTGGTAGAGCGCTTGCCTTGCATGCATGAGGCCCTGGGTTCGATTCCTCAGCACCACATAAGCAAACAGAAAAAAGCCGGAAGTGGCGCTATGGCTCAAGTGGTAGAGTGCTAGCCTTGAGCTGAAGAGTTGAGGGACAGCACCCAGGCCCAGAGTTCAGGCCCCATGACCCGACCCCCCCCCAAAAAAAAATAATATGTACAGCATGTTAGTATGCTATACATATTCATGTTATAGAAGGATTTACTTTTTTAAAATGTTTCCTACATAAGAGAGTACACTTGCAATATACTTTATTTATTGTAAAGGTGATATACAGAAGGGTTGCAGTTATATAAGTCAGGTATTGAGTACATTTCTTTTCGAACAGTGTCACCTCTTCCTTTGTTTTCTCCCAGTTTTTTCTCTCCCGACACCCCACCCCAACCCCAAAAAGTTGTATGGTTTATTTTAACGTAGTGTCTAGTGAGTATCACTGCTGAATTAATTCACCCTTTGTCCCACCATACTGTGTTTCCCCTTCCCCTACCCAAATCAGATAAACTTACATACAAGTCAAGAGGTACGGAAATAAAAAAAAAAACAGTGGCAAAAGGAGAAAAACAGAAAAAAAAAACACAAAAAGTAACATTGAAAAACCTCTTGTTTCCATTTCTTGGAGTTCATTTTGATAAACATCATTTTATATGATCATATGCACATAGCTGTTGAGCCCTTGTGATCCTCTCCTAAAGAATAGCCTCCTTTGGTCTCACTCTGTGAATGTTTAGAATCCTGTTTAATGTATCATGTCCAAGTGTAATTTTTTGTCTTTTACTATCCATTTGGTTTACTTGTAGATTTATAGGCACATTCTGATTATTACAAATGAGAGAAACCATGCAACCTATGTTTCTTTAGGTCTGGCTTACTTTGCTTAAGATAATTTTTTTCAGGTCTTTCTATTTTCTTATGAATGGGGCAATATCATTCTTTCTAATGGAAGCTTAGAATGCCATTGTTTATATTTGCCACATTTTCTTGATCCATGACACTGAGGGGCATCTGGGTTGATTCCATATTTTGATTATGGTAAACAATGCTGCAATGAACATGGTTGTGCTAGTGGCTTTAGAGTGGCCTAGTTTATGGTCAATTGGATAAATGCCCAGGTGTGGAATTGCTGGGTCATAAGGAAGCTCTACATTTAGTCTTTTGAGAAATCTCTACTGTGGTGAGTGGTTTGACAAGTTTATATTCCCACCAACAGTGTATAAGAAGAGATGCTGGCAGGGATGTGGCCAAATGGGAAAAATACACTTTCAATTGTAACCGATACAAGAAACATTTCTTTTGTTATTTATGATATTTTAAAGCATTACTTACCCAAAAGAGTTTTGTTACATTTTCATATATGCATACAATGTACTCTAAACTTGCTCTACCATCACTGTCCCTCATTCTCTCCTTCTTTTAACAAGTTTCATTGTTTTATTTTGATACATGCATATGAAGTACTTTGAGCATAGTCACCTCATTCACTTGCTTAATTGAAACTTTTCCTCCCATTGTTATCTGCCCCCAACAGAGCCTATTTTACTTTCCCGTTAATGCTTTTTTCATTACTTTTAGTGTTATTAATTTCACAAAAGGATTTCACAGTAGTATTTCACATGTGAATATATTATAATTTAGTCAAGTTAAGCTTATCTATTGCTCTCTTTTCCTCATCCCTCCACCTACCTCTATTATCTTTCCTTCTTCCTGTCCCCCTCATCTCCCTAAAAAGTTACAGTTATAACACACAGGTTTGACTGTATGTAGATGGATGGATACACACACACACACACACACATTTTTTTCCAGCCCTACTATATGGTTTCTCACCCTAAGTCTGCCTACAGTTTTGGTCACTTTGTAGGTTTGAGCTTCCACTCTCCCCTCTGTTGGTACTATTTGCATTTATTCCACAAGTCTTTATCCCCAGCTCCATCTTCTCTTTCAAGCACCCGACCAATATTTCTAACTGGGCACTGCCTCTTCATCTCCTTTGAATATTGCAACTCAGTATGATTGTTGAGTTATTTTCTTGAAGCTCTGTTTCCTAAGTACATTTTTAATGAACACCAACATGTCTGTCTGAATTATTATATATTTATTGTTAATAAAGCCCAAACTGATGAAATCTTACATTGTCTTTTAGATTATCATCTGTGGAAGACAGATCATCTGTAGTTATTTGTCGCAAAGCATAGAACTGAAAGTCGTTCAGCATTACATTGGTCAAGATGGTCAAGCTGTAGTTCGAGAACATTTTGACTGCCTCACCGCAAAACAGAAATTACCTTCATACATATTAGAAAACAATGAATTGACAGAGTTGTGTGTTAAAGCCAAAGGAGATGAAGATTGGTCAAGAGATGTGTGCCTGGATCCCAAAGCTTCTGAGGACAGCATTGTCATTCAGGTATGAGAAGTGGTACAATCTCAAAGAGAGTAGTAGCAAGGGATATTTTCACAATATGCTTTTTACTTGATGTAGAACCTAATCTATTAAAATACTACTTTTTAATCTTATTACTAAGTAATGTGTACAAAAGGGGAGAAATCTGAAAAGAATCTAGAAAAGCTTTGGAAAGTGCTTCTCAAATGGTTGCCCTCCCATCTCTATTCTTCCTGGAACCTTGAAAAAGATTCTGACATACCAAGCCTGAGGGGGGTGGCAGGAAATACAGGGTGGCAGCCTCTATACTTGAGGACTTTTGTGATGGTTAGTTTTTTAATCTCTCCCCCAGTCTTCACCATCATCATTTTTATTCCCATAAAGAACAAATCATCTTTTCCACTCTCACACTGGCTTCTTTTCCACTCTCCATTGCAAAACCCTTCATCTTTATGGAAACAGCCATCCACTTTTGCCATGATAAAATCTGATTTTGTTTAGTTGTTTTGTGAGTGGCTTTTTTATATAACATTAAACATTTTTATCATCCAAACTAATAATGCATGTCTTATTTTGATCAATTAGTAGACTAGTATCTAACAGGACCCTTTTCCATCTCATTTGCAGGTGCCAGCTTCAGACAGTTCTATTATTTATGTCTGGTGCACAGTTTTGACTTTGGAACCCAACTCTCAAGTGCAACAACGAATGGTGAGTGCTTTCCCAACCCTGAAATATGGTATGTGGCTCTGACCTTTTCTGCTCCGAAATAAATTAAGGTCAGAGTGACCCAAGGAAGAGATTTATTGCAAGTTTGTTTCAGCATCAAGCAGCTGGAATACTGCAACAAAGCAAATATGAAAGTTGTTCTGTCCTTTTATTTTTATAGATTGTGTTCAGCCCTCTTTTTATCATGAGGAGTCATCTTCCAGATCCCATTATCATACATTTGGAGAAAAGGAGTCTGGGATTGAGTGAAACACAGATTATTCCAGGAAAAGGACAGGAAAAACCACTGCAGAACATAGAACCTGACCTTGTACATCACCTAACATTTCAAGCAAGGTATTGGCTAAGTACATTATATTTTTTTATTTAATTTTTAATTTAATTATATTTTAAATTTAACACGATGTATACACGATGTATACAGGAGTTATAGTTACATAAGTAAGGTAATGAGTACATTTCTTGTCAAACAGTGTTACCCCCTTCCTCATTTTCTCCCACTTTCCCTCCCCGCCCCCAGCTCCCCATCTCACCAAGTTGTAAAGTTCATTTACAACATAGTGTCTTGAGAGTAACATTGTTGAATTGGTTCACCCTTTGTCCTTTGTGTCACCATTTTGTTATTCCCCTGTGCTTCCCCAAAACAGATAAATGTATATACAAGACCTGGGGTACCAAAATCAAAAACAGTGACAACAGGGGATAAACCAAAGGAAAAAAGAAAGAAAGAAAAAGAAATAACATCACACAGTTCATTAAAACAACAACAACATTGTTTCTATATCTTGGAGTTCATTTCAGTTAACATCCTTTTATATGGTCATATGTACGTACATAGCTATCGAGCTATTGTGATCCTTTGCTAGGACTTTCCTAGATATATACTAATTAGTACAAATGAGGGAAACCATGGAGCCTGTGTTTCTTTGGGTCTGGCTTATTTTGCTTAATATTATTTTTTCCAAATCTTTCCATTTCCTTATGAATGGGGCTATGTCATTCTTTTGGATGGAAGCATAGCATTCCTTTGTCTATATATACCACATTTTCTTGATCCATTCATCTACTGAGGGTCATCTAGGTTGATTTCATACCTTGGCTAGATAAATAATACTGCAGTGGACATAGTTGTGCTGGTAGCTTTAGTATGGCCTTGTTTGTGATCATTTGGATAAATGCCTAGGATTGAGATTGCTGGATCATAGGGGAGCTCTATGTTTAGTCTTTAGAGTAACCTCCATACTGCTTTCCAGGGTGGTTGAACAAGTTTACATTCCCACCAACAGTGTACTATCATTTTCTTCTGGCCACATTCCTGCCAGCATCTGTTATTATTTGTTGTCTTGATAATGGCGATTCTAATTGCGGTGAGGTGGAATCTCAATGTAGTTTTGATTTACATCTCTTTTATGGTCAGAGATGTTGAACATTCTTCGTGTGTCTATTAGTTATTTTTATTTCCTCTTCAGAGAAGTCTCTTTTTAATTCTGTAGTCCACTTATTAATGGGGTAGTTCTTTCTTTGTGGATTTGTTGTTAGGGTTTTTGTTGTTGTTTTTTTAGCTCTAGTGTATTTTTTATATGATGCCCTTGTCTGTTATATATCTAGTAAAGATCTTCTCCCAATCTATGGGCTTTCTGTTTATCTTGCTAACTATGTCCTTTGCCCTGCAGAAGCTCTGCAGTTTAATGCAATCATAGCTATCCAGCCTTTCTTTGATTTGTTGTGTTTCTGGATCTTTATTTAGGAAGTTTTGACCTGTGCCAAGGAGCCCTAGTATATGCCCTATCCCTTCCTGTAATATTTTCAGGATATTTGCTCTTACCTCAAGGTCATTGATTCTGGATCTAACTTCAGTTTTCTACATGTGTATAGCCAATTCTGCCAGCACCCATTATGTACGTTATATTTTTGTGTTTTCCTAAAAACAATTCAATTGAAAAGAAACCTGGTACTATTGGAAGAGGAGGAAAGATGGGTGGGGTTTATTGTATGATTTCTTATTTTAGGAGAAAATGATCTTTTAAGTTGCCCTGACTAGTATTCTCTTATTCTTTTCTAAGGATTTACATAAAACTCAGCCTTTCTCATTAAGCTTAGAAATTACTAAGAGAGGAGATGGGTGTGGTGGTTCACTTATATATTCCAGCTCCTTGGGAAGCAGAGAAAAGAGAGTTGTGATTTGAGGACAGTCTATGCCAAAAGTTAGTGCAGGATCCTATATGAAAAGCAAGTTGTTGCAAGTGGTAGAGTACAAGCATAAGCCCTTGAGTGTAATCCCCAATACTACACACTCAAAAAAAGAACCAAGAGTAATAATCAAAAAATATAATTTGCTGGATGCCAGTGGCTCATGCCTGTAATCCTAGCTATTCAGGAGACTGACATCTGAGGATTGTGGTTTGAAGCCAGCCTGGGTAGGAAAGTCTGTGAGACTCTTCAGTAAACCACCAGAAAACTGTAAGTGGCACTATGGCTCAAAGTGGTAGAGCTCTAGCCTTAAGCAAAAGAGCTCAGGGATAGTCCCCAGGCCCTGAGTTCAAGCCCCATGACTATATATCTGTGTGTGTGTGTGTGTGTATAATTTATATTTAATTGACACATTATGTTGTAGTTGAAAATGTGACTAGAATTCTTATCCAAACATGGGCAGATGAGAAGGAAAAGTGAGCACCCAGATCATCCCAAAACTGTGTCATAAATTCCTAAATCACAAAAAATAGGCTCAGTCTTATATAAAAGTATTAATCTATATTCTATTTGTAGTTATATTTTTCTTAGTAAATTATAGACCACATTAGAAATTTATCTATTTTTTCTTTTTGTTTCCTAGGGAAGAATATGATCCTTCAGATTGTGCTGTTCCCATTTCAACAGCACTTATTAGGCAAATAGCCACTAAAATCCACCCTGGAGGCACAGTTAATCAAATCCTTGATGATTTCTATGGGCCCGAAAAGTTCCTTGTCCCCACATGGCCCTATAACAAGAAGGATTCTGACAGGTACCATTCCTTAGTGATCTTTTTCTGTACATACTGTAAAATGGTGGTGGGAAGGGGTGGGATTTACATGTATCTGGCATATTCCCATCTTTCATCATCTAGTTAGGTATATTTTATAGTATTTTTTAACTCATAATATAGAACATAAGTGCATGAAAAGTTGTTTTCTCTTGCTTGCACATTGAATGAGTCTGATATGAAGAGTTATCGTACAGGAGCACTGTGTGTCTGGAATCCTTAAACATATTTCATGAATACTTAAGTCATCATATTTCATCGAGTCTCTTGGATGTGGTATTTGGAACAGGAATGAACAGCTGAGTCAGTGGGATAGCCCAATGCGAGTGAAGCTGTCAATCTGGAAGCCATATGTTAGAACATTGTTGATAGAACTTCTACCCTGGGCCCTGCTTATCAATCAGTCCAAGTGGGACCTCTGGCTATTTGAAGGCGAGAAGATTGTTCTGCAGGTTCCTGCTGGCAAAATTATTATCCCTCCTAATTTTCAGGTATTAATTAACTTTTTAAATGAACATAAATCTTTTGTCTTAACAACCAGATTTTATTCTGAGATTGCCTTTATGATCTTAACAGTGAATCATCTGTGGACTGTCCTGGTAGGTGTATACGTAAGGGGTGTGGAATGTTCTTTGATATTCAGACTTTTCAGATGTATTTTTTCCTCATCAGCAGTATTCATGGTTGATTTGTCATTAAATGTGGTAAGTTTTACTAGTTACATTCTCATTTCCATTGCATACAGAACATTTGACAATATCAGGGTTTGTCTTCTCAAGGTGTTAAGGATACAAAGCCATATTATGTCCTAATCCACTCCCTGCATATTCTTTTCAGTTCTGAAAATTCTCTGAAATCTGAATGGTGCTAAGGAGAGAGGAAGGAAGGGAAGGGAAGGGAAAGAAGGAAGGAAGGAAGGAAGGAAGGAAGGAAGGAAGGAAGGAAGGAAGGCAGGAAGGAAGGAAGGAAGGAAGGAAGGAAGGAAGGGAGAAAGAGAACACGAAGGGTAGGAAGGAGGGAAAAGAAAATAGAGTAAAAAATCATAAGAAAAATATTTTCCTGATAGAACAAAGTATCAGTTGTTTTTTTTTTAGTTTTAGTCCACAAACATCTTTATTCAATTGCATTTTTCCTTTAAAAAAAATCAAATGCTGTTACCTTATAGAATTGGAATGTTGACCTATTTGTTTTTTAGCCTTTCGTAGTCACATCTTGAGTGTGTTTTCCCCCATTTATAAATGTAGATATCAGTTATAAATCAGTTGTAAAGACAATGGAAACCAAGATTGAATATATATTGTCAGTACAAAAAATAGGAAGATATTTGGCTGCTTTAATAGACTTATTACATAGTATTTTAAGGTCCTGTAGGTTGATGTTAAAAATACCAGAGTTATGAAAAATAACTGAGGAATTATTTTTCAGGAGGCTTTTCAAATTGGAATATATTGGGCAAATACAAACACTGTCCACAAGTCAGTAGCAATTAAATTGGTTCATAACCTGACATCTCCAAAGTGGAAAGATGGAGGCAATGGTGAAGTTGTGATATTGGATGAAGAAGCATTTGTTGATGCAGAAATAAGACTTGGTGCTTTCCCAGGACATCAGAAGGTAAGATCAGAGTTGATGTGGACTGGGGAAATAGCATGATACCTTTGTAAACTGTTGAAATGAGTGTGGTTTTTCTTTTGTAATCCTTTCAGTATTACTTATCCGAAGTAATTTATAGCAGTGAAATGCTTGATTTCTTAACTTAGACCTCTGTTTTACAGTGGATCTTTTCCCCTTTACTAGTGACAAAAGCTGTGTCACATAATTTATCCAGTAGGTACTCTTCTTTCAGATTACTGAGCAGTCACTTGATTCATAGTATGTAAATGAAATTACTCCAAAATACCCACAAACTGTACTTGTCCTGATTTTTTAAAATAGGAAGTATTAGGGCCTGGGAAGGTGGCTCAGTGGTAGAGTGCTTGCCTTACATGCATGAAGCCCTGGGTTCTATTCCTCAGCACCACATAAGCAGAAAAAGCCAGATGTGGCACTGTAGCTCAAGTGGTAGAGCGCTAGCCTTGAGCTGAAGAGCTGAGGGACAGCGCCCAGGCCCAGAGTTCAGGCCCCACGACTGGCAAAATTTTTTTTAAAAAACAGGAAATATTAAGTAGCTAGCATTGTAAGTATTTGGTGAAAAAAACAAAGATTCCTACAGCAAGGGATGTCTTCTGAAATGGACATCTTGAATATAACAATGGAGACCAACTGATTGTCTTACTCAGAGTCAGTTGTTATAAGAGGGAACTGCATTTTTCAAGAGTGGACCAGTTTCATGTGTTTTAGAGATAAGATTTTAGATATGCTCTATTTTTAGATACAACTGAGTATATAAAAGATATATTCATTTTTAATGTTTGTCTGTATAAATCTAACCTTTGAAAACCAACAACAATAATAATAAATTATAATCTAGTAACCAATCATATTAAACTGTATGTAAAAATGTTGTGTATCATAATATTAAATCTCCTGTTCTTCTTATATCCTATATTCATTATTTTGGCTGTCCTAAATGAGAAAAAGAAAAGATAGTTCACAGATTAGTAGAATTCACAATGACATTACTCTGAGAAGAAATTGGATTTTTTATGCCCCTCTCTGAAGATTCTTTTGAGAGAATTCAGAGTCATTTGGTCGTGTGTGTGTGTGTGTGTGTGTGTGTGTGTGTGTGTGTGTGTCGGTGTGTGTGTGTGTGTCGGTGTGTGTGTGTGTGTGTGTGTGTGTGTCGGTGTGTCTACATGCATATGCCTCTCCTGGGGCTTGAACTCTGGGCCTGGGTTCTGTCCCTGACCTTTTTTCTTTTTGCTTAAGGCTTACACTGTACCACTTGAGCCACAGCTCTATTTCAGGCCTTTTGTTGGGGTAGGGGGAAGAGTTATTTGGAAATAACTCTCATGAGAGGGGCTGGGAAGGTGGCTTAATGGTAAAGCACTTGCTGGGTTTGATTCCTCAGCACCACATATGCAGAAAAAGCCAGAAGTGGCGCTGTGGTCAAGTGGTAGAGTGGTAGCCTTGAGCTGAAGAGCTGAGGGACAATGCCCAGGCCCAGAGTTCAGGCACCACAACCGACAAAAACAAACAAACAAGAAAAACAGTCTCATGAACTTTCCTGCCTGGCCTTGGCATTGAACTGCAGTCCTTGTGCCTTAGCCTCCTAAGTAGCTAAGATTACAGGACAAGTCAATGATACCTGGCTCATTTGGTCACTTTTTTTTGGGGGGGGGATCCGCTTGTGGGGCCTGAACTCTGGGCCTGGGTGCTGGCCCTCAGCTCTTCAGCTCAAGGCTAGCGCTCTACCACTTGAGCCACAGCGCCACTTCCGGCTTTTTTCTTTTTGCTTATGTGGTGCTGAGGAATCGA
>NW_012267233.1:11246562-11297274 GCF_000151885.1 Dipodomys ordii | reverse complement strand
ATAAGCAAAAAGAAAAAAGCCGGAGTGGCGCTGTGGCTCAAGTGGTAGAGCGCTAGCCTTGAGCTGAAGAGCTGAGGGACAGCATCCAGGCCCAGAGTTCAGACCCATGACCGGACCCCCCCCCCAAAAAAAACTTCCTTCTAAAACAAGAAATCAGTTTTTTTTCAGTATTCAAAGTGGTATCAATTTCCTCAAAATTGTCTGAGCAACACGTTTATGTTCTACAGGCCAAAGTACTGTAACATGGGTTAAACAGCGAAGACCTGTAAGCATGAGTTCCAAAAGTTGAATAGTTGTAAGTTCAGAACTACCTTCAAAACCTGGAAAGTCTGTTACAATGTACAGACAAAGAAACAATACCCTAACCCCTCACAACTTCACCACAGCAAGTGCTAATAACTGTTTGTGAATGAAGGAGCTGTTGGTAAATATACTGCTTACCTATTGCTCTTTAGTAATAACTCAAACTTTTGAGTCTCAGGAATTCCTTTATACTCTTAAAAGTTATTGAAGACTACCTAAATCTTTTATTTCTGAGAGTTGTATCAGTTATTACCATTTTAAATTAAGGTAGAAATGTTTAAAGCATAAGAATTTTAATATATTCCATAAGCCATTAAATGATATGTTACATTGCCTGTGGGAGAGTCCACTGTACACTCATGAGGAAATTAGAGTGAAAAAATAGTGTCTTATTACTGTTTTTAAAACATTTTTTGCACAGGGCACTGGTGGCTTATACCTGTAATCCTCTCTACTCTGATGGCCAAGATCTGAGGATTGTAGTTCAAAGCCAGTCCAGGAAGAAAAGTCCAATTAACCACTAAAAACCAGAAATGGAATTGTAGCTCAAAGTGATAGTGTCCTAGCCTAGAGCAAAAGAGCTCAGGGACAGTGCCCAGGCCCTGTATCATGGAAGAAATACAGAGTTCAAGCCCCACCACCACTACCAACAACAACAAAAAATCATTTTCACTTTATGACACTCCCAGCTTGCTCAGAGACCCCCCCCATGTGTTCCCAGGCCACCCTCTGAGAACTGCCATCTTGAGCTCACCAGTTACTAAATGGGTAGGTAGCATTTCCTCTGAGCTAATGTTCCTCAAATAATACAATAAGGCAATGGAATGCTGAATGTAGTCGTGAATAGCAATGCAATGGAGCCAGGCGGCATGGATCCCAAGCCCAAGTAGATCTTGGCAAGTTGAACAGTGGAACCAATAATAACTACCTATGTAGATATTATGATGTTTCAATTAGGTATTATGATGTTTCAGCCCTGTATTTCCTCTGTAATACAAGAAGACATATAAATTACCAAGATTGAAAAGAAGATTACAAAAATCAGTAATGTGCTTCAAGTATTTAAAATGAGTGGGCAGCACAATATTGCAGTATGTGAGGGTCAATCATTATTTTTTCTCTGTTCTCGTCATCATTGTTTAAAACTGTCAGAGCTCTCCTTGTTTCGTAAGAGGCATTTTGTAAGATCACTAGTATAAAGAACTTGAGGAGTAGATATGCTTGGTTGAATCCTGTTGAGTAAGATATGTGTTAGTTGCTTACATATAAGTGCTTTATAAATATTGTGTGAGTTAATTTACAAACTAATCTGAAAATCTCTTCTTATCACCACACAATAATAGCAAAAGTAACTGGCTTGCTGAAGAGTAAATGCTGTCCCCTTGCATTGGCCAAGACATTTTTGAGACTGAAAGGGAAGGCTGTTAAGTACACTGGACAATAAAGTTGATGCTATCCTGAACAAACCAGATAAAATAAATTTAAGAGATTTGTATATGTTACATATCATTATCATTATGTAAAAATTGCTCTTTCTTTCCTCATTCTTGTAGTTGTGTCAGTTCTGTATTTCCTCCATGATACAGCAAGGTATACAAATTATTCAGATTGAAGACAAGACTACAATCATCAATAATACACCATATCAAATATTTTATAAACCACAGTTATCTGTCTCTAATCCCCATTCTGGAAAGGAGGTAAGCCATTCATAATATGGTTGTTTTGTCTACATTTTTATAAATCAACAAATAGAATTAACTTTTTCAGTCTAGTGCAAAGAACAAAGTGAACACAGTATAGGTAATATAGTGTTAGTAATTAGATGCTGTAATTCAACCATGTATGGCCTGGCCAGTGCCTCCAGGTAATTAATGAGCAGAAATCCTAGGCAGCAGATCCTGACACATTGTTAGATTAGTTCTGTCACCACTGCATCTGCTTACATTATCTAGCATTAACCTTTTTTTTTTTTTTTTTTGGTCATGGGCTTGAACTATGGGCCTAGGTGCTGTCTTTAGCTCTTCAGTTCAAGGCTAGTGCTCTACCACTTGAGCCACAGCACCACTTCTGGTTTTTTGTGGTTAATTGAAGAGTCTCACCCACTTTCATGCCTGGGCTGACTTCAATCCTCAGACCTCAGCCTCTTGAGTAGGATTACAAGCATGAGTCACCAGCACCTGGCTAGCATTAACTTTTTGTTACTCTAGAAGATTCTCTAAACCTCAAGTCCTGTGGCTTGCAAGGCAGATGTTTTTCATGCAAATTAGAAGCCACAGGACTTGAGGAGTGAAGTGGACCAAGCGTTAGGACTGAACTGAACCCCAGTCTGCCAGCTTTATGTCCATGAGAGTTATAATGTGAAAATGTACCAGCTCATTTATCTTGACATCTCAGTGACAGGATATACATTGAACAGTATTCACAAGGATTTTTTACTTGGTTTTTTTGTGCAATTAAAATGAATAGTTATATTTAAGAGAAAATGGAATGCTACTGTTTCATGCTATCAAACTATCATATAGGAGGGCTGGGAAGGTGGCTCAGTGGTAGAGTGCTTGCCTTGCATGCATGGGTTTAATTCCTTAGCACCACATAGGCAGAAGAAGCTGGAAGTGGCGCTATGGCTCAAGTGGTAGAGTGCTAGCCTTAAGCTGAAGAGCTGAGGGACAGCGCCCAGGCCCAGAGTTCAAGCCCCACAACTGACCAGAAAAAAAGAGGGAGTGGCTGGGAAGGTGGCTCAGTGGTAGAGCGCTTGCCTTGCATGCATGAGGTCCTGGGTTCGATTCCTCAGCACCACATAAGCAAAAAGAAAAAAGCCAGAAGTGGCACTGTGACTCACGTGGTAGAGCACTAGCCTTGAGCTGAAGAGCTGAGGGACAGTGCCCAGGCCCAGAGTTCAGGCCTTAAGGCCGACAAAAAAAAAAAAAATGACACACAAACTATCATATAGGAAAGTATTGTCTTTCTGTGCCTTTGTCTGCAGTTATTATGTCTCATATTTTTAGGTCCTAAAAATTATAGTAGAATAATCAAATAGGATTAAAGTTTTATACTTTTTGCCTTGAAACCTGTGTGGTATTTACAAAATCCAGAATTTTATTCTGGATTACTGAAATATCAATAAAAGTAAACATTGGTTATCCAGATGGAAATAGATCATTGCCGTCTACATCGTAGGTGAGGACTAGACAAAGGAACTGGCATGTGCGCTAGTGATCTTCCTGCTTGTCCCTACTCCAGAGCCTCCTGAAAATGAAAGGCTGGGTTCAAAGGTTTTTATTTTCCTCCTTTATTTACAAAACTACTGATGCCAGAAGGTTAGAAATACAATGTACAGGGGAGGATATAATCCAAATCACAAAGCAGTAAGTGGCAAAGCCCAGCCCAAAAACAGTTTTTCTGTTCATGGGTTTGGGATTGCCCCAAACCCCAGTCTCTAGACCTCTACCTCTTGAGTAGCTAGGATTACAGGTGGGAGCCACTGTGCCTAGTGTTTTAAAACACCCTACCTCTATTAGTATGCCCAGAAAAAAACACACTGTGGGCTGGAGTTGTGAATTAAATGGTAGAAAGCTTGCTAAACATTCATGAGACCCTAGGTTCCATCCCCAGTATTGAAGGGAAAAATATGAAGTTCAATTTCCTGCATCTGCATTGTGGTAGTAAATATGCTCTCTCTTACTTATCTTTTTTTTTCCAGTATTTTCATGTTCCAGACAGTGCTACTTTCAGTATTTGCCCGGGTGAGGAGCAGTCTGCTATGAAATGCAGCTCTCTTCCTTGTTGGGATTTCATGCCTGACATTGGGTCATCAGTGTGGGATGTATCCCTTCTTCAGAAACAGATCTTGCTGGGCTTTTGCCCTACAGCAGATGCTGACAGCTCGCAGTGCTGGAGCCTACCAGCTATAGTTAAACAAGAGTTTCCCAGACAAAGCGTGGCAGTGCCCTTTGGGAACTTAAGGGAAAATGGATTCTGTTCCAGGTATTTGACATAAATGTGAATGCCCTTCTTTGCTTGTTGAAGTCAGTGTTCATCCTCAGGCCAAAAGAAGCAGGAGGTTGGCTGCAGTGCGCCATAGATGTAATGCTAGGCTTTCCTTGATCTCTAATGACTTCTGGATGTTGTGTACAGTTGGTTGCATGTCATGATCACAAATAGTGTGTCCCAGTGTACTGCTTATAAGATTTGTTCCTTTTCCACCTCTATGCTAGGGGGAAATGATGGTGCTCATACTGTTATAGCAGCAGTACATTGTAATGAGAGGACTCACCTTTATTTTTAGGAGTTCTTTTGTAAAATGGTGACATGGAAAGGCTAACGTATGTTAGTTTTGACAATCTGTATGTGTAATTTAGAGTGAATTTTTTTTATGTCCATGCAATTATTTAACTCCAAGTAATACAGCTTTACTCTTTATGGAAAAATGTGATACCGTAAAGTATGATCATATTGTGAAAGTTGGCAATAAGCATTATGTATATGGTTAGAATGAAAAAAGAACAAGAACCCAAATTCTCTCCATGTCCATATAAAAGCAGTTCAGGTTCTTCGTTATCCAGATTTACCAGGGGAGAGGAACGTATGTGTCTGAAGAGTTTGAGGCAAAAGAACAGCAGGCAAGGTAGTTTTAAGTCAACTATTGTTTGCTCCCATTGCTACAGTTATGGTTTTATCTTTGAAATAATTTTATCATTCTATGTTTTGAGAGAAATACATATTACTATTATTGTTAAAAATCAATAAACTCACAGTTCACATATGATAACTAATAAATAAGGAGAAAGCCTCCATTACTGGAAAATATTTCCTGAATCATAATAAAAGGGAGGTATTTAGAGTTAAGAATATGCAAACCCAAGTAAATGTGTATTTTTTTTCCTAAACTATGCCTACCATTTGATTTGATTCTGTTCCAGGGCTATAGCACTGACATACCAAGAACACTTTGGAGTGACTTACTTAACCCTCTCAGAAGACCCCAGTCCTCGAGTAATTTTTCACAACAGATGTCCAGTAACATTGCTTATAAAGGAAAATATTAAAGGTATTTATGGAACTGAATTTGAGGAATATAAAAACATATTCTTTCTTGAGGTTCTCAATTTAGTAGATACTTGTGATCCTGTAAAGAATGTTTAAATAAAAGTTTGTATCTGGGCCTCAGTGGCTGACACCTGTAATCCTAACTACTCAGAAAACTGAGATCTGAGGATCATGGTTCAAAGCAGCCTAGGCAGGAAAGTCCATGAGACTCTTCTCTCCAATTAGCCACCAGAAAGCCAGAAGTTGCTCAAGTGGTACAGTGCTAGTAGCCTTGAGTTCAATGAACCCAAGACCAGCACACACAAAAAAGAGTATGCATCCTTTTCTGAGTAGTCTGTTTCATGTATGCATTTTTTACATTTCAGATACTCCAAAGTTTGAAGTTTATTGCAGAAAAATTCCTTTTGAGAGTTCAATGCATCATGAGCTATATCATCATATTTCCAGTTATCCAGATTGTAGGACCAAAGATTTACTTCCTAGTCTTCGTTTGAGAGTAGAATTGCTGGAAGAAATAACAACTGAATGGAGTGACGCCATTGATATCAACAGTCAGGGAACACAGGTTAGTGAACCACATGGGTTCCTGCTAGACCAAAGAATAATTCCCTTGTCTACATTCTCATTGATTGTTTAAGTATTATTATTATTACTATTATTATTATTATTTATTTGGTCAGTCATGAGGCTTGAACTCTGGACCTGAGCACTGTCCCTGAACTTTTCAGTTCAAGGTGAACACTCTACCACTTGAGCCACAGCACCACTTCTGGTTTTCTGGTAGATAATTGGAGATGAGAGTCTCACGGACTTTTCTGCCAGGGCTGGCTTTGAACCGTGATACTCAGATCTCAGCCTCCTGAGAAGCTAGGATTACAGGTGTGAGCCACCAGCACCCAGCTTAATTATATATATATACATAATATATGTATAATATACATATAATATATATCAATATTATATCATATATTATGTAATAAATATTTTTAAGGCTGAACTCGTCTCTATCAGAAAGTAGCACTCGGAAAAATGAAACCATTTCAAATCTAGTAGACATCAAAAGTGAAACAAAATTGTTACACTTAGTAGTTCATGCCTGTAATCCTAGCTACTAAGGAGGCTGAGATCTGAGGTCTGTGTTTGAAGACAGCCCAAGCAAAAAAGTCCATAAAATTCATAATCTCCAATTAACCACCAAAAAAAACTGGAAATAGAGCTGTGGCTCAAGTGGCAGAACACTAACCTTGAGCAAAAAATCTAAGGGACAGGGCCCAGATCCTGAGTTCAAGTCCTATGACTAGCACACGCACACACACACACACACACTCTTGTCAGACTTCTTTATATAAAAGGTAGTCCAGCTGTCCAGATTTTAGAATCATTATGTCAACCCTAGATTAATTCCCTGTTCTGAAAGCATAACATTTTTAAAATATCTGTACTAGTAATCCATAAAGCCCTTCAAATATAATCTTAAAAAGCTAAATTGGTTTCTATGTCACTGAGTTACTAGTATTGCTTTTGTGGATAAAAATGCACATGAATCTAGTATTTCTTTTTTTGCTGTACTTAAATTTTACTACTTATAAATTTTAATGATTACTACTTGTAAATTTCAATGGAAATTTAATGACAATTCAGTGTCATTAAATATGTTTACTGTTAATATTTAATGTTGCCTAACCATCACTATTAGGTTAGTCAGTTTTCCATCTCTGTGACAAAAGTACCTGAGAAACTTAGCTCAAAGGAAGAAAGATTTATCTTTAAATAATAAATTGTTAAATAAAAAATAATGTTTCAGTCTACGGTAAACTGTCCCCATTCTCTAATTGTGCAAGCAGAAGCATTATGGGGAAGGGCATGGCTAAGGAAACCTTCTCACATCATGGCAGGAAGGGACTGGAGACCATTTACACCCTTCAAAGATAGCCCCCAGTGTCCTACTTCTTCCAAGTAGTTCCCATCCCCTAATTACGCATTCAGCTATGAGCTATTTTACCAATGGGTTAATCCATTCATGAAGTTAGTGCCCTTAAGATCCAATGACTTCTCAATAGTTCCACCATGTGCAGACCAAGATTTCAACACATGAAGTTTTGGAGCCATTTTTTAAAATCTAAACCATTAATAGCCACTATCCATTTTATTATTCTAAACAGAAACTCTAAACACACCTTCCCCTTCCTTAATCCTAGTAGACTCTGTGTGCTTTCTGTCACTAAATTTGCTTACTTCTAAGCATCTCAGATAAGAGAAATAATAAAGTATTTGCACCTTTGTATCTGAGGCTTTTTTTTACTTTCTAAATTATGTTAAAGGCTCACTGCATGAGTCTTAAAGTTAGTCATTTTATGTCTGAATAATATTGTGCTATACTTTTAAAAAGTTATTTCACATACATTCACATAGTCTTCACAATAAGCTTATGAAATAGAGTCCAATGTTATAATGCTATAAATCACATATTAGTCATACTAAAAATAATAATAAGCATTGATTATCATTTAGTAATCACTCTGTGCCAGATTTTGTGCTAGCTGTGCTAAATTCAGTCTCCTCTAAGTTTGATAATAGTCATGTAAGTTAGAATTCCCATGAACCTTAAGAGAAAGGTCTAAGGTAGATCTCAATCTTCCTGCATCCAGCACCCATTCTCTAAGACACTGGGCTGTGCATGGTTCTCTTTCATTTGGAATCCTTGGCCCTTCTCTTTCCTTGTCCTCCAGCATATTCTTCCTTATTTCAAGATGTAGCTAAAGCCCCTATAACCATCTCTGTGTGTTCATATAACATTTGTACCTTTAATTATCTTTTTTTTCAGCATTGGGGATTAACCCAGGGATTCACACTTGCCAAGCTAGCACTCTACCATTGGAGCCATGCCCACAGCCCTTTTGCTTGTGTATTGTTTGTATATTGTCTCTCTTAACTTTGTCCAATCTGACCTTGAATTTGTGATCTTTCTACTTCTGTTTCCCTAGTAGCTGAGATTACATGCTTATAACTGTACTTCTTTAGGTTATCTTCTACTACATCAAGATTCCTGGAAGTGGTTAACCATATTTATCCATAGCATAGTGGTGAGTAATTAAATAAGATGAGATTGCTAAAAGTCTATAAAGAAGAGCAAGAGAGTCACAGATACCTAGAGAAACTTCAGCTTGCAAACATAAAGCAGCAAAATAGATGAGGAAAAGCACCTAAATGATAAGAGGAGGGCTAGATAGGAAGAGGAGAACCATTGAGAGACTAATCAATAATGATGAGAAATTGTAAGTGCAGAATGAGCCGAAATGAGAGAATGGAGGGGCAAGTTTAAATTGTTCTTTTAAGGAATGTGACCATAAGAAAATGAGATCAGTGTGGAGGAAGTTCTTTACATGGTAATGGAAAGAGGCCAGACAAGAAGAGCAGGAAAAAAAAAACAAAACATAGAGTCATTGAAGAAGAAAGAGTCACTCCCATGTCTCTGACAGAGGAAAGAAGACAAGGATGAGCACAGCTGCAGATAGATGTGTGGAGAGAGATAGGGGTAGGAAATTCAGTGACTTGGTTCTCAGTAGCCTGATGTTTATTAATTTATGCCAGTTCTGGGGCTTGAACTCAGGGCTTGGGCACTGTCCCTGAGCTTCTTTTGCTCAAGGCTAGCACTCTACCACTTGAGCCACAGCACCATTTCTGGCTTTTTCTGTTTATGTGGTACTGAGGTGTGGAACCCAGTGTTTGATGCATGCTAGGCAAGCACAGTCCCAGCCCCTGGAGTTTATATTTAAAGTGGAGAATGAATAATCTGCTAAAGTAAGGAAAGAGGGAGGGAATGAAAGCCTGCTTTTGAAGTAGACAGTCTGCCCAGCATATCATTTCCACAGCAATGCTCATATGATGGTCATTGAAAATCTGCTGGGTCTGTGCAGCGTTGAGAAATGTCCCTCGTCTTGTTAATTTACAAAATAAATACTGTAAGCTTCTCAAGTGTTCCTGGACTCCCCTGCACTGGGTTGAAAACTTGCTTATATATCACTAGACCCTTCTTTACAATAGGCATCTTGCCTCCCAAGCTATATTTGGGGAGTTCCTATTCACTCTTAAGTTTCCTCAGACATTGGTAGTCAGAGATACTTCAAAGCCCCGGAGGGGTGCACTTTCCAACATTCCTCTTATCATCTGTGGACAGAGGACCCAGCAGAGGCTCATGGTCCCATTAATCTTTGAGGAGCTCTATGCCATATGTCCTGCAGACCATGGTGTACTTCCTCCTCTGGAAGATGTGTTTCAGACCCTCACCAACATCTACTCCTCAATAATACCCCAGGCGTATAAATCACTGGGGAGAGAAGGAGCTATGTCCCTGATGATAATCATATGAGACTTGTACATTGCAAACTACAGGAGCTGTGAAGGAATTAGCAGGTATCTGAGAGAGAGAACCATCAGCCATTGGAGAGCAAAGAAGTGTGTCTCTAGTTGAGAGACCTGGAATCTGTCTGTGTCTTTACAGACAAACAGGCCTCTAGAAAGAGGGTGGCCAAATTTTCTAGTCAGAACAAGCAACATGTTAAAGTTTCAGGGCTCAAGTAGGGGCATGTTCTTTTTAGGGCACAAAACATCAGTATGGCTGTTCTGTCTGATAAAAGACAGGAGGAGAGGAGACCTGTGAGGCAGAGAAAAAGTCTACCAAGCCCTTAGTATCCTGTAAGGATTGGCTTTTATCTTGAGTCACAGGAAATCATCAGATTGTTTATGAAAAGTACATTCTGAGCCACTGAAGGGGAATGATTAGTTAATTATCTCATTATGGCTGAATTTCCTTCTAAAAGGACCCGTAAATTCTCATGATCTTTGGTTCTTAATAGAAGTGTTTAGTACAGTCAACCTCACTGCTATTCTCAATGTGTTTGTATTTAGGAGACACCAGTTCATGTATATATAGCTCAGTACCATCTACAAAGTGCTTCCATTCTTTCATTCATTTGTTCAAAACATTTTATTGAAGATCTATCAAGTGCTAAACCCTTCTTCTCAAATAAGGTATAATTCCCACCTAAATAAATGGAGTAATGTGGTAAGATAGATACTAAGACAGAGCCATTGGTCATTGAAAAGCTTCTTTGTTTTTTCAGTTATGGGGCTTGAACTTTGGGCCTGGGTGCTGTCCCGCAGCTCTTCGGCTCAAGGCTATAGCACTCTTAACACTTGAGCCAGGGCACCACTTCCGGTTTTCTGGTGGTTTATTGGATATAAGAGTCTCACAGACTTTCTGCCTGGGCTGGCTTTGAACCATGATCCTCAGATCTCAGCCTCCTGAGTAGCTAGGATTACAGGCATGAGCCACCAGTGCCCAGCTAGCTAGCACATTGTTATTGGGCTTAAAAAGCCAACTGTTTAGCAAATCATATGATAAAAAACCTGAGGGGTTGTGGTCGACCACAAATTCAATAACAAGAAGTAGTCTGAACTTAAAGAGGTTTCACTTCTGTGGCTTGCTTCTATCCAGAGTCAGGTTGAGACCTAAATCTGCCCATGCAATCTCCCAGTCTTGTTTGTTTTTTCTACACCACGCTGACCTCTGAAGTCTACCTTGACTACAGATACTGCTGCCTGAAAGTTTATCAAACCAGATCAGAAAATTTTTCCAACTTCTCCCTTTAATTAGTATGAGAGTCCCTTCCATGACATGTTGTTTTAGAAGGTCCCAGTGTCAAGTTGTAGTTCATTCCAGTGGCGACTTTATGAAACTTTTTTTTTTTAATTTTAGATTAGTGCTGGGGTTTGAACTCAGAGTCTCACACTTGCTAGATCTCTTGCTCAACTGGCACTCTGCCACTTCAGTCACACTTTTAGCTTGTTTTTTTTTTTTCTGGTTATTTTGAAGAGGAAATGTAGATTTTTCTGCCTAGATGACTTCAAACTTTTCAGTCCTCCTGATCTCAGCATCCTGAGTTGTAGGCTAGGGTTACAGGCATGAGCCACTGGCTTTTTTATTTTTATTTTTGGAAGTACTGGGGTTTAACTCAGGTTTAACTTATAATTGCTAAGCAAGCACTCTACCACCTGAGCCATGAGACCAATCTCTTTTGCTTTATTTTTCAGGGTATCTTGCATTTTGCCTAGGCCAGCATCAGATCATGATCTTCCTGCCAATACTTTCACTCCATTCAGCTGGAATCAATAACTTTTTGTCCAGGCTGGCCAGAAACTATGATCCTCCTAATCAATACCTTCCAGATACCTGGGATTATAGGTATATGCCATCATACCAGGCCCAGAAACTTTTCCACTGATCTCACTACTGTCCCTTGGTAGCATCCACTTGTTTATCCTCCAGATTATCTCAGATTATTTATTTCCCATTGGGTACACCCACACTACAGTTTTTACAGTGGCAGCTTCCCCATCTTCTCTGTTTTCTTATTCGCGCCAAAAAATGTTGGCACTTTGAGTCACTCCTTTAGTAAATGCAATTTCCAGACACATCACCACAGTTACCCTTGCATGAACACACCAGTGTGTTATATTCCCGTTTTAAAATCTGGCAGCTGGAATTACATGCAGTATTCCAAATGTGGTCTAACCAGCTATTACCCCCCTATGGTTCCATTAATAAAGTAGAAGGTTGAATTAGCTTTTTATTAACAAGCTCAGACTACTTCTTGTTATTGAATTTGTGGTCGACCACAACCCCTCAGGTTTTTTATCATATGATTTGCTAAACAGTTGGCTTTTTAAGCCCAATGACAAAATGTTGCAATTTTTCCTAATAAATTAAATCTTGTTGCTATTGACTTCATATAGATTGTGAAATTACTTAAAAATTTTTGTGATGCTGTCATCCAACATATTAAGTATCCATGATAGCTTTATGTCATCTATAGATGTGGTCAGTATGCATTCTACATGTTCCTCCAAGAAGTTAATAAATATGTTGAGCAGCACAAATCCCAGGTCTCCATACTGTGTGAGGATCCTTGAACACTTCAGCCGTGACTAGGTTCAGTCAGCTAGTACCACACCAAACTCTACTGTCATCTAAATACAGGAGAAAATGTGTAGAAAGGCACTTTTAAACAATACTGTGCATATTTCACATCTACAAAACTGTCATGAAACACTTCAAGCCTTGATGAACCAGAATTTGGATATCTGATCTGTCCATTTGGTGCAGGTCCCAGACTACCCTCCACACTAATGCTTGGAGCAACAGCTAGGGATTTCAGATACCTCTAGCTGCCATCCAGGAATTCTTACATAGAAGAAAAGCTTGTAATCTAAGTGAATATCTAGAAAATATCTGGTTCAGGTGTTTTGGCTTCTTGCTTATTTTTCTCAGCTTCCTCCACACCCACGTTAGGGCCAGCAGAGATTAACAACAGATTGGCCCCTACTTCTGCACATCAGCAAGTACTCTGGTCTAGAATCTCCTATGCGTTTACTATTGGTTCTGGCTGAATCACAACTGTTTCCACAGACACTCACGAGCAGGAAATTTCTCTGAAATGTCTTTCAGAATCATATACAGGGAAAAATTACATCCAGAATATCTACTGTTTGCTTTTCATCTATTTCCAACCTTTTCTACTTCAATCACCTTAGAAATTCATCTCCTTTTTCTTTCTGGAATATCTAATTCATCTGATAACTGTAGGTACTGTCTATCACCCAATTACTACCAGATATCTCTGGCTCTGACCCTTCTGAGCTTTAAATCTCTGTTTCCTGCTACCCACCAAATATCTCAGTCTGACAGATCTATGGGTATTTCAAACTCAGTGTGTCTCTAAAATCAAGATGATCATTTTTCAGACCCCAAACCAGCTTTTCCCAGAATCTCTGTTTCAGTTAATGTCATCATAATTTCCCTAGAATACAGGCTTAAATAATACTACTGTAAATTTGTATTGAATGCCTGTTTTATTTCAAGTGCTCTAAAGCTATTTTCACTGGTCTGTCACATCCCTTAAAGGAAGATGCTACCTGAAGCTCAGAGAGGTGATCTTGCACAGGACTAGTGGGCCTGGGATTCACACCCAGAATTGTCTGGCTTACAAGCTTTCTGCTGCATCCAAGTACCTTCCTGTTCTCTCTTGCCCCAGACACCCAGTAAATCTGTGTTCTCTCAGAAATACCTCATAAATGCCTGGAATCTGTCCCTTCGCTCCATAACCAGAGTTGTCTTCAAGCCTTTGGTTCATTATCTCAATCCAAGATTTTAGCAGTAGCCTCTTAAAAGATCTCTCTATAGTTAACCTGTCCACTCTAGTCTGTGTCCACAACAACTACCAAAGTAGCTAATAAAACATGTTTTATTATTACTTTTATTATTATTAGTCCAGAGGCAGCTCTCTAGTCCACTAGAATGCCTAAAGCAGATCAGCTCTGGGACCAGGCTACATCTTACCTTGGTCTTCCCTTTATAGGTTAGGGATTAGTCCCTTAGCACATGTGTAAACGTCTTCTTCACAGCCTTCAAAGGCAATGCCTGAAGTTCTCACATATCATAGCTTATCTACTTGAGATTCTTTTCTGTATACTACTCTCATGAATGTAGAAGAAGTGAAGCCTGTTTCTACTCTTAGGAGTGTTCTTACCTTTTTTTTTTTTTTCCAGCTGGATACTCTGGGAGATTTTTTTCCTTTGATAGTACTAAGATTTGAGGTCAGGCTACATACTTGCTAAACATGTGCTCTACCCTGTGAGCCATATCTCCAGCCCTTTTTTGTACTGGTTGTTTTTTATATATAATCTTACTTCCTGCCCATAGACCTGGATCCACCTACATTAGGCTTCCTGTTCTAGCTGAGATGACAGGCACTTACCACTACACTTAGCTTTTCCATTGAGCTGGAATCTAGCCTACACTCTCCCTAGAGCTTATGATGAGAGGCATGAACCACCTGTACCTAGTTATCAATTAAGAAGAGATTTGGTGAACTTTTCTGCGTGGGCTGGCTTCAAACCTCTGTCTAGATACTCTAATCCTGAGTAGCAGGATTACATGTGTAAACCATCAGCACTGGCATTCCTGGTCCTTACTAAAACATTCTTTTGTTGTCTCGCTTCCTTTTACCTCTTTCTGGCTTTAAGAGAGCTTCTGTGGGAAAAGCATACCCTTAATATGAGTTACATTCTTAGTCACTTTAACATTTAAAAGTTTTAATAATGAATATGATGATTTTGGTCCGTCTTAGAAAGTTAAACTAGGTTGTGCTGCCTATCATCATCATCATAATTATCCCAGGTTCAGTTTTTGTGTATGCTCTGTGCTCCATCTTGAATCTGCTCCATTGTAACGAACCACTTCCAAACCCAGAGACTTAAAATAATGATTAAGAGTGTTTTATAAGGCCGGGTGCCGGTGGCTTACCCCTGTAATCCTAGAGACTCAGGAGGCTGAGATCTGAGGATTGCAGTTCAAAGCCAGCCCAGGCAGGAAAGACCATGAGGCTCTTATCTCCAATAAACCAGAAAACTGGAAGTGGTGTTATTGCTCAAGCGGTAGAGTGCTAGCCTTGAGCTGAAGAGCTGAGAGACGGTGCCCAGGCCCAGAGTTCAAGCCCCATGACTGACAAAAAAAATGTTTTGAGTGAATTTTCTGCAGGGTGAAGCTTGGACTACATATATACTGCATTTGGCAGGAGTTGGCTGAGGAATGGATTCAGCTAGGAATTCTGGACAACTCTCTCACCATGTAGTCTTTCCTGCTTGAGCAGGCCAGACCAGGTTTATTCACCCCCATTAGCAAGTTATTTGGGGTTTGATTTTTTGGTTGTTTTGCTGATGCCCTGTTATCTAAAGAAAGTCATATAGCCAAGCTCTTATGTCCATTTAGGAAGGAGCTACACAGAACATGTATACTCAGATGCAAAAACTCATTGCTGTATTTCACTCATCTACCATTGGTACAAAAAATAGAAGGCAGCAGCTTCCTTTACAGTCCAAAATGTATTTTGGGGCTTTTCAACCTGTACAGACTGTCACAGCCTCTCAACTCATTTATTAGAAACAATATGTTCTTTAGCCCATGTCTGATCTGAAACAGAAAGCCCTTACCTATTCTCTGCATCAGGGAACAAAAAGATGACTCTTCTATACTGTAACTCAAAAGTATCACGTGTCAATTATGCCCATAGCCCATTGCCAAAAAGTAATCACATGGCTGCAGTCTAATCCTGTGGGAGAGGGGAGATAGATACCACCACAGCAGCCACTGTTCAAAGTTGGCTATTCCAGTCACCTACTGATCTTCCCTGAGGACCAGGCCCTCGGTGTAATTACTGAAGAAAATAGACAAAATGCCTTTGCTTTGGTGGAGCTCACAGAGAGATGAGGGTGGTTACTACAGAAGAAGAGAAGTGTATATACCTCTGCTCTGGAATGTTAGTTTTGTCTCAGTATTTGTGCAGTTTGCCTTGTTGCCACTTGAACTGTGAACAACTGGTGCATATCTTTTTATCTACTCCGATAACCAGTTTTTTTGTGGGTACCCTGTAAGTATGTATCAGAAAATGGGTAAACTGATTGAATGATCCAACCCATCAGTCCCGAACAAGCATTTCCTTTAGGTTTATAGCTGCATATACAAAGGCTTGGAGTTGTGAGCTTTTATTCTAACATGTGAAAGACAACAAGGAGATGGGCCAGGATTTAAGACCATTTCTTTCATTGTCAACAGGGACAAAAGGTACACCCAGCAGTCTCTCCATAGTCTAGGTTTTTGACTAGCAGGTATGGATTTGAAGTTTAGATTAATTTGCCTTCTTTCAAAACTCCCCCTGGACAATTAAACCTTAAAAAGGTTTGTGCCAAGTGAATAATCCCAGTCTTCCAGTAAAGATTTGTATGGAGTACAATATATTTTAGGCACAGGGAATGGGAAATGGTAAGGCAAGGGCCTAGGCTAGAAGATGAATCGCAGATAAGCTTATGAGAGAAGGAGGCAAAGATGGCATCCAGGTGGCCTGGCTGAATATGGTCAGAGTTTCTAAGAAAGAAGCCCAGTAACCTTTGGGTTATTTCTCAACATGAGTCTGTGGTCCTCTCCTGTGCATTTATGTATACTCTCTGTAGTTCTTCATTTAGTCAGATTTAGAATGCATTCATCACTTGGCAAGTAAGCACCTAGCTTTGTTTCTTCCTTCAAGAATTGTCAGAGATTTTTCTATTATTTCCTGTCCTAATAATAGAGGTCCAGATTTGGAGTAAAATGGTTTACAGATCATTAGAATGTACATTCCCAAGCACAGGAGGTTCTTGCGCCTGCTTTCAGGTAATCCTGGCTGTGAACATGATGTTCTTGGGGTTGTTTTTCCACAAAGTTCTGTTCTGTTTTCAAATAGTTATTCATGTAAGCAGCAGTGTTATTTAATGTTGAAAGGACATCTGTTCTGCTGCCCTGGCACCTGCATTCTGACATTGAACAGTTTTTAGTTTTTAGTCTTAGTTCATCTTCTTATGGTATAAAAATCAATTTTGACCCTAAGCAAATTAATTTACCTAAAATTCTTATGAGTTTGTGAGGGATGGGCTTTGGGGGGGGGGAGTTGTGCCCAGCATGTGAAGCTACCCTTGTAGTAGTAAGTCAGCTCTCAACAGTCTGAAAATGTTTCACACGTTGCTGTTCAAGTCCTCAGTTTTAGGGTGTTTTCCCCCCATGGAGATTCATATGTACACATAAAGCTGGCCCAGGGCTGGCCTCCAGCACATACAGAGGTATTTGTCAGTTCCAAAGAAACAGAGAATGAAGATACTCATGCCCCATCATCCATCATTTCTCTTCTGTGAACAACGGTACAGCTGGATATTGAAAAATCTGGATTTGATTTTTTTTTCATTTCAAGTCAACTGAATAGCCTGTACACGTGGATATAAAGAAATATAAGCAGAAAATGTTTTTGGTATTGAATCAGAACTTAAGACATTCAAAATTGGCCATTTCAGTAGCATTCTTAGTGCTGTGTAATGAGATTGTGAATATTTCATTGCAGGTTGTATTCCTCACTGGTTTTGGCTATGTGTACGTGGACATTGTGCATCAGTGTGGCACAATCTTCATCACTATGGTCCCTGAAGGAAAAGCAGGATTTATTTTAACCAATAGCAACAGGTATATCTAATTATTTTTCCAGTAATATAGTTAAGATTTACCATTATAAATATGTAGCCTATCATTTGTCATTCTTTGTTACTTCTATATACCCCTGACGCTTCTAGTTAATTATGTATGATATGTAAGATCTAGTTACTAGCATTAAATCATACAATATATTATATTTTTTCAGTCTTTTCATTCTTCTGTTGTAAGTTTTACAACCTGATTTACAAACTAAGACATACATCTTAAGTTATACAATTGCCTAAAACAATGTTTCTTTTTTTTTAATTGTGAAAATACTGTACAGAGGGGTTACAATTACATGGGCAAGATAATGAGTACATTTATAATCAAGCATTGTAGCCTCCTCCTTTCTTTTTTTAAAAAATATTTTTATATATTTTGAAATACTTGTTCAAAGGGGTCCTGATAGAAGTATAAATTGGTATCATTTTTCTTTTTTTGGGGGGGGGTCCGGTTGTGGGGCCTGAACTCTGGGCCTGGGCGCTGTCCCTCAGCTCTTCAGCTCAAGGCTAGCGCTCTACCACTTGAGCCACAGCGCCACTTCCGGCTTTTTTCTTTTTGCTTATGTGGTGCTGAGGAATTGAACCCAGGGCCTCCAGCATGCAAGGCAAGCGCTCTACAACTGAGCCACTTTCCCAGCCCCTGTCATTTTTCTTAAACATACTTTATCAATATGTTTTAAGAGCTTTGAAATCTCTTTGGCTTAGAAATTCCACTTTTAAAGATTTAAAGAGTTAAAAAAAGAGTAAGGAAATGGACATAGATATGTACAAAGGGATGTTTCTAACATTGCTAATTATAATAGCAAAATACTATTGTACCAAAATGCCTATTGTTAGTAGAATCAGAAATAACATTTTGCAAAAATAGGATTTTGACATAACAGAAAAATTTCTATGATAGAAAGTATAGCAAGCAGACTATAGATACAGCATTAAATATATGTAATAGTTATATATCACCTGTACATATTGACAGTATATATATGCACACATATGGTTATGTCATGTTCTTTTGGCTATACTGAAGTTTGAGCTTGAAACATCATATTTTCATGTTTTCTAAACTGGTGTTCTACCACTTAAGCCATACCTCCAGCCCCTTTTTGCTGATTATTCTAAAGAAGGAGTATAGTAAAATTTTCTACACAGGCTGGATTTGAACCATAATCCTCCAGATCTCAATCTCCTGAGAGGGGAGGATAGGAGTATGTTAGCTAGAATTACAGCTCCTAGAGGGAGAAATAGTAAGATACCGCCCAAGTCCAGCTTAGGTGAAAGTTTACAATATCCTGAACCCTACCTGAAAAATAAGTAAAACAAAAGATAATGTTATCATGACTCAAATAAGTGACAGAACACTTGCATAAGAAGCACAAGGCTATGAATTCAAACTTCAGTATTAGGAGGGGAGGTGGTTGAAGAAAGCTAGGGTATGGTGGCTTAAGCCTATAATACTAACTACTTGGAAGGTGGAGATTAGGAGATTACCATTCAAGTCCAGCCCAGGCAAAAACATGTTTGGGATACTCCTTCACAGCCAATGGCTGGGTGCGGTGGTGCACACCCAATTATGAGAATAATCACAAATGCAAATAGTTGGATTGTAGTCTTGGTTGGCCTGAGCATAAAATGAGACTCCCTCTCAAAAAGGCCAACACAAAAAGGCTGGCAAGTAGTTCCTTCTTAGCAAACATAAGGCCCTGAGTTCAACCCCAAAGTACTACCAAAGAAAAAAAAGTGAAAAGAAATAATCATGACTGCTAATAAATGGTAGATTTAGCGTCATAAGTGCTTAGTTAATAATTTCTGTATTTTAATTCCGTAATAGCATTTTTTAAAGAACTCATTAATTTGGGCCTGCTGTTTCACTCACATTTGATAGAATTTTTTATTATTGCTCAAGAGTATGTAGAACATTAATAGTGTGACAGAATCGGAGGCTAAAATTTAAATTGTATAAACTTCAAGCCCATACAACAGTTTTAGAAACATTCCTCATAGGGTATAACTGTTCATGACAAGCCACAAAGGAAATAAGACAGTATAAATATCTACAACTTGCACTTGTTTGATTCATTTATCCAACAAATAGTTTCAGTGCTTACTATATTCCAGGTGCTTTTATGAGGACATAGTTGCATCATTGAGTAAAAGACAATAAAGCTCTTGCCCTTGAGAGTACATTCTCATGGACATTATCAGATTAAGAAGAAATGGAGAGAAAAGAAACATAACCAAAGGGATATTTTATGATATGGTACATGGCCAGCATGCAACACAGGTATAAAACAACCCAGTTAAAGCAGCCATAAGTGACAGGACCTGGGAAAAAGGAGAATGGACTTTTAAAGCAGTTCTTATAGAAAGCCAATCCAAGGCTGGGATTGTGGCTTAGTGGTAGAGTGCTTGCCTGGCATGCATGAAGCCCTGGGTTTGATTCCTTAGTACCACATAAGCAGAAAAAGCCAGAACTGGCGCTGTGGCTCAAGCACTAGAGCACTAGCGTTGAGCACAGAGAGGCTCAGGGACAGAGCCCAGGCCCTGAGTTCAAGGCCCAGGACCAGCAAAAAAAAAAAAAAAAAGCCAATCCACAAATCTGGCATGTGAGCAAAGTCTTGAAAAGGAAAGTGGTTATTAATATGAAAGACATGTTTGCTAGACCAGGGCACATCATGCACCTGTGCCCTGGCATCACGGAGGGCAGGCCAGAGGCCAGCAGAGTAGGGGAGGTAAAAGTAGTAATGCATAAAGCCATGGAGCTCAAGGCTGGAAGGGGGCCCATAGGCCATTGTTAAGAGCTGCCTTTGTTGTTGTTGGTGGTGGTGGTGGTGGTGGTGGTCGTGGGGCCTGAACTCTGGGCCTGGGCACTGTCCCTCAGCTCTTCAGCTCAAGGCAAGCTCTCTAGCATTTAAGCCATAGCGCCACTTCTGAATTTTTTTTTTCTGTTTATATGGTGCTGAGGAATCGAATCCAGGGCCTCATGCACGCAAGGTAAGCACTCTACCACTGAGCCATCTTCCCAGACCCTGCTTTTTAATTCTAAGTGAAATGAGGATGCCATTAGAACATTTGGAATAGAGAACCTGTGGCTTAAATTTTTCGATAAGTGGCTGTTCAGTTGAAGCAGGCTCTAGAGAAATGAAATCCAACCAATCAGGACACTCCTACAGTTTGAAGGCTGTTATATGTAAACATCCAAGAGATACTGGTGGCTTAGACCACAGTAATATTAGTGGAAGTGGGTGGGAAGATTTGGGGATATATTTTTCAGGAAAAGCCAGTGAGACGTCCCTTATATGTTAGATATGGATTTAAAAATAGAGACATCAAGAGTGATTTGAAAAAAAAAATTGGTGTGATCAGTTGGTAGGTTATGAATACCATTAACTGAATAGAAAAGGCTGTGTGAGAGTTGAGGGTGTAAGAACAAGATTTGAATACACAGATGTCATGACCAACTGAGTTTGAGACATCATTTAGCCTTCTCAGTGTGACTATATGGACAGGCAGATTAGAATTCTAGGCATCCACATAGTAGTGGTGCTTCAAGACATGAGACTGGCTAAGATTCCCAAAGAATCAGTGGTGATGGGGAAGAAAAGTGGGACCATGGCTTGAATCCTAGAGACCATTAACTTAAGAGGTCTGCTAGAAGAGAAGAAAGGATTCATGTAGACAACTAAGCATGAGTGACCAGAGAGAAGATCTAAGAAAAGACAGTTAAAAAATAGTGTGTGATGGGAGAGAAAGTTCCCAGTAATGTCAAACGTCATAAATAATTTGAGTAAGCATAAAATGAAGTCCATCATTGCTTTGGCCAAATGGAAGTCACTGGTGACTTTGAAAAGAGTTGTTTTGTCAAACTATGATATATAATTCAGCTAGCAGCACACTCATAGAACAGAGAAGAAGAATAGGAGACAATGTATAGCAAATACTTCAGAATTTTTCTATAAATGGTTTCAGAGAAATGAGTGCTAAGTAGAGAAGGAAGTAGAGTCATAATTGTTTAAGAGAAGAGAAATAACAGCATGTTTATGAGCTGTTGGCAAGGAAAAGAAAAGTAATCTAGAACAGGATGCATTGCGGGAGTGATGACCTTGAGCAATGAGTGCAGAATCCTGAGGTACACCTTAGGGGCACAGGGAAGGCAGCATGCTGCAAATGCTGAGCTTTCTTCTGTTTGCCTCACTTTTTCAATTTAAGGTTTTTAGTTATTTTATTCATCTTTTTGTCTTGTTCTCATCATGACAAAAGCTAATGGGATTCTGGAGTAAAAATCTGGTGTTGATAAGGGAAACACATACAGAAACATGACAAGAACTTGTAATAGTCCCATTGGGAGCATTTCCCAATACTCTTCTAGTGTGGCTGGCTCTGTCTACACACAATGTACTGACAGTTGAGTTCTTATTTGTCTCTTATGAGAATCTCATGTCCTATTAGGAGGTGTTTAATAAGACACTGTTATTTTAAAAAGAAGGAAAATTGGAGAGAATAATGTTTCCTTTTCTCCTCTAGAACTCTGGAAAAGATGATTACCTTTAAAATGTTTGTCACTCAGTTGAGCCTGGCAATATCTGATGACCTCACTCACCCCAGAGCATCGTCTGAACTTCTGAGGCTCACACTAGACAATGTTTTTCTCCACGTGGCCCCTGTAGCCACTGCCCTCTCTGGGGAAGAGCCTGTGGCCACTCTCTTCCAGCTTTACTCTGTGGAAGTCTTCTGTGGGGACCTGCAGCTGGACAACCAGCTTTACAACAAGTCCAATTTCCACTTCGCTGTTTTGGTCTGCCAAGGAGAGAAAACAGAACCTATTCAGTGCTCCAAAATGCAGAGTCTCCTTGTCTCCAGCAGGGATTTGGAAGAATACAAGGAGAATTGCTTCATCAAACTTCACATCACAGTAACTGATGGCAGTAGCTTTCTGCTTGATGTCCATGAGTTCAGTTTCGAACTGAAGCCTGCCCGGTTATATGTGGAGGACACATTTGTGTACTACGTTAAAACTTTGTTTGAGACTTACCTTCCTCACAGCAGACTGGCTAGCCATGCCACACAGCTCTCTGGGGATAGACAAGTGCTGCCTCCACAGGTGAGACAGCATGCCAGGGCCTTAGTGAACCCGGTGAAGCTACGGAAGCTGGTCATCCAGCCCGTGAACCTGCTTGTCAGCATCCACGCTTCCCTCAAGCTGTACATAGCCTCCGACCACACTCCTCTCTCCTTCTCAGTGTTTGAAAGAGGACCCATCTTCACCACCGCAAGACAGCTGGTCCACGCCCTGGCCATGCACTACGCTGCTGGGGCTCTGTTCAGAGCAGGTGAGGAGAAGCTAAAGGTCTATGATAAGTTAGTGCCTGGGCCAGAACTATGGAAAACAATAGTTGAAAAGTAGGGCTTTGCAATGAAACCAAACTAGATGGAAGTCTAGACTCCACTTGTTTAAGCCCTTTGGGCAAGTTGTTAAACCTCCTTAAATCTTCATTTCCTCATCTATAAAGTGTTTTCTTGTGGGGAGGAGCAAATATAATTATGTCAAGTACTCAACATTTTACTTTACATTTAGTAAATATTCTGACAATAGTTGCCATATTTTTCACTGTTACATGACTTAGATTTTAGTTCAATTTAGCAAAAAAAAAGTAGAAACTTTCAGCATCTGACCCTTTCTCAACATACTAGCACAGCCAGAAAATTAGCCCACCTTCAGCTGCTGGGACCCAAAGGAGCCCAGTTCTAGGCAGTCACTGTTCCTCATTGCTGCTGGTAAATGCTTGTCGTTGAGAGATTTGAGCACTTGTTTGCTCTGCATGTGATGCACAAGCTCTGCCTCTCCAGAGTCAGTGGACACAGAGCAAAGTGAAGGCTGTTGGTGTCTTAGCCACTCCACATACCTGAGCCCAGGTAGGAAGAATGCTCTCCTTCATCCTTACCACCTTCTGGTACCAAATAGGTGGTATGCCCTAGTACTTTTAGGTGGGTTGTGCTTTCCTCAGGGGCCCAGAGGGAGTGATAAAGCTTCTGTTTTCGGTTTAGTTGGGAAAGCCTTCAAAGAGTGTTTGGTATGTGTGCAGAATCTTATATGGGAAGTATTGTGCTGCAGATTATCTTGAGGACCATTTGGTCTCAGAATACAGTACTCAGCACTGAAGCAGATGTCCCTGAGCCAAGGTTAATCAGGCAGCTTGCTTGATCGTCTCCTCATGGTCCTAATGATTCAAGCCCAGAACAGCATCCCAATTTGGCCTTGTCAGGCCCCCTCCAGTAAAGAGAGCAGAAGTCTGGCTTTCTGAAAATAATGAAGGCTCTTTGTGACCTTGTGCTTGCTGAATGCATTACCGTTGAAGATTCAGATTGTAGCATTGGTCAAATGCCAGTAATTGTATTATACTGGTAAGATTACATCTCTTCCACAACAAAATTGTCATAGAAATTAACAGAGCTAACCAGACATTAAAAAAAAGACAATTATCAGAGACAGGGCCCTACCAAACCTATTATTTTGATAGCTTGCATAACAGTGAAGAAAACATTTCCCTCTTGCTAAGATGTCATAAAAAAGAATCAGTGTTCCAAATGAAATGTTTACAAACTATTCTAAAACATATTCTCTCCGTTTTGCATTTAACATGAGAAACAGCCATGTACATTACTCAGCTCTGAGCTGAGGCTAGGGAAGAAAGCAGCTTCACATTGACATTGGGTGATCATGAGATACTTGAAGTGTCCATCTGGTAAATGCACCAGAGAAGAGGCTCCACCTGTGTCCCCTGCAGCCTGTACACTAAAGTGATCTATCTCTTTGTTTTGTGTTGTGTTTTTAATGAGCTCTCACAAAAACATTCTGTTTAGAATTCTTTGTAATCCACCTAAAAATCTTCTTAATGTGCCAGGTTCACTCTATACCAAGACAAGAAATTCTAATACAAAGGGCCAGTTTTTTAGAGCCTATGGAAAACTCTGTCCCTAAAAGCCTCTGGTCTAAAATGGATTGAAAAAAGAAGTGCTTGAAGAAGCTCAAAATGGAAAGGCAGCTGGAGGCTACCACGCCCCAGGTAGAATAGCAATGGAGCACAGAGTGGGAGAAAACTGGCCTGAGAGCACACTGCTTCCACCACTCACTTGGGTCAACTTTTACCCATTGGACAGTAGAAGTTTCCTGGTTGTAATGACCAGAAAAACACCCTGACCTCATTTCTAGGGAAATCTGCAGTGAGTCACTTAAAGCAGTTTTAAAAATAAATAAATGGTAACTAGAAATGAGTAGCCCTACTTGAAGGAAAGAATGTGAGCTTGAGAATTTCCTGAGGTCCTTGTCTACCTCCAAAGTCTCAATTTGATACAAAGCCAGGTAGACTGTCTTTATCAACAACATTTCCTAACAGCTAAGCAAAAGATGTGCAGATGGCCTTCTGTCTTTGAATTCCACATATGTATATCCAAGCAATTACATATTGAAAATATCTCCAAAAAAAGAATTGCATTTGTATTGTTCTTCTTGTCATTATTTCCTAAGATCTTTTAGAATTTACATTACAGAATTTACATTGTATTAGATGTTACAAGTTATCAATAGACGATTTAAAGTATAGGAGAGAATTTGCATAGGTTATATGCAAGTACTGCACCATTTTATACAAGGTGTTGAGTATCCTTGGATTTTAGTATCTGAGGGGTGACTGTTTTTAGAGGGGAATTGGTAAACAAGGAGTAAGTATGCTTGGATACTTCTTGTTCTTTTCTGGCTAACTCAAGTGTCATTCAGTATGTAGTATCACTCCTTAATTGCTCCACAAGTGGGCCCTCACTTTAGGCAGTGGTTTCAGGCCTCCATGGGTTATATAACCTTGGAGATCCCAGTCCCATGCATCTGAGAATTACAAAAGGCCTCTCTTCTGCAATTCCTTTCAAAATGGGTGGGGGCTGAATGAGGAGACTGGAGCTTTCTCCAGTGTCCTCCCCACCATTCCCTTTACACCCCCTCCTCCTTCGCTCACCTGAGTAGGCTTGTCACAGAGAGGCCTCTCTGCTTGGCAGAAGCCACCTTCTGTCTTCAAATACTGAGTCCTTGAAGAGATGGGAAGTTACGGTAGCTATAGACCCAACTGGGGACGGAAACTTTTGACCATTCCAGGCTGAGAGTAATCTGCTCTTCTGCTATTTCTTTATTCTCCAAGGGAGCATATTCACAGCCTTTAACGGCATCCTCCTTGATCTTTTGCTCTGTGCAGCCTGGGCTTGTGGGAGGTGGGGGTCTGGGAATGAGGTAAACCTGGAATGGAAAGCTAGCTCCTGTGTTTCATCAGTGGAGATGTGCGATTGATGTCTTCCTTTGCTCTCTGACTGTGAGACTGGGCACATGGTAACGCCATGTTGAATTCGCCTGTGCCTCTCATGCCAAGGGTAGCCTTCCCCGTAAATTAACCTGGGCATAGCTGAAGAGAAATGATGATATTGTTGTGGCACAGGTGCGGGAGAACTAAAGCCCCACCTCCACAGACATTCCATTTGCGTATTCGTCTTATCAGTTACTCTCTCCTTTGACTTCAATCCTGGTGTCACCATTCTAATGTTCCAGGGGAAAGACAGGCCCCGCATTGATGGAAATCCCTATGACCCTGGCTTGCCTCGTGCACTCACTCGCACCTTCGTGGTCTTCATGGATTGGTGCCTTGCCTCAGGCTCCGTCACAGGCTTGTCCTCCCAGGCCGTGCTGCTGAGGGAGGCATGGCTCCCCAGACTGTCCCCAGAGCCTTCCCAGGGAAGGAAGTTGTCTTTTCAGATTCCTCCTCTCCTCACTTTGGCCTTGCCTGCCCCTGCAGTCTTCTGAGCTCACAGCCCTGAAGGGCAGCCACTACAGACTGCATCACTGCCCCATTCCCAAGAGGCAGTAGACAGTGTGCAGGCCGCTGAGAAGGCCAGCTCCTGGCAAGCTCCGGCTTAAATAGGAAACCAGACCCAGAGCTACCCTCCAGAGACTGAGGCACAGAACACTCCCCTCGCACTAACCTAATCAGTATGTCCCTGTCACTGATATTTACACAACCGAAGTTAGGGCTAAAGGGGAGACATTTGTCTGGCTCTAGCTCAGTTCCAAAGGGAAGCACTCAACTTGGTAGGATTGGGAAAGATTAAAAGTAACTCCTCCATCCTTGTCGGAAGTTTGCATCCCCTTCACAACACCCCATTTAGTATTGGCCTCCCCCACCAGGCAGGCATCTGCTCCTACTCCTGTTGTGTGGCTGCCCATGGGGTCTGGAGAGCCTGCCCAGCCTCTGAGCACCTGCAACCCTGAGAGCACCTTCCTGGGCAGGTGGGAGTGTGTCCCCTGCACACGCATCTCTTTATAGGAGTTCAGGAAACTCAGGCGAGGAAGTCATACTAAAGCCATTTGTGAGGCTGCCAGAGGATCACTTTGATTTATGAAGTATGAAAGTTCGCTATTTATGAATTCACAGTGAATGAGTTATTTCCCATACTTTGCTCCAAAAAAGCTTATTACGTTCTCAGTTCTACTGTGAAAAATGGATTGCAGGGAAGGTGCCACATTTTCACAAACGTTGAAAGTATTATACTCCAGGTTTCAGTAACCCTTTCCCCTTGGTGCTTTGCAGGCTGGGTGGTGGGGTCTCTGGAAATCCTTGGCAGCCCGGCAAGCTTGGTGAGAAGCATAGGAAATGGGATCTCGGACTTCTTCAGGCTTCCCTATGAGGGGCTGACTCGAGGCCCAGGAGCCTTTGTGAGCGGAGTTTCCAGAGGGACAACATCATTTGTGAAGCACATTTCTAAAGGTAGCTGCTCAGTTCCTGTGATAATAATGCCTTAACTTCGGTTCCTTCCTATCCTCCTCATTTATAAAGAATGTGTTAAAAGTTTTAAATACATTTACATTGTCTCCAACTTTGTTTGCCTTGGTAGCTTGCAGCGAAAGTCAGACTTGGAACATAGCTCACATATATAATGCCTTATGTTTTAAACAGATCGGTGCTTGCCTGAAGTGTGTGCAAATGTTTCAGAAACTTTAAGATCTTAAACCTCCTATTGGAAAAACAAGGATTGGCCAACCACTATTCTATGTGATAAATGCAGAAATATTAAAGGTGCTCAAGATTTCTGCTAAACATCAGAAATCCTACACTCGGTGCCTCACTGTATTTTTTTTTAAGCGTAGAAACAGTTGTCATAACTTTCTGAAGGATGTGGATACATTTTGACATGGATGCTGATTTGGAGGTGAACAGCCAGTTTTGCTGTAGCATGACACGTAAACAGTGCCATCTGGTGGTTCACGTAGGCCACAGGGCAGGAAGACCAAGCTGCTTCCCACAAGAATGTTTTCGTTTCATCCCTGTGTGTTTGCTGGATGTTTTGGTCAGGTTGGCAGGGACTGAGGGACTAACAAGGGCCATCTGAGTCCCCTTTTCTTCTCAGCAGGAGGCAGGGAAAACAGGCAAAGGCCTTCTTCCCTATAAAAGGCATTGTACTGTAGATAGTCCCGAAACTCCATTATACGCGGACAGATTGGGGGAGTCTCTAGCAGGCCTTAAAAGAAAACTTGAACTAGAAATATGAGAATGTATGATCCATAGAAAAGGGGCTGGCAAGGGAACAGCAGGAGCAGTAAAAACAAACTCCAGGGACAAGGAGGAGGGCCCTCCCCTGCTCCAAAGCACGGGAGGCCAGGGCCTGGGCTGCAGACTCGCAGATGAGTCCCTGGCGGCTTTCTTGCTTCTGACACTGGAATCTCTGTGCTTTTTGTTTTTATTTTAAAATACGACAACCAACACCTGCTAAATTGAATTTCAGTGGTAGTTTTAGCATCCTGACTCATTGAATGTCTTTTACACTTGTTCTCTAACTTGTTTGGTGTGTTGGTTTGGAAGTATGTGTGTGTGTGTGTGTTCTTTTCAGACCACTAGTAAAGATGCTATGGAACAATATCTGCTATTCTCCAAATATTAGCAAATGAGCTGACTTAGAGGTGTTGGGCCTGCTTTCAGCAAGTGGCTGAAGTTATTTTTCTTAGAAAAACCATAGCTTTTCTTTCTTTGTTGTCCTCATCTTTTTTTTTTTTCATTAATATCCTGAACATCAAAAGTAGATGTAGTCTCAGTGGTGCAATAATTATTGCCTCAGAATACCAGCTGAAAACATTTAAAATGAAGTCAGAGCTGGATATATGTCGTGTTGCATATCTATAATCCCAGCACTCAGGAGGTTGAGGCAAGATCGTAAGTTCAAAGCCAGCCTGGGCTACACAGCAAGATTATGTCTCAAAAAAATAAGAATGAAGTCATAATAAGGATACAAAATTTATTCCTAAAGTGGAAATGCTTGCTTTACAATCCATCGATAATCCAACAGAACCTTTACCTTTAAAATCAGAGCAGGCAAATTAATAGCCTTCAAAACTGAGTCTCATTGAGGACTTCAAAACTAACCAAGTTTGGCAATACATTGATTGGAGAGATACTGCATTTTTTTCAGCCTCTGGTTACAGATTCCTACTCAAGTCCCTTAAAGAGTGACAGGATACTCGAGGAAGCTCATCTGAAGCCCTGCTGCAAATGGCCCGGCAGCAGAGCACCATCGTTCCCCACTGGGCATGTCCAGGAGGGACAAGGTGCTGCCCCTGCCTTTCTCCTCAGCCCACCTATCTAGCCCTCAAGGACCACACCCGGGGCCCCCTAGACATGTGACAAGGAAGCCAACCCCATCTCTTGTGCCCTCAGGTACCCTGACCTCCATCACCAACCTGGCCACCAGCCTGGCCCGAAACATGGACCGGCTCTCACTGGATGAGGAGCACTTCCACCGGCAGGAAGAGTGGCGGCGACAGCTCCCAGAGAGTCTGGGCGAGGGGTTGCGACAGGGCCTCTCCCGGCTGGGAATCAGCCTACTTGGTAAGGGACTGGGCACTTCCCTCTGCACTCTTCCCAGGATTGGCAGCTCTTTCTTCTCGGAGGGTGGCCATGAATTCACCTCCTTTCTGTAGGCAAAGCTGTGGGTTAGAGAGGATAGGATAGGTATGCCTCTGTAGTACCTCTGTGGGGCACTGGGTCAGGACCCCACTTCCAGAGCCATTGTGTGGCTGTGACAGGGACTATCCCAGGACCTGCTGGGGGAAGAAGCTGGCCTGTACTATACCATGCTTGAGCCTGGCTTGGCTTGAGCCTGCCACACCTCCAAACAAGGATAGTTGCATAGGACATCCCCTGGACAGAGGTGTCCACACAGGAGAGCAGTATACAACTGTGTGCTGTTTGAAGCAGCACTGAAGCACTGGCTCCGCTACCCACACACTGCAGACACTTGCCTTTGAACAGCTCTCCAGTGACGTGCACATGCGTATAAACTTTGGTGAGGAGCTGGTTTCTTCTGTTTATTTATTTATATAGATCAGTCTGACTCAGAGCAATTATTATTTGTTGAGAAGCCAGATGGTATAGTTTGAGGTGAAGATTGCTATAGTTATTTCAAAGTATTACAAATGTTTGAAAAGAAGTTGCTCTGGAAAAATCTGTAAAGGAAGCTTCAGAGATGAGAGTTTGCAGTGCAGGGTTTTCAAGGGCATTTTTGTTTATTTGCTTGCGAAGGAATTTAAGACTGTACTGCTTGGCACCCTGCCTTCTCCATGTCTGAGGGAGGATAGCCTCACAGAGATCAAAGTGACCAAAGTAGTGCAGAGCACAGGGGAGAAGAGAGGAGCCTGAAACGCTTCAAGTTCTCCCTGCAGCTCCCCAGCCCCCGCACCGCCAGCCCAGGCTGAGAGAGGAAACAATAAAATGTTACAAGGGCAGGTTAAGTTATTAGAAATTATTTAGGTAACAGCAACCAGTGGTCTACATCACTGTCATGTGCTGATGCCAAGGACAGTGGAAAGCTAATGACCAGTGATGAGTAATCTAGAGGAGCATTCCCAACTTGACCAAGCAACTCAAAGGTGGTAGGCTTCTTTGAAAGGTGGTACGGTGCAGTGGGTTGACCATATTCCTCAGGTATACAGACAGACTCAAAAAGAGATGATCAAAGTCCTGTATGTATGACATCAAGCAAGCTCTTAGCTTCTCTGATCCTTGCTGTCTGTTTTATAAAGTAGAGCTGGTAATACTGTTCTCAGAAATAATGATGGGCAGCCAGATGAGGCATAGAGTCCACACTGGCATGCAGCACTTGTCAGCATTATATTCTGGTAGCAAACGAACTCTTAAGTGCTGCCTGGTTTCAACTAGTGTTCCAACAGAGAGCCCTTTAACATGGCAGGATCATTCTTGCACTAGTTTAATGTAATGGATTAAATCACTATAACTAGAAGAGGTTATCTTGGGGGCCTCCACGTCATCATTTTGGTACTTTGGGACCTTTTAATGCTAATGATTATAGACTATCATGTGGTACTGAGAGTCATGTGGTACTTCTGAGTCTGGTAATTTCTAGAAACCAGTGAGTTCTGAAGGTGACATAACTTCCCCATGAGCGTCTGTCATATCTGCCACCACTGGGTACTTCTGACTCCTCAGTATCTCCAGCCTGACCAGAGCAGTGTCCTTTTGTCCAAAGGTTCAAAGCCTGTGTCTCAGAACCTCTGGGTTATTTGAACACCTGGCCCCAAAGCTACCAGATGTGTGGGAAGAAAAAGAAAGGAGAAGCAGGAGAAGTTGAAATGTATAGATTGTCATCATTTTATTCATCACTGGAAATGGTGTTTAAAATTGCCATGCACAGGGCTGGGAAGGTGGCTCAGTGGTAGAGTGCTTGCCTTGCATGCATGAGGCCCTGGGTTCGATTCCTCAGCACCCCATAAGCAAAAAGCCAGAAGTGGCACTGTGGCTCAAGTGGTAGAGCGCTAGCCTTGAGCTGAAGAGCTGAGGGACAGCGCCCAGGCCCAGAGTTCAGGCCCCACGACTGGACCCCAAAAAAAAAAATTGCCATGTACAATGAAATACCTAATTTAACTCAGAGCTATTACTATGTAATGATTTGAAACCCCTGGTAAGGAAATTGATATTCTCCTTGTTTAGTTTCTTCCTTTATAAGGCTGAAATTTTAACTACCCAGTTACTAAAAATATGAAAACTGACCGGTGGGCTTGAGAAAGCATGTTCCCGTATGTCATCTTACCTGATCCTGACACCCCAAGGCATAGATGAAGTCACTGCCCAGAGCATTCTTCCTCTGGCAAGGACAGGAACCTGGGCCTACCCCAGGGCCTCCTGGCCTGGAAACCTGCAGGGGGTAGGACTATCTATCTAATAGTTGAAAGTTCCAGGGTACGATGTGTCTGGGTTTTGTGGGTTTCATGCTTCTCTTGGGGATTGTGTGATTGCTGTGAAGCACCTAAAACTCAACCACACTGTCCCAGGTCAGCAAGGGTAAAGCTTTGCCAGCTGGGAGAGGCTACCAGGGCATTGGGATGAGCACTATAACAGTTTCCAAAGTAAAAGATGGGGGAAAACCATTTGGCCTGCAAAATTGTCATTAACTTTGCCCATATTTACCAAATCCACTTTCTTAAATAGTCACACTTGCTTCCTTCCCTGGAGCCTGGACAACTGGAGAGCACCCACCCAAGGTCCTACCCAGATTTCCATAGGCCTCATATCTCTATTTCCTGCTCACTCTCTGGGTATCTTTCAGAATTCAACAAGACAGGCCTGTGATAGGTAGATTGGGTGTTCCCCTCCAGTGAGAGATGGAGCTGCTACGCATATCAAGAAACAGCACTTGAGACACCTGACACCAGAGTCTGCCATCAGCAATTGGCTTTGCATTAAGTGCCTCCTTTTCAGTTTGCTCATCTCTTCTGACCCAAAAAGCTGGCTTTGAGTTGGAATGTCTGCTGTGTGGTTTCATTGTCTGCAGTGGTGACCTGCAACTTAGAATCCCAGCCTGCACCTCTTCCTCTGCTACTGTAACCAAAAAAAAAAAGACCCACAGCTAAGCAACAGTAGCTCATACCTGTAAATCCCAGCTACACTAAACTACAAAAAAATAATCTGGAAGTGCAGTTATGGCTCAAGTGGTAGAGCATTAGCCTTAAGCAAAGAAGCAGCTCAGGGACAGAGCCCATGCCCTGAGTTCAAGCCCCCAGGACAGACAGGCGCGCACACACACACACACACACACACACATACACACGACAGGCGCGCACACGCGCACACACACACACACACACACACACACACACGGCCTGAAATGAAACCACACACCATTTGATCAGCAGCATCAAAATAGATCAGTAACCAAGCATTCCTGCCTTGTGCTGGGAACAAGTCATAGGAGCAGTAAAGGGAACCACTACAGTTCCTTGCTTCTGTGAGAAAGGCCTCATCCTAGCGCTGAGGGTGAAGAAAAAGTGGCTACACAGCCCAGCTCAGCACTTGGAGTCTGGAGTCCACCAGAACCCCTCCCGATCCCAGCGCGCTCTTCCCTCCATGCCTTGCTTCATCACATCACAGCCCTTTCCATGTGGCCGCCCACCCCATGGGCCCATCGCCAACAGACAAGTCTTGGGATCAGCTTCCACCACTTAAAGCCTTAGAACAGAGTTTGAGTATGACAGTAAATAATTTACCCGTTGTGGACTTAGCTGGATTATCCTCAGGAAGAGGCCTTCGGAAGGCCCTCCGAGGAGCTGTCTCCCTCCAGGCAGTCTTGCAAAGACCAGGGACTAACTTTTAGATAATCTTGGCCTCTCTGTTCTCCAGCTTGTTAGCACAAAGGGAGCTAGTGACACCTGGTTCTCAGTGAGAAGCTGCTGCTTTTCCCCTTTGCACAGTCTGGGGCTGAGCTGAAGCCATGTGACCTGACAGTTTCTTCTCCAGCTCATGGAATCTAACACCTTGTCATAGGATTCGGGCTTCCCACTTTTCTGGCTGCCCCAAGAGTTTATCTATCAAAGCCTTAGTAACTGGAGCCTTTGTGTGGCCAGTGGCTGGGGAAAGTGGAAGATCAAAGGGGAATTTCACTGTGATACCTGTTTGCACTTAAGCAGAGCAAAGTTAGCACCCTGTGTGGATGTCACAGCTGCTCAGGGCTCCACACTCCTTGCTCAGATCAGGGCTGGCACATGAAAGGGAAGTAGGAGAAGATTCTAAATGAGGCAGCCACCTGCCTCCATCTCAGTTTTAATAGCTTTAATGAAAGCCACACTTGAGAGAAAACATTTCTACCAGAAACTCTGGCAGTAATTTAGTCGGTTGTTGTATTTGTAATCATTTACTTATTTTTGTACTCTAAAGCATGGAAGCCTTCAGAGAGTCAGATAATGCAAGCACTAAAGCTATGTTCTTGGTATTTTTCCCTTTGAGCTATCTGTTATGAAATAGGTGGAAGAGAAGGCTCGAGTCCTGCGTCTCCATTGCACTGCTGGGCCTCCTCCTCCCACCATGTGGCTCCCTAGTCTTATAGGCAGAGAGCATGTCAGGCCTCTGACAGGCCTCCTAGGTCTCTGACAAAGTGAGGAGAGCTGTAGCCAAGGGAAACACTGGTTCCTGGATAAAATAGTGACCCACAGCCCCCAAGCCAGAGCCGCCTGAGCCAGCAAGGAACAGCTCCCTCCCCTCACCCCTGTCATTTCTTTGCAAGGTTTGGATGGCATTACTCTAGCCTGGGAAGCAGACCTGTCACCTTTGATATTTCTTAATCTATTGATTTATAAATTTAAATGACTCTGTCAAACCCAGTTGACTGGAATCCATGAAGGAAGTAGCCTTTTGTTTTACTGGATTTTGCTCAATTTCAGAATGTTGCTAAAAATTAGCAGGTCATTAACTGAGTCCTGCAAATCTATTTACCCAAAGGGACTTTGAATTAGTGGCATGTAGAATAATGGGATTTGACGTGTTCTATAATTTCTACCAGGGGGACTGCATTTTCATTAATCTTACCAGATTTGAGTTTAAAGCATGTAATTCTGTCCAGAAGTATAAAGAAAGTTTTACTTGTACTTTAAGGAAACTGCCACAACATCATATAAAAAGTCAGAGCCAGGTGCCAGTGGCTCACGGCTGTAATCCTAGCTACTCAGGAGGCGGAGATCTGAGGCTTATGGTTCAAAGCCAGCCTGGGCAAGGAAAGTCCATGAGACTCTTATCTCCAATTAACCACCAGAAAACTAGAAGTGACGCTGTGCCTCAAGTGGTAGAACACTCGCTTTGAGCTGAAATGTTCAGGGACAGCGCCCAGCCCCACAACTGACAAAAAGAAAAGTCAGGACTGGCAAGACTTCGCTAGATCTCCCCCTTGGCTCTGGAATTAAAAGGGGCAAGGAGAATGAATCTCGTAGTGGCCATGACACCTTCTGTTCATGGCCGGCCTCAAGCTCCAGTGTGGTGGCCTCGTGGCAAGCTGTGCCAAGCGAGTTCATGAAGCAGGATTTGGTTGGCTAGACTACATTGAAGACTAATTAGCCAGGCCTCAGTTGAAGTGGAAAAGAAGAGTTTTTCTAAATTGGCAAATAAAAGAATCTGCTTTAGAAATAGGATAAGTGAATTCGTTGGTAGCTAAGATCTCAACCATCACCCAGTCTCCTTGGGCTCAAAGTTAGGTCCAGCCACTTAATAGCTGTGTAACCTTGGGGAAAGTCCTTAACCTCTCTGCACTTCAGTGTCCTCTTCTGGAAAATAATAAAAAGATGGTGTCCAACTCACAAAATATGAGGCTAAATGATCTCCTATAGATAAAGTGCTTCACACAGTCCCTAGCATCTAGAAGCATGAAAGATAGATTAGCTATTTGAAATAATAACTGTATCTATGATTATTCTTATTATTAATATATTGACAATACTCAATTATTAAATAATTATTAAAAGCAGGGACAGATGGCTCTCCCTTGAGGTTTTCTCACACCTGGTTGGGCCAGTTTTTATTAGATTGTGCAGGCACACTCTCCTCTTGAGTTAAGTCTTGTCTTCTCCCTGAACTGTTTCCTTGTATCTGAGGAAAGGCACATGGGTGTCACTTCAGAACAGTCTGATAAGTTTATTGAATCCTAGACTGTGTCTAACTTTTTTTGATGAAGAGTATCTAACCTAAACAGCCCTAAAGGTACTTATAAATGGATAAGGAGTCCAGAGATTCTTTTTTGTCGTTGTTTATTTTGTTTTGGAAGAGGGATTTCTTTGCTGTTGTTTTGTTTCTTGGCAGTACTAAGGCTTGAATTCAGGGCCTGGTGCTCACTTAACTTTCTTGCTCATAGCTGATACTGTGCCACTTGAGCTATGCCTCAGCTTTTTGCTAGTTATTTTGAAGAGAGTTATCTGGATATTTCCCTGGGCTTGCTTCAATGATCTTCCAGAACTCAACCTACTGAGTTGCTAGTATTACAGATAGGAACCACCAGCAACCAGCTGTTTGCTGTTGTTTTAAATTAAAATTTTAGAGGCAGAGTCTTACCGGGCTGGACTCAAACTTGCAATCCTTCTACTTTGGCAACCTCCCAAGTACTGGGATTGCAGATGTATAACACTACACGTGGCTAGGGATTCATTTTCAAAACTGCATTCATATTGAAGTTTTTATTTTCTGATGATTTTAAGCTTCTGTCCTTACTGAAGTTTCTTGCTCTTTCAGGTGCAATTGCTGGTATAGTTGATCAGCCAATGCAGAACTTCCAGAAAACATCAGAGGCCCAGGCTTCAGCAGGGCACAAGGCCAAGGGTGTCATCTCAGGTGTGGGGAAAGGAATAATGGGAGTGTTCACAAAACCCATCGGGGGAGCTGCCGAGCTTGTTTCACAGACTGGCTATGGTAAGTGAGTGGAAAACCACTCAGGCCAGCTGAGACCTTGTGCTGTATTTGCATCAGATCCCCAGAGCTCCCTGCAGTGAGCCAGGGAAGGGTGAAGAGAAAATGATGAAGAGCAGTATTCTGTCTCCCTGTGCTTATTTATTTCTACAAAGAATGATACTTTAATTGTAGAACCAGGAAATCAGTTACTGATCTCAGTAATTTCATACTAATATTAATACAGAATATTTCTGAGAATACACGTCACAGCGTTTAATAAAAAGTAATCAGTTAGATGTTGAGAGCAACAGAGAAAAGAATGATTACTTTTTCCCAGTTTGGAAAGCAAGACAGGAAGAAGGCTGGACGTGAGGGTTTTGTGGGGGGAATGAAGGTGCACATAGCTCGTCAAGGTGGCGGTTCCTTTTTCACCTGTGGATGCTGTCCTGCTCCCCCGTAGGCAGGCAGTCTCTTAGGCAATGGAAGCAAAGGCAAATGGTCTGCAAGAAAAGCCCCTTCCCTAAGCAGTCCTGAGGAGACCTGGCACTCATGGCAGGCCTTCCCTGCACACGTGTACAAGTGGTATGAAGGGAAGCATCTCTTTCTATGCTTTTATTCACGTTGGCCAGGACTAGCTGGCATCTCAAACCCCAGGAGGACGCACTGAGCATTGTCTGCATCTGGCCAGATCATCTGCAGCTTACATTTCACTGCACGCATCCTCTAGCTCAGGAGCTCTGACAGGATGGAGCCAGACCAGGGCATCAAGACAGTCTGAACGGGATGGAGTAGAAGACGGTGCACACTCCAGGCAGCCATCCAGAGCGTCCTGGGAGAGACCACACAGGCAGAGCGATGCACCTCCCTCCCGCTCCCTCTCTACTTTCCTCTCTGCCGTGGATGACACGTTCCCTCATGGGAAAAGCTACAACTTAAAAGATTTAAAAAATGTAACTCACCCCCATCAACTGCTTAGGCCCTCTCTGTGAATAAAAACACTATTCCTTTTGCTACAGACTCCAGTGAGGTAAAAAGAACTCATATTTCACAAATGGTTTGAAAATGCCACTGTCCCTAATAGTGTGTTTCCCAGAGCTGAGGACTCTGCCTTATGTAAGAGCAGCTCAGAGCTGGGCTTCACATGGCCTTTTTGGTTTCCATCACTCTTGTAAAACTTTTATTACCACACTGAAGGTTTTACAAACCACTAACTCTTAGTCTAATGACTCTGCCTCATTTATAAACATTTACAAGCCCTCGGAAAGTATACATGCTGTACCATCTTTAGTTCTAGAGAGGCTCTTTGGAGGCCTGTGTGGCTGCTGCTGGGTGCCCTCATTTGGTGCTGGCACCCGGGAGAGCATGCAATAAACCAGAGCCCCAAAAGCACTCATAAATGTATATGGAATTGCATTTAACAGCTGGATTAAGGCACTTACCATTTAAATATTGTATCTAGGCAAACCATGTGTCTTTATATATGTATATCTATGTGTTTTTTTTATTTGGCCAGCCATAGCATAGATACAAAAGTAGTGACACAGTATTAAGTAAGCAGGGAAGTTGACTATTAATCTTGACTTTTTAACACATAATTGTAAATGATGTGTGAGCTATTGTTCATGACCAGTTGCTCTCAGGAGCATTGTGCTTCCTCCAAATGCTTGTGTTTTTGGACTGGAGCATATTCCTATTTTAGTTTGTAGCTAACATAAGATCACTGGAGTTCACGGCAGTGTAATGTGTAATGACTGTCTCTGCATTCGCATCCAGGAGGAGATCATTTTGGGGTCTGTTCTGTAACATTTTATGGATGGCTCTAAGCAGGTGACATCACTGTAGCATGAAACTGTTTCCCAGAAAACTAGTAAAGCTCTTTTACTTCTCTTACCCCACAGGTATTTTACATGGAGCTGGACTTTCTCAACTTCCCAAACAGCGCTATCAGCCAAGTGACCTGCATGCTGACAAGGCTCCAAACAGCCATGTCAAATACGTCTGGTAAAATTACTAAGACACTTCCTTTACTTGTATGTGATAGCTCCTGGATTGTTCTCAGGCTAACAGTCCATGTTTTCTGGGGAGCACAAGAGGAGAAGTTGATGTGCTAGAGTGCACTAGAAGACTAAGGAAAGGCTGCTACTCACAGGTTTAAGGCTTTAGAACTCTTCTCTACAGCTTGGGTGTGATGGCTCACACCTGTAATCCCTACACTCAGAAGACTGAAGCAGAAGGATTGCAAATTCAAATCCAGCCGGAGCTACACAGGGAGACTCCATGTCCAATAAATAAATACATGAATAAATAAATAAAACTCTTCTCAACACTGACCCCTCAAGGAGGGTTGGTACATGGGTTGAGAACCCTGGGCCTGCAGAAGGGTCTCAGATTCCCTGTGGGAACTGGAGCTCTAATCAGGGTTATCATTTTAAATGAGAAAAATACTTAAAGAGCTAAATAGATTCAAAGATATCTTTACCAGGTTCTGTTCACCACAATGAGAGAACTAGTAATTCGAATTTATAGGTAAAATAACAGGATTACTTACAATAATCAGTGTACACAAGTTAAGTGGCTGTCTTCATAGCTAGCTCTTGGCCTCACTTACCTTCTTTTAAACAGGAAAATGCTTCAGTCTCTGGGCAGACCAGAACTCCACATGGCCCTGGATGTTGTTCTGGTGAGGGGCTCCGGCCAGGAGCATGAAGGGTGCTTGCTGCTGACAACAGAAGTGCTCTTTGTGGTGAGCATCAGCGAGGACACACAGCAGCAGGCCTTTCCCGTCACCGAGATAGACTGTGCCCAGGACAGTAAGCAAAGCAACATCCTCACCGTGCAACTCAAGCAAACAAGAGTGGCCTGTGATATGGAGGTACAGTCCAGAAGACAGGGTGATTAGGGCAAGCTGCCTGCCCAGGCAGGCATTTATGGGTCTCAGGAGTGGCTGCTGGAGACCAGGGGAGCTGCTACACAGGAAAACTGTGGAGGAGGTGGGGTGAATGTAGAGGGACTGGGAAGACCCCACCAAGCTGTGCAAGTGAAACGTGCAGAAAGCCCAGTAGGTAGTCAGGACCACCAGCCTGAGGGTCACCTGTCCTGTGATTCAAACAAGGCTCTGTTACGGTGTTAGGGGGTGCCAGAGACAGTACAGTGGAGTTTCAAAACAGTGAGGGTGAGGTGCGTGACAGCAGTTCTTGACAGTTACCTCACAAAGGAGGCTCCCTGGCCCCCATGCCACCTGGGAGAGGCTGCTTTCAGAAGAATGGATGTACTGACAAAACCAAACAAGATAAGAGCAGAAGGCAAGACCTTTGCAAGCTGACAAACCAGGGAGTTTAACATCCTCCCTCTGCTCACCTCTATGCCCAACACAAGAATTGGGGAGTAATAAGTTTGTGAATAGGTTTCTCTCCTGCCCACAACTTTGTATCCTGTGGCACTGTTTTCCCTGTTCCATGGGGGTAATTTCCTGTCTGGTACCTCCTGGAGACAGCTTAGGCTCCTGAAAACAATCCAAGTGGAATGTATGCTCAGGGGGAGCATGGGGAATGTCAAGGGTCAGACATGAACCCTGATCAGAATGGCCTCAGCTGCCTGCAGTCTAGCCTAGAGTAAGCAGGTACAACCAATGGGAAAAGGTACTCTGCCTCTACCTCCAAGTGACCGCCATTCCATGGACCCTGATTGTTCACCTATGGAATGTACCTCTTTTTTCCATATTGCAAGACAAAGGTAATTAGTAGCAAGCCAGAGCCTACTGAAGATTAAGTGATCTAGAAAGACACAAGCCTGTCCCCAGCAGGTCCTTCCTGATTCCTTCCTTCCTCATTTTCTTCTTGATATGAGAGCCTATTTCTCCCTCACACCAATGTTTGGGTACAATTATGAGAGCAGATGGAAAACAGCCAACCACAACAACTCTTAAGATTTCTTTAGTTTTTTGGATCACAATCAGTCAAGCTTTATGCTGAGGCTTGGCACCAGGACTACACTGCTGCTTTGAGTTGATGACTTTCTGGGAATAAACAGAGGTCAGATGTCCAGGCTTTGTTAGATCTGCCAAAAATCTTCTGATCCAGTTGACAATAAAGCAGCAGTGATCTAGCTACAAGACTTGGCAAAGGATAGTAGTATTATCTTAGTCCTTAGTCCCTAACAAGACAAGAAGACCCTAAGAATATCGGCCACTGTCATTTTTCTTTTTCTGGCTTGGGAAATGCTTTAGATCTTAAACTGTTCTAAGCGAAGATTGATCTTTTTCTGTTACACTGTCTTCAATCTTGGCTCTCCTATTTTGCATTTGAGAAGAGTGTGCAGAGGATTACCATAGTTGGAGGGGAAGAAAGCTGTTTCTCCAGAGGCTGTTGAGATGGTAGTGGGAGTCAGCATCCTTAGTTATCAAGGCTCAGACCATGAAATCACCAGGTTATGAGAAGCACCAGAGCTCTGGACAATTTAGTACTGGTCTTCCCTGATATCCAGAGGTGAAAGGAGGTTGAGATTAAAGAATGGCCGTAACAGAGGCAGGAAACATTAAGAGTAATACTGCAAGACAACCATTAACAAGCAGCACCTAATTCCACACACCTGCACTTGGCAGTGGCAGATATGCAGTTCCTCCACATTTTGCTTTCTCAAACAGCCCAGAGACAAAGCTTGGTTAAGAAGCCTACCTTCTAATGAGAACCAAGAGCAGCATTTTAAGCTCTTTGTATGAAATGGCCTTTCAGGTTTATTGCTTTTGCCTCCAGGGCTAGGAAACACAGCTCCTTTGAATTTTGGAAGGAATTAATTTGTAGATGACATCACCCAGTATATTCAAATATGGCAGGTTTCAAATTTTTTAAAATTAGCATTTGCTTTTCTTGGTTAAATGCAGCCATTTAAGGGGTAATTGCTTAATATGCCTGGCACATTACTGAAATCCCTTTTGAGAGGCTCAAAATGAGTCAGAAGGTCAATTTATTCCTTGGCCAGGCTCCTTTCACAACATGGGTTTCCTGCGCTGCTGTTCAGGAGGAGCAATTAAACCTTTTTGTGTATTCAAAGCTTTCCAGCTGAATCCTGGCCCCATCAGATGATATCATCAGAGCTCTGGTGTTGGCCTGGTAGTGAACAGCTTTCAACTGTCAGTGAATCTTGGGGGCCTTTGTTTCCCAAGCTCAAAAGTATGAGACCTGAACTCTTAATGGATGTCCTACTCCAGACAGGCCCCTTTGGTATCTCTATACTATCTCACTGGCTTTTTTCAGCTTTTTAAGACCATTACTACACTGTTTCTGGACTCTATACAACATTATAAAGTAACTCTTTACAATTCCACTACTTCAGAACTTAAAAATCTGTTATTAAAATGTTTATAATCCTTTGAGAGACACTCAGTAGGTAAAAACTACTGCAGGGTCAGTGGCTACTTAATTCTCAGACCTGAAGCTTGCACTGAAAAATTCCCTCTCTGCTTGATCTACACCCTAGATAGCTTACAGGACTTCAGAGTGGGAAGAATTTATAACTCCAACTGCCTTTGATGGTGCTTTCTCAGAAAATCTCACTTAAGAACCTAGGTAGTATATCTCAGCTCATTTTGAGTTCCACTGAAGATGAGCCAGACTTTTATGAACCATAAATGTACTCTGTATCCTCCCTTTTTTCTATAAAAATTTCCCCTTCCTTTGCCCACTTTTTCTGTTTTCTCTGGCTTTAAATCTTGACAGAAAAAGTTACAGTTTAATAGTTTTTAATGCTCTACCCAGAGCCACCGGTTCGAATGAGGTGCTCTTCTCCACTTTCTCTCAAAGTGAAGTTCTATCTAAAGTGGTTTTGGGAGCCAGGCTAACAGCTTTTATTTTTACCATGCTGAGTTTAACGTTAGCTAAGATTTGAGCTCGGGAAAAGACATCTTTATTTTTTGTTCCTGGGCTTCTTGGTAAATACAGATGTTTTAATAGAGTAAAAATTTTAATATAGTAAAATGTTATCAAATCATCTTCCAAGATGGGAATTTTATGTTACACTGGTGGGGTCCTTATACCGGATATTTTCATGCAAATTCTTTTTGGCCTGAAACTACAGTTGTCAATGCCATGTATCAGAGAGAAAATAAAAGGTGTAACAAGGTTTTAGACAGAATGACTTACCAGTTATCAAGTATAATGTACAAATGTATGAAGGAAAAGAAGTCAGTTTGTTACAGAAGACTCCTTATAAGAGGTTTGGCAACTAATGAGTCATCATTTTTGGATCCTAGGTGGATGGAGTTCGAGAGAGACTGTCAGAACAACAGTACAACAGACTTGTGGACTATATTGCAAAGTCATCTTGTCACATGGCCCCCAGCTGCTCTTCCATTCAAGTACCATGCCCTGTAACCGCTGTGGAACCACCCCCGTCCACTGTTAAAACATACAACTATCTGGCTGACCCACATTTTGCTCAGGTCTTTATTAGTAAATTTACCATGGTGAAAAATAAAGCCCTGAGGAAAGGATTCCCCTAAATCTGTTATAAGGAGTTACTTACTGCGTTTTTAGACAAGAACCCCAGAGCTAGTTGCAATTCAACACGGACATGGGGCCAACACTTTTCTAGTTGCAAGTATACCAATTTTCTAGACATTTCTGAAATTTTCTCCCTAAAACAAGATGGATTTTTAAAAATCCATTTTTCAACAAAATCCTAAACATGTTCTATTTCTACTGCACATAGAAAACATTCCTTTTTTTGCTCCAGAGTGCCACTTGCAAATTTCCAATATGTGGATCTATTATTATTCAGCTCTACAGCAAAATGTGATTCAGATTTAGAATGCATCTGTTCTGGAACAGGGATGATATCACTACTTATCCTGTATCTGCCAAGGTTCAGATTCTGGAAATGAAATGCTTAGGACTTAGTTCAACTTCTTGGATTTGTCGAAATTTGCAATGCAGTTCTTTGAGTGATAGCTGCCTTGTATATTGCCTTCACGGTCTGCATTTTACTGAACTTAACTCTTAACTGTCCAGGTAATTTTATAAAGTCTTAGTAGACAAGCTAAATAGTACATTTTTTTCTATGAAAAGACATGAAGTGCTCAGGTAATCTCAGGAATTAAGAACCCCAATGATAATATCAGTTCAGATAGTTTTCTTGGACAAACTGACTTGACAAAGCAATGAACAAGTCTGGCAAATATTATTTGGCATCTACAAATGGGTTTAACTCAAAGATCTGAGGTCACTGGATCTTAAAATGCTTGGTAAATATCTCATGGTCCAATTAATTTAAACATGCCCACTGACTGCATTCACATTTGGCCCTACAACTTTTTGCTATCAATTGTCAGGGTAAAAATGCTATTATGAAAGCTCTCTGATTTAACTCAGAGGTTATTGGCATGTCACCATTATATTATAATGTGGTTAGTGGAAAAACAGGCTAACGGACATTCAAGCTGAATATGAAAAATGGCTTTGATTTAGGAAAGTGACTTTTGGTCAACCTCAAGGATATTTTTAAGGATGTGAATATGTACTAACTCTTGTATGTGTACGTTTTATGTATTTTGCATACTCTCAAGTATTATAAAATTATTTAAAATAAAATGTCCTGGATTACTATGTAAACATCTACTGTTAAATGGACTTTTTATTTGGGGGTTGGGGCGGTCATGGGGCTTTAACTGAGGGCCTGGGCATGGTCCCTGAGCTCTTTTGCTCAAGGCTAGCACTCTACCACTTTGAGCCACAGTGTCACTTCTGGTTTTATGATGGTTAACTGGAGATGAGTCTCATACTTTCTGCCTGGGCTAGCTTTGAACCACAATCCTCAAATCTGCTTCCTGAGTAGCTAGGATTACAAGTGTGAGCCACCAGCACCCAGCTAAATGGACTTTTTATATTGTGTCTTTCACTGATAGTGTATTAAAGGTCACATCACCAAAGGAGCTTTTTACATTGAAGTTTTTCACTGAGTCAGTTCCTATCACCAGGATTCAAGTATCTTACCTATGAGTTAAAAAGAGTAAAATGCAGTTTATTAAGGGACTGTGATTAAAACCAGTGTTAATAAACCTAACTTTTGATACTTGCTGTAATATTAGCAATAAAATATTCCAAAAAAGCTACCACACTGCTGAATCATCAGCAAATATTACTCAATTCCAGCACTTGTTTTTCTAAATTACATATTCCAACTCTACAAACTTTACTCTTTAGCAAAGCAAATTCTAAGTACTCCTCAGTAATTGCATTTTAATTATCTTTGGTGACAGCAAGGCTATCCCATAATGAAAATGAGGCCCCAAGGACAGATTTTATTGGACTCACTGTCTAACCCTTCTGAAAGCCCACAGTACAGACACCTCATATGGGCTCCCAGACACTCCTTCAAAGCCAGAGCAATGGCAGCCAGAATTATCTTTAGTACAATAGGGGAAAAAAAATCAGAGCAACTAAATATTAAAGAAAAAATACTGAGATAATTTATCTTTACAATGTTTATAAGTAACTTAAAAATTACCAACCAAGTATGATGCTTTTTAATGCCCTGAATTATCAATATGAATAACTGAACAGACTTCGGTCCACAGTATTTGTTTATTTATAAGAGAAACTACTTATCAGCCCACATATTTATGTTTCATAGTTCAGGAACACAGGTCAATCCAAAGAAATTCTGTGAAGAGAAACACAAGGGCTAAGTTAATGACAAAAAATGAGGTTGGCATATATTCCTATTAGTGAACCCTACCCTTTGACTACTCACTTTCACCCAGCAGAAGCCCAGTTCAGGCTGTATGATCTGGAGACTCATTTTCCAAGCTTCTTTTCAAGCTCCTAATACACTACCTTTTTCCTCCTTACTCATACAGGAGAAAGGGGGGAAGAGGAGCAGAGACACTTTCACCATGTAAAAAATGGGAGTAAAGATTCCTAGCCAACCAAATTTAATAGCATATTATAAGGATTATAATTGAGGGCCAAGAAACTAATTCCTAGAATGCAGGATGGTTCAACACACACTATTAAAATATGATGCATCACAGTAACAGAAACCACATAAACATACAGAGAAGACATCATGACAAAACACTTTTTCATAATAAAAACAATTAGATACTGAAGTGCAATGTACTTATAATAGCTACTCAGGAGGCTGAAATCTGAGGATCACAGTTCCATGCAAATCAGGACAAGAAAGTCTGAGACAATTATCTCCAATTAACCATCAAAAAGCCCAAAGTGGAGCTGTGGCTCAAGTGGTACAGCACTAGCCAAAAGCAAACAAGCCAAGAGACAGGCCCTGACCTCAAGCCTTAGTACTGGTACTAAAAAATAAGTATAAAACATGATGAGCTCATAAATTATGTCAAACCAAAAGGAAGATGACTTGAAAGCTTTTCCTGTAATTAGAATTAGAAACAAGGCAAATGTGCCTGTTCCTGGCCACCTTCTAATCAATACAGTATGAAAAAAACAAAAGGAATCCAAAGAGGAAAAAGAAACAACACTAACAATTCCATATACAAAAATGTACAGAAAATGAGAAGGGATTGGAAAAAAAAAAAAGAAAAAGCATAGAAAGAAATGAAAGCAAAGTTGCAGAAGCCAAAATGAACTAAACGAAATCAGTTTCTAATGCCTATAATCCTAGCTACTCAGGAGACTTGAGATCTGAGGATTGTGGTTCAAAGCCTGCCCAGGCAGGGACAGTCTGAGAGACTCTTATCTCCAATTAACCATCAGAAAACTAGAAGTGGCGCTGTGGCTCAAGTGGTAGAGCACTAGCCTTGAGCTGAAGAGCTCAGAGACAGCACCCAGGCCCGAAGTTCAAGTCCCATGACATTTCAAAAAGAACAAAACATTAGGAATGAAAGAACATGAACAAATACATGGAAAACTACAAAATACCACTGAGAGAAATGAATGATACAAATAAAAGACATTTCAGAAATGTTCATTTACTGCAATGTTTAATATTCTACTGGCTCATACCTATAATCCTATCTACTCTAGAAGCTGAGATCAAAGCCAGACCAGACAAATGTCTGTAACCTGCAAAAACATGACTAGATATGGCTCAGGAGGTAGAAAACCAGCAGTAAGAGAAAAAGCCAAGTAAGAGTAGTGCAAGGCCCTGAAAAGATCCAGTACCAGCACACAAACACAGAAAAATTTCCCACATCATTTTTTGGCAGAAAAAGAAAAAAACTTGGTACAAAACTTCAGTAAAGAAAATGTAATCCTAGCTACTCAGGAGGCTGAGATCTGAGGGTCGTGGTTTGAAGCCAGCTGGGGCAGAGGAGTCCCTATAAGACTCATCTCCAACTAATCACTCAAAAACCAGAAGTGGAGCTGTGGCTCACAATGGTAGAGTGCTAGCCTTGAGCAAAAGAGCTCAGGGACAGTGCGCAGGCCCTGAGTTCAAGCTCCATGATGAAAACAAAGTGTAATAATGACATGCAAATTTATAGGACAAATGAGAACAGAGAACAAAGTAACTGTATTACCTTTACGTTCCAAATTCATTTTGCACTCTGAAAGATACCAGCCTTCCTCATCTCCTCAAAATCTCTCATGGAATCATAGTTTCTGTAGAAATCTGCATATGCCTTCTTTCTTGGTTCAGCCACACCAAACTAAAAAGAAACATTGAGGGACATCTTACAGATTTATGTTTATGTATATTCTTTCATCAGAGCCCTGCATTTTCTAAGGGGTAGAAGAGGAGATACAGATACAAGAAAGTAGTCTCATGGAAAATTACAAGCAAGTGGGGTTGCTCTTTGCCTATGAACAGATAATACCTTTTCTTGGGTGGGTAGTGTGTAGGAATGTTTGTATGCATGTCTGGTAAAACAAAGATACAGACTGGTAAGAGCCAGAGTACAACCCAAAAAGGTAAAAGACAGTATTTCTATATTCATGGTTGAGACATCCTAAAAACAGTTAGGTTCACTTTTAGCCACAGTATGGATTTTAAGGGAATATGACACTGATTTGTTAGGTGTCTACATCTGAATGACCAAGAAAACTTTCGATGTGATAAAAAATAGTTTGGGGTCAGCCTGGCACAGGTGGCTCATAACTATAATCCTAGCTACTTAGGAGGCTGAGACCTGAGAATTGCCATTCAAAGCTAGCCTGAGCAGAAGTCCGTGAGACTCTTACCTCCAACAAACTACTCAGAAAAAGCTGGAAGTGGTGCTGTGGCTCAAGTGGTACAGTGCTATCCTTGAACACAAGAGAGGATCAGGACAGAGCCCAGGCCCTGAGATCAAGCCCCAGGACCAGCAAAAAATAATAATATGGGGTGATTTGCATTTCAACACAGGGTCTAGGAGTTGGCAGTGCAACAAATGATGGAATAGACTCAAGAGGACCACTACTAATCACTGAAAGTCTTGAAACTGCTACAAGTGAAGAATCATCAAAGGAAATGATAAGAGGGAGCTCACTTTGCTGGGGTTTTGTTTTTTGCATACAAATGGGAGAGATGAACAAAATGAAGATTCTTTTACTGAAGTGGAGTTAAGCAACTTGATGAAGGTCTAGAAGCACTACCTAGCATGTGGCTCAAGCAGAATTCAACTGCTTATCTATGACAAAGGTAGAAGTTTTATTCTCCACAAAACACTGCTTAGTGGGTTTGTTTGGTTTATATACCAAACTCAAATCTAATACCTAATCAATATCAGTGTGTGCATTACAGAATGTAGAATCATGCTACTTGATGAAGAACTCAGTAAAAGCCCTCTGTCAAGTGTCTGCACTATCCCATTTCTTAATACAGACAGAAAATACAAAGTACTGAGCTCTATGTAACAGCCTAGTACAAAATGCCAGTCTGCTGGCTCTGTAGACCACAACTAACCTATCTAGAGAAACAGACAAAACTTGTCATTATACTTTTAAAGAATCTGCCAGGAAATGAGATTTTTTTTTTAAATTTCTTATATGCTCATAAGCATGGGAAAGGGAATTCAGTAATAGCAAATACTTCTGAAGAGCTACTATATTATAAATGATAGGGATAATGATAATTTAATCCACTACTCATCAGTAGGGCAAGAAACCAATGTAGAAGGCTACAGCCAACACTTCAAAAAGATAAAATAGAAATTAAGAGTGCATTACATATTTTGTCCCATCAAACTGTTTTGTAAATATGCAGTATACATTTATAATTTCTCTATACATACATACACATATATAATAAGTTAACTGAGTCACAATGCAAGAATATATTTTTGCTGTAGATCAAATTTTAAAACTTCTACACATTGAATGATGATAACCCAAAAAAATTAACAGATCTAGTCTGAGGACCACCAGTTAGAAATAATAAGAATCATACAAGAAGTTATAGGTCAGACTTGATGGCTGACAATGAGAGAATCAAGGAATATAATAATTACTCTATCATCCAGCCCTCCTTCCACATTCATTTCATATTCACTACACGGTAGGCAAAAATATTTTTATGCCTGTCTCTTTCAAAGGGTCCCAGATCATGCACCCATTTACTGCTTGTGTTCATTGTTATTCCTCTTTGCTCTCCAAATTCTCCCAAACCTTACAAGTTCAAATTCCACTCCCTGTAATAAAGAACTCTGACTCAAAATATCCTTTTCCCCAAACCACTTTTGATTCTATCAACATCTAATATATTTAAGCTCTCAAGGAGCTTTAGTCCTACCTTTTGTTTCCTCCAGAACACTTGGAACTACTGAATTTTAGATACTCCCTCTTATCAACAAATATCTTTAAACATCTGTGTATCAGGCAATGGGGTGGCACCATAAAAATCAAAGATATGGCTGGGTACCAGAGCTTAGAATTGAGGGTGAAGCTAGCCCGACAGGAAAAGTCTGAGACACATCTCCATTTAACTACAGAAAAATCCAAAAGTTGATCTGTGACTCAAATGGTAGAGCACTAGCTTGACCAAAAGAGCTCAGGGACAGCATACAGGCTGAGTTCAAGCCTCAGGACAAAAAAAAAAAAAAAGATACTTCCCTTAATGAAGCTCACAGCATAGCTAGAATATAGACAAAAAATTCTAAGTAGGAAGAATTTTAAAAATCTGAATTCTGCTGAGTGCCAGTGGCTCCACACCTGTAATCCTAGCTACTCAGGAGCCTGAGATCTGAGGACTGTGGTTCAAAGCCAGCCTGGGCAGGAAACTCCCTGAGACTCTATCTCCAATAAACCACTCAGAAAACCAAAAGTGGTGCTGTTGCTCAAGTGGTAGTGCTAGCCTTGAGTGAAGAGCTCAGTGACAGAGCCAAGGCCCAGAGTGCAGGCCCCAAGAGGGACAGAAAAAAAAGGGTAACTTTTCAAGGTGACCAACAGAATTACTGCTTTTCCTACACCTCTGCATTATTATGTACCATTTATTGAGGGGAGAACTTTGTTCTCCCAAAATTCATGTGTTAAAAGTCTGAATTTCTAATATTGAGAATATAACTACTTGGAAATATGTCTTTAAATTAATGTTTAAAATGAAGCTTTTAGAGTGAGTCCAGTATCAGTTGTGTTTTTTCAGGAGGAAATTAAGCCACTGCCAGGCGACCCTACAAAGAACCATGTAGAAAGAAAGATGACAAACTTCTATAAGCAAAGGTGAAGAGACTCAGAAGAAATCAAACCTATCTACAGATTTCAAGTATTCAGAACTATGAGGAAAAAAAAAAAAAAACCTGTCATCTAATTCGATCTACCTCTTTGGTTTTGGCAGGCCTAGCAAAATGACACAACTCCATCTTAAAATGGAAGGTAAGCTACCTATGAGGTTACCATCCCATTGAAGTTCAGGAAAGATAAGAATTCATTCGTTCCTTCCTTCTTTCCTCTCCTGCTCTCCACCTCTTTTTGTGGAGGGGATTAAACGCTACTACTAGAGCTTGCCCCCACCCCAAGAGGGAGTTTTTTGGAGGTCCCAGGTTCAAGCCCCAATACCTAAATACTCCTTAACTAATCTAAAAATCGTTTTAAAATACACACTCCATTACCTTAAACACAAAACAATAAACTAATATACATACCTTATAGAGAGCTGAGACCCCCAAAGAGACAATGAATGCTCCAACAATATGAATCCGCAGACGCTTGGCCAGAAGACCCCGCAACTGAGGTTTTGCCAACGTACCAGAAGACATGGTAGCAACAATCCTTAATAGATAAAGAGACAAAAGAACGTTTCAGGACACAGTAAGACACCTGAAGATCTCACACCCATACCGAGGCATTTTAACAGCTAGTGACTGGCTACTCCCACAGAGCAAAGGTGAGCGGTGGCTTCACCCACTTCATCTCTTCTCTCCGGCACTCAACTACTATTCCAAACAACCTGGTAACCGGGCAACAGCCAAGCAACCAGACAGCACACCTAACAAAAATACCTTCCCAGCCGTACACAGGTGCGAGCGCGGTGCGGCGCCCGTTTCCGGCCGAGGCAGTGAGTGGGTGGGGGGCAGGCGGGGGTCCCCGCCGGCCACCCCCCGCTGTAGGGGTGGGGTGGGGTG
>NW_012267233.1:11192851-11240557 GCF_000151885.1 Dipodomys ordii | reverse complement strand
TTCCCTTCCCCTCCACAAATTATACCAACCTCAAATACAGTGAAAGCAGGGGTTATACCATGGGGAAGGGACATACAAAGCAACAAAGAAATAATCTTATAAATGTGTTAGAAACAATCATTTGAATACATATCTTAGGGTTCATTTCCCTAACATCAACTTATCTAAAGGAGTAAACCAGAATACAAGGGGCAAGTTGTTTTCGCCCTCCACTACCTTGTAATGAACAACATATTTGTCTGCTACTCCATCCTGCCACAAGTGCAGAGGGAATTTTGAGCAGATTGGTGATAGAATTTGATTATTTTTGTATTCCTGTAAAGTATGTAATTAATTTACTGTTTGGTGCCTAGCAAGAGCACATCAAGAATCAGCAATATAGATTAATGTTTTTCAGAGGAGGGGGGAGGCACTGGTGGTTCACACTTGTAATCTTAATTATTCAGGAGGCTGAGATCTGAGGGGTAAAAAAGGACACAGCACAAGCATTAGTTCAGCTTTGATGAGGTCCCCTTGGTTGTGTCAACAGAAAATGTATAGTGGGAGCACAGATGAAGCCAATCAGTTGATGATCCAATGGCTAGAGTGGGACCCAGGGGTCTAGTTACTGTTTTCTTTTAATTAAAGATTTATTTTTGTTATCTTTAAGTAGCTGTACAAAGGAATTGCCATTTAACAAAGCAGTTCATGAGTAATGCATCTTGATCAATGTCACCCCTTTCAACATTCTCACCCATTCCTCCTCTACCCCCCCTCCCCTCACTCTTCTTAATTTTGTAGGATATACATTGAATTCTTCACTGAATTCTCACTTTCTTCTCCTTCTCACTCATTTACTCCTTTTCCCTTGACTCCATACCACCCACTTTGTGGTGTTTATTTTGCTGAACTTTGACTTTGCCTTTCTAAGGAACTATGCTATTTGAGCTCTCCCTAGAGTTCATATTTCAATTAATACATTTGTATACAATTATGTATCATTCAAATATTTACTTATATGTTTATAAGCTAAGTCTAGTTTCCACATATAAGAGAAAATATTCATCCTATGTCTCTGGCCTGACTTACTTCACTTAACAATTTTTTTTAATGTCTTTCCATTTCTTTACAAATGGTATGATGTGGATGTACCATTTTTCTAATGGATAAGTAAAATTCCATTGTGCACAAATGCCACATTTTCTTGGCCCATTTTTCCATTGAGGGACATCTAAGCTGATTCCATACCCTGACTGTGGTGAATAGTGCTGCAATGAACATGTTTGTGCTGGTGGCTTTACTGTAGCCTGGTTTATAATCTTTAGGATAAATGCCTAGGATAAATGCTGGATCACAGGGTACTTCTATGTTTAATTTTTTGATGAACCTCCATACTGCCTTCCAGAGTGGTTGAACAAGTTTACATTCCTACAAGCAGTGTATATTAGGGGTCCTTCTGAGCCACATCTGTTTTCTTGATAATGGCCATTCGAACAGGAATTGAGATGTTGTTTTGATTTCCTTGATGCCAGAGATGTGTCTATTGGCCATTTGTACTCCTTCTTCTGTAAAGACTCTCGTTAGTGGTGCTGTGATACCATGATGATCCTGATCACACCTTAGTAGGATATGCACTAGTCGGTTGTTGATTTTTTTTTACTTTTTTAATTTTTTAAGTTCTCTGGATATTCTGGATATTATGCCCTTGTCTGATGTGTAGCTGTCAAAAAAAAATCTCCCATTGTGTAGGCTTTCTTTTTAGCTTATTGGCTATGTCCTTGGCTGTGCAGAAACATATTTATCTCTTTCTAACTACTCCTTTACAAGAACTAATTAGACTCCCTGGGAACTATATTAATTTTTTCTGAGAGCCATTCCTTGGCCCATGACTTTTTATTAGACTCTACCTCTGAAAAGCCCCACCATTCCTTACGTAGCCTCTCTAGAAGCTTCCAAAGTGCATGAGTGCTGGGAACAAAGCAGATCCAATCATAGCAGCAGCAGCCACCTCCCTGCCTTCAAAGCCAGCTCCCAACCTACTCCTCCTCTCACCTTCCTCCTTCAACCTCCATGCTTGTGGTTACATAGGGCCTACCTGGATATGCTTGCTATTTTAACATCACTTGATGAACAACTGTAATTCTACAAGGAATTAGTCTTTGTCACATAACATAGTATAATTCAGGTATTAATAAATAGACCTTTTTGAAGGATTGCTATTCTGCATTCCCCCTGAAGATGTGTATAGAGATCAGCACAGTGTCACAAACACTCTGATTCTCCTTTCAGTAACACAGCAGAACTTACTCCCCTGCATGTCTCCCTTTGTCTCCTCAAAAGTACTTTTCTTCAGTGGTGAGGATTAAACCTAGGAAGTCACACTGGTAGGCAAATGTTCTACCACTGAGTTCTACTCCCAGCCCTTATGGCTCCTCCCAAAGTTGAAAAGAGTCATCTGACTTACCTTGATGCAATATGAGTAGAAGTGACAAAGGTATCTTCTAAGTAGAAGCTTTATAAGCCTGTGACTCACCATGTCCTCTGTGTGATCGATCGAGCAATGAGCAAAGTCTTCCCAAGTAGCTTGTGCTGGCTGGGAACAGCAGCTGAGGAAGGATGCCCACCAATATACACCGCCTCGCCAAGGCCCACCAGCAAGAGGGCCAAGTGACTACAGACTGAGTCGCAATAAAAAAGTAAATCTTCTCTTTTAAAACTTGATTTCCTTGGGTATTTTGTGACAGTGGAAGAAAACTAACTAATGCAGTTCTACTTGGTACATCCTGACTGGCACAGAATTTTTTTAAAAATAAGATACCTGTTTTAGGAATATCTGTATATGAATGTTGAGACATAAAATGAATAATAGGAATAATGAAAACGTGAAAAGAAAGTGAGGATAGTAAGGTGGCATGGGAACTAAACTATATTGATCACCACAGTATATTGTAAGTCGAAGGCCAAGAGGAAGTGGGGAGGCCCTGCCTTTCTGGGTTAGCTGCATTTCTAGCTCTAACCTTTAAAGAAGCTGTGAAGATGCCCCAAGTCTTCAAATAGAGTTGTATTTTAAGAATTGTCCAGTCAGGCACCAGTGGCTCAGGAGGCTAAAATCTGAGGATCACAGTTCAAAGCCATCCCAGGCACAAAAGTCCGTCAGACTCTTATCTCCAACTGTGGTTCAAATGGTAGAGCGCTTGCCTTGAGCTGAAGAGCTCAGAGACAGTGCCCAGGCCCAGAGTTCAAGCCCCACGACCGACAACAAAAAAGAATTGTCCAGCGGCTGTCCTAAGGGAACTCTAAACGTTTGTGTACTTTTACACGCCGAAGACGCCATCAATACCTTCACCACTTCAGGTGGAATATTGTGTTCTAGGGGCCGATGGATGGACACTGGAGCTTGAGTGTGGACCAGGCAATGTTTTCTAACCTCTCCAGGGACCAAGTGGCTGCATTACTACTTTGTAAACCATACGTAGTGCCTAGAAGTGTGCAACAGGTTGTCATGTATGTTTTCATTTTGCTTCCTCAATCATCCCATGAGATGAGCAAAGATTCCTAATTTTTAGATAACCTAGGGCTGTAGTAGAGAAAAAAACGCTTTGGTATTAGAATCTAGAGCAATATGAGGGGTTGTGGAGATCCCCTCTGGAAGTACAAGTCTACCCCCAAAGGACACCTCATCGTGACCCCTGGTGCTTCTTCAAGCATCTACTTACCATCCGCTCTGCTGTCCGCAGTGACAGAAAGGGTCTGCTCCAGGAGCCCCAAGGGACACTGCCCAACTAGTTCCTGCTTCCATTTATTTTAGGAGAATGCTTTCTCCTCCTCGATCCTGCTTACATGCGCTAAGAGGTTATGTCCTCAGACTAATACTGAGGAGGGCTGGTGATCCTTCAGGCATTTCAGAGCCAGTAGTAATTGAAACAGTTTTCCCAGAACCAGGCTGATTTCAATCACAGAGATGTCCTGGCCTGATACCGGCTCTTAGGAGAATGAAGCTTTGTGAAGTTAAATGAAAGAATCATGTTAAACCTCAGCTGCATTAAGAATATGCAGAGAGCAAATGAATCAAAGTTTCCTAGATGAGAATAAACAACTAGGAGATAGGGGAGGAAATCCTATACTTTAGTTCCCAAGAGGATACAATAAAGCCAAAAGATATAAATTATCTAAGACACTTGATAATGGCTCTTAGATTGCAAAAACAATGGGTCTCTGGGTAGTTACTCAGTATCCTACTTTGAAGTGTGTTTATTTTAATATATGGACACAGTGAATGAATTAGATGGAATAAATGAAGGTATCTTCAGCTTCCAAATGCTCTGTAGAGTAGTGGGGAGTGGCCGCCAGGAAGACACAGCTGTTTAAAGCCTGTGTGCCACATTTAAAACTTGGGGCCTCTTGGCCTGGTGGCTCACACCTATAATCTTAGCTACTCAAGAGGCAGAGATCTGAGAATCATAGTTCAAAGCCAGCCTGGACAGGAAGGAAAGACCGTGAGACTCATCTCCAATTAGCCACCAAAAAATCAGAAGTGGAGCTGTAGCTCAAAGTAATACCAAAAGAGCTCAGAGACAGTGCCTAGGTCCAGAGTTCAAGCCCATGACTGATCAAAAACAAAATAAAACAAAACAAAAACAAACCTTGGGACCCCAAGAGAACCTTACAGGAAGGACCATGTCACCCACTGGAACCAGAAAAATGAGTAGATCTAGCCCCTTGGTCCACCATCCTTTCCACATTTGCCTTTAGCCTTCTCTGCACTAGATTACAGCACATGAAGGATGAGCCTTTCCATGTGTGATATTTTAAACTTCATTTTCAAGAATAAGCTAAACCAGCTGGTTCATGGTGACTCAATCTATAATCCTAGCTACTTGGGAGGTAGAGATCAGGGGATCTCAAATTGAGGCCAGCTTAGACATAAAAATTTATGAGACTCCATCTCAACTAATGGATGAGCACTGTGAGGTGCTCTTGTATCTCAAGCTACCGTGAAAACACAATAGTTGGGTACACTGGCATATGCCCATCATTCTAACATCAAAAGGAAGCATAAATAGGAGGATTGAAGTCCAGGACCCCCCGGGCATAAAATGAGAGCCTATCTGAGAAGCAATTAACATAGAAAGGGACAAGTAGAGTGACTCACCTGGTAATGCCATTACCTAGCCATCTAGAGGACCTGAATTCAAACCTCAATACCGACTCCCTCTGTCCCCCTAAAATCCTCTCACTGTAAATCAGAATATATTTACTGAATAGTTTCTATTTCCCTGTATCTGTGCCAGGAAAAGATAAAGATGTACAAAACATAGCTCCCTAACCCCAGTAACTAATAAAGCTAGCCCCGAGCAAAAGAGCTCAAAGACAACTCTCGGGCTCTAAGTTCAAGCCCTACAACTGACCAATAAATAAATAAAATTTAAAAGCCCTTTAAGTGGCAATAATAAAATAAAATAAAACGTAAGTATTTCTCAATGGGGATGGCACCTCTCCTTGACCTTTGATAATTCTCTGTTATTCCGAATGACTAAGTCATCTCAAGGAACTCCAGAGGACACTTCCCAAACCAGTGGACTAGTTCTTAGGCTTCAGTTGAGTTGGGGTGAAAGCAGCTGTCCTCCTGGGCTGGCCTGAGAACAGCTAGAACCTCAGGGAATCCCAGCTGGCTGGTCAGTGGCTGACACTTGAAGTTCCCAGTTCCTAGAACGCAGCCTAAGTGCTGTTGACAGAGTAAAGGAAAAGAAGAAAGGAGGATTGGGAAAAACAAGACGTAGGGTTACTGCCCCAGCATAGAGGACTGAACTGTGAGCTCTTGTGCCTCTGTCTCTCTGCCCCTGTCTCTGTCAATGTCTCCCTGTCTTTGCTTTTCTTTGGAGCTAGCATGGCATCTCTGATGTGCAGAGAGGTGTCTGTATTGAATATTCTGCCTACAGACTCTGCAGGAACTCCGCTATTTCTAGCCTCATATTTTTGCTTTTGCTGCAGGCTCTGGAATTTCTGAGCTTGGGAGCTGTGTCGTTTCCTCCGTTCTACCAGCCACCTCGCGTCAGTTCACTGAGATTTGCTCGCTGCTCCCCATTCAGTACTGGCACCATCACTCATTTTCAATCTTCAGAAATTTGTCCCAGTTTCTCTGGTCAACTGATGCCCTCTGTTTATTTTTGTGGGTTTATAACTTTAGCCTTTACAGTAATTTTTAAGAGTTGGGAAGCAGAGTAGCTACACACATGTGCTTAATCCTCCATATTGAATTACCAGTGAGAGAGTGTAGTTTAGGACTTTTGCCATTTCCTGCTCTCTTCTTCTTCCTGCATTGCAGGCTCCCATCTGGGATCGTTTCTGTTCAGCCCTGAGAACTTCCTTAGTATTTCCTGTGGTGCAGAGCTAGTGCCAGCCAAGTCTCTCCACATTGGTTTGCCTTAAAATGTCTAAATTTAGCCCTCAGTTTTCTGAGGGTTTTTTAACTTTTTAAATTTTAACTTTGAAGCTTACAGAAAAATCACAGGAGTGGCCCAAACAACTACGAACTATCCTCTTATTGGTGACATATTAATAGTTAACATTTTGCCATATTTGCTTAATTGCTCTGCCTCTCAAAGGGTTTATATCACACACACACACACACACACACAGAGTGTTTGAACCATTTGAAAGTAAGTTGCAGGTAGGATAAACCAGACTTAGTAAATTCACAGTGACAAACACTCACCAAATCCACAGATTGCACTCAGATTTGACTGATTTTCTTAATAAAGTTATTTTTACCTCCCTCCCAGCTTTACCCATGCTGAACTGATGAATTTAAGTTATATGTCTCTATAGTGTACAATGTGATCACTTAAAATCAAATTCAAGCTGAGTGCCAATGGCTCACGCCTATAATCCTAGCTACTCAGGAGGCTGAGATCTGAGGATCACAGTTCAAGCCAGCCCAGGCAAGAAACATCCAGGAGACTCTAATTAATCACACACAGAAAAGCCATAAGTGAAGCTGTGACTCAGGTGGTAGAGTGCTAGACTCAAGCAAATGAAGCTCAGGGACAGTGCCTAAGCCCTGAGTTCAAGCCCCAAGACCAGCACACACACAAAAATCAAATTCTTTTTATTTTGTTGGTCATGGCGCTTGAACTTTGGGCCTCGGGGCTATCCCTCAGCTCTTCAGCTCAAGGCTAGCACTCTCCCATTTGAGTAAAAACACCACTTCCAGTTTTCTGGTGGTTAATTGGAAATAGAGTCTCACAGACTTTCTTGCCCCGGTTGGCTTTCAATCACGATCTTCAGATCTCAGCCTCCTGACTAGCTATGATTACAGGCATAAGCTGCCAGTGTCCAGCAAAAGTTCATTTTTAACAGATACATAAAACATAAAAATTATACATATGAAAGGGGTAATGTGGCTGGGTGCCGGTAGCTCACGCCTGTAATCCTAGCTACTCAGGAGGCTGAGATCTGAGGATCACAGTTCAAAGCCAGCCCAGGCAAGAAAGTCTGTGAGACTCTTATTTCCAATAAACCACTAGAAAACTGGAAGTGGCATTGTAGCTCAAGCAGTAGAGCACTCGCCTTGAGCTGAAGAGCACAGGGACAGCAGCCAGGCCTGGAGTTCAAGCCCCACAACTGACAAAAAAAAAAGGGGGGTGGGGTGGGGTAACGTGATGCTTTGAAATATGTCTACATTGTGAGGTAACTAGATAAAACTAATTAACATAGCTATTACCTTACATACCACTTTTTTGTGTGTGAGGAGAACTTTTAGGATATGTTGTGTTAGCAATTTTCAAGTGTCCAATGCATTATTACTGATAGTCACTATGCTGTATAGAACTCCTCTCCAACAATGCTTGATAAGAAATGTTCTCATTATTTTGCCCATGTAATTGTAACCCTTCTGTATGGTATTTTCACAATAAAAAAAGAACTTATTCCTCCTCTCAAAATAAAACTTTGTACCTATGGACTTACATCTCTCCCCCTCCTCAGCTCTGCAGATACCACCATTATACCCTGTTTCTGAAAGCTATTTTTTAGATTCTATGGGAGATCACATGATGTGCCCAGCTTATTTTTGTTTAGTATAATGTCCTCCAAATTTATCTGTGCTGTTGCAAATGACAGGATAGCATTCTTTTTAAAGGCTGAATAGTGTTCTATTCAATGTATGTATATATACATATATACCACATTTTCTTCATCCATCCATCCATCATTGGAATTAAGCTGATCCTGCAGCTTGGCTATTATAATGCTGCAATGAACATGAGTGCATACATATTTCATCAATATGCTGACCTCCCCCCCTCCTAAATTCCAAGATCATGTGGTATTTCCAGTTTAAATTTTTTGAAGAATCTCCTCTTTCCCATAACTGCTGTTGTAATGTTTATTTGAAGTCTAGGATCCAATTCAGGTTGCACATATATTTAGTTACCATGTCTCTAATTCTCTTCAATCCAGATGAATTCTTCTTTTGGCTCTTTTTCATACCTAACTTCTTTTTTCCTCCAATACTAGGTGTGAACTCAGGCCTCCACACTGGCTAAGCTGGTGCTCTGCCACTTGAGTCACCCCTTCTGCCGACGTTTTCACTGTGTTGTGTGTGTATGCCTGAGCTTGTGTGTATATCCTTGAGCTTGAACTCAGGAGTTCTTGCTTACATTGGCTTCTTTATTGTTAATTGGAGATAAGACTCTCAAGGACTTTCCAGCCAGGTTGGCTTTGAACTGTGAGCCTCAGGTCTCAGCCACCAGAGTAGCTAGGCTTATAAGCATAAGACACCAGCACTCAGTCTTTCACTAGTTATTTTGGAGGTAAGATCTCACACAAACCCATACATATTTACTTAACCATGCCATTACAGTAAATTTTAGTGATTATTCAGAAAATAACTTCTGCATTTAAAAGGTTGACTTTCTCACCATATACTTTGAGAATTAGAGACTGATTAATTCTTATTTGACCAGCAATACTAAACTACACCCATAAATATCATATTATCAAATAGCATCTTAACCAAGAAAAAAACCATGTATTCAAAGTAAATGTATCTTTAGTCGAAGTACTATCTTAGGAAAAAAACAAACTTCTTTTTTTTTTTTTGGGTCCAGTCGTGGGGCCTGAACTCTGGGCCTAGGCGCTGTCCTTCAGCTCTTTGGCTCAAGGCTAGTGCTCCACCATTTGAGCCACAGTGCCACTTCTGGCTTTTTTTTTGCTTATGTAGTGCTGAGGAATCGAACCCAGGGCCTCATGCATGCAAGGCAAGCGCTCTACCACTGAGCCACCTTCCCAGCCCCCAAAAAACAAACTTCTAAAGAGATTATCCACTCTATTGCCTACAAAAAATAGGCAATGCTAATATAAATATCAACTGAGAAAAACAATTTGCTCAATATAAGAATTAGATTTTAATTTTCTCTGATACTGCAGCAACAATCTGAGCTGGTCTTTGGGAATCAGAGGGAATTAAGGGTGGAAGGCACCATGTTTTTATGATATAAGCAGAAGCATTATAAGCATGGACTTATGATCCAGTTATATCACATTCAAAATACTAACTTTTGCTGGCATTATATATTCATAGAACAATAGGGTATATAAAAATCACTTAGTAAATCTGAACAGCATCACCAGTATTATCATCATGTTAGTAAGATCGAGATGTCATTAGTTGTGACCACGGTTTTGTCATTCACTTTGCATAAGAAGTAGAGAAAGAGCCTACTACTCATGGCACATGCCTGTAATCCTTGCAGCTCAGGAGGCTTTAGATCCATCCAGAGGATCTCAGGATCTCAGCCTTGGATAGAAAAGTCTTCAAGACTCCATCCCCCAAAATAACCAGCAAAAAAGCAGGGCTAGAGCCACAGTTCAAGTGGTAGAACACGAGCCAAGCAAGACTGAGATTCTAAGTTGAAGTCTAGGTACCACCAAAAAAGAAGGAGGAGGAGGAGGAGGAAGGAGGAGGAGGAGAAGAAAGGAAGGAAGGAAGGAAGGAAGGAAGGAAGGAAGGAAGGAAGGAAGGAAGGAAGAAAGAAAGGAAGGGAAAATGTGAACATACACTACCTCATGTGAGGCCTTTCTCCCCACCATCTTTAGTATAATAGGAATATTACTATCAGTGACACGAAGCACCTGAAAATTGTGGTGTTTTAGTAAAAGTCAGAGGACAGGCGCTGGTGGCTCAAGCCGGTAATCCTAGCTACTCAGGAGACTGAGATCTGAGTATCACGGTTTGAAGCCAGCCTGAGCAGAGAAGTCCCCATAAGACTCTTATCTCCAATTAACCACTCAAAACCCGGAAGTGGCGCAAGTGGTGGAGCACTAGCCTTGAGCACAAAAAATCTCGGACAGCCCCAGGCCCAGAGTTCAGGCCCATGACTGACAAAAAAAAAAAAAAAAAGGAGAAGTCAGAGAAAAGTATTTTTTAAAAAATAAACTTTCAATTAAATGTTAGAAAAATCAGTACATGACATCTTGGAAAAGGTATTTTAAAATTATGAGGAAAATAGCCTCCCATGAGCCACATGCAGGTTTTGCTCTCATACTTTTAAAAATTGTTTTGGAACCAACTGGTCATTCTTTTGTGTTTGCTTGCACAAAATACAAGGGTTATATTAACAGCTGCCAATCAGCGTTCAAGGTAAATGTAGTATAAATTATCTTTTCACTAGCTAATTATGGATCCCCAGGTTCTTGGAAGTATGTGGGAATCATATTCATAAGAAGATCTCAAGGGACACATAAACCTTTCAAATACTCCAGGAGTTGGACAGTAAGAGATTCTGGCAAACAGAGCTCGGAACTTGGCAGTGTAGGTTGCTAAATCTACAGCATGGATTCACAAAGCATCCTTCCCATCTTCTTCGGTTTGTAGACGGCCAACTGACATAGCCAAGTGAGCTATGTTATGTGAACATAACAAAAGGCTTATGTTCCAGGTTCAATGAATTTTGCGCTTCAAGAGGGGTTTGTCTTTTCCTCTTTACCATTAGAGTAGTGTTAGAGAAAGCCAAGAGCCTGGAAATGGAATCATAACCTCATGATCTACAAATGACAGGGATTATAAAAATCACCTATTCATTCCTTCAAAGTTTTACACTTACTAAAAGTTTGGGTCCTACATGCTGCTCAAAACATCCTAAATTGACATCTACTGATGGCAGTACAAAATGGCATGCAGGTAAGCTGATCTTAGCATGAGATATATAGCACTCAAAGATCTGCTAAAGGTTGGGCAGGCAAATTAACAGTAGTAATTTTAGGCTTTTTAAATTTCAGCCAAAATGTGGTATTTCATACCACTAACTTAGATTTATTAAGAAGTTCGTCACAGCTTCTTCACATATCAAGTGACAAATCTGAGCTTTTTGATTGTTCCCATAAGGGTTCCCAGGCAGAACAAAAACCTATGGAACTGGAGTCTGTTCCTTAAATTAGTATGACTTAATATTGTCATTAGAGATCTACGGCATGTCAAACTACATGCTTTCCAACTAGAATGCTGTTGTTTTCAGAATTATTTGGGGACTTTTAGAATTCATAAAATGGCCTGTTTTTACTTTATTATTTTACTTGAAAAAAATAGATCTCATATTTCTGTCGCACTGAAAGTTCTGAGCTTAGTGATTAATAGTATTGGCAACAGATAAGAGTGTCAACAGTTCTCCCTAAATGCATTTTGATTAAATATGTTTTGATTGAGTGCATTGAGAGTTCCGTGTAAGATGCATTTTGCCCTGTTTGATATGGTGCTAGACATGGTTTAAAAAACCGCAGCTATTTTTTCCCAGCAGGAGGCATGAGATTGCTAAAATCCTCAGCCTCCACAACAGTATTAATTAGTGTGTTTCACCAACCAAAGCTGTAAGGTCTGTAAATGAAATTCTAGAAGGGGCATCAAGCTAGAACAGGATATGGAAGCCAAATGGAAAACATGAACCAATAAAAGAAAAAAGCTCAACTAGTAAGAGGTCTAAGTTTAGTCTTTGAAGTCAGTTCAAGTCCTGCATGCTTTAATTCTGATGTAATCTTAAAATGGTGGGTACAAACAAGAACTCAGAAACAGCTTTTGAAACTGTTGGACCACCTGCGCATGAGTCAGTTTGCTGATGGCTATAATGATTACACCGTGGTCTTTACTGAATTGTATCTGAATTAAAAGTCATTCTCTTTGCGTTGAAATATAATAACGAAGTCTTACCCAGAAGAGCCATCCTCCAAATACGCACACACCCCACATTTACAAAAGATTTTACACAGTATGTTACATTTTGTTGATAAATCAAATTATTTGTCTCAACAGCAGTAATGCATAAGCTCTTGCACGCAAGCACATTCTTCCTGTGTGACAATGTGTTTGTTCCTTGTTTGGCCTGTCATTTGTCTCAGTTCACATTTTAGCTATGAGATGATTGCTTTTCTGGGTACAAGAATATTTTTCTAAGAAGAGATAATTCTCTCGATTTGAAAAAAATTATATTTCTGGCAGGATGAGAATTTCAAACACATATGGCATGAAAGGGCTTTGCCCATAATAGTCTTAATGGACAAAAAAAATCCACTTCCATTAAAAGCACACTCTTTGAAATGTGTTCTTTTGAGCTATCAGATTTTAAAAATAAATTGTATGAAAAAATACACTTATCTCGCTATCATAGTTTTCTTTCCTTTCCTTCCTTTTTTCCTTCCTTCTTTTTCTTTTGTCCTTCCTTCTTTTCCTCCCTCCCTCCCTCCCTCCCTCCCTCTCTCCCTCCTTCCCTCCCTTCCTTCTTTTCTTTCTTCCTTCCTTCCTTTTTTCTTCTTTTCTTTTTTCTTTCAGTTGGTCATGGAGCTTGAACTCTGGGCCTGTGTACTGTCCCTCAGCTCTTCAGCTCAAGGTGAGCGCTATACCATTTGAACCACATTTCTGAGTGCTTAATTGGAGATAAGAGTCTCATGGACTTTCCTGCCAAGACTGGTTTTGAACCGCTATCCTCAGATCTCAGCCTCCTGAGTGGCTAGGATTACAGGCGGGAGCCACCAGCGCCCAGCTCTGATTAACGTTTCGTGGACCCGCAGAATGCTCTCCTTGGACTGGCCTCCCGCATTGAGCTTGTAAAGCATTCCTTGGCCTCAGTTATGGTTCGAGCAAGCCCAATAGCAATACAAGCACGCGGCAGTCTCTGCAGTCTCTGCTCTCAGCCCCTCTGGACTCTTCAGCCCGTGTCTGTATTCTCTATCACTAGCTCAACCATGTCTCTCTCTGTCTTGGAAACCAAACGCTTGAATGAGACTTTATTGAGGCCTAGACTGCAGCCCCGAAACGTGTGCCCAGGAGCGAGTCTCCAGAGTGCCCCCAGGACCGTGAGAAGAGCATCCTCCACGCCCGCCACACGCGCACATGGGCGGGGAGGTTTTCCTTCTTGACCAGAATGAAGACTGTTCTGGGGTCACTACAGGTAGGGTCTTCTAAGGTTATCTGAACCGGCCTCGCCGGAATGATGACCTCTAAAGAGCGAGACAATCCATAGAGGCGAGGCTAAAGGTGACGAAAGCATTTTATTTACACTATTGACACCAGAAGGGGTCCTGGGACTGCCTTGTCCTGGGCTGCATTCCCAGAACCCAGGGCAGCCTCCACCACCAAGCCTCCATGGGCAGCCCCGACCTGTTAGCCGGTCTGCAAACCTCCAAAGCTCCGAGGGCGGTTCCTTCCTTCCCCTCCTCCTCCTCTGCAGGCCTCTCCACCCTCCACCGGCCTGCCCTGCCCTGCCCTGCCCCGGTGGGCGACTCTCCACGGGCCTCTCCGGAGGAGGCCCCGATGACCCCTGGGGAGGCTTGCCCTGCCCTCACAGGCCTGCTCTACTCCAGCAGGCTTTCCCTGCTGTCTCTCTCCCCCCCTCCCCTGTCTCTCTCTCTTTCCCTCTCCCCTCTCTCTCTCTACCCCCCCCCCTCAGAACATGCAGCCTATCTATAGGCTGCACCCCTCCCCCACTCCAACAGGAGGAACCCGCTCATGCTGCTCCGCCAAGCTGCCAAGCTATCGTGATAGATTTACCACCTGGGGCTCGACGCCCCACCCCCTCCAGCCGTACGCTCCGCCCCTTCGGCGGCATGCCCCGCCCCTCCGGCAGCTCGACCAGTGGGCGGTGAAACATTCAACAGTTTCACTGTCATAAATTCATAGAATTTGTTCTAGGAATATTAACCTGAGTTCTCTACAACATAAGTAAACTGAGTTTCAAAGAGATTAAATCCATGGCCCCAAGTCAGAATGGCAGCAACAGATACAGACCTGGAAACAATTTCTGCTGAAACATACATACCAATTGATGTATTTTTGAAGCAGAAATTTCACATAATGTTAAAGAGTATGTGATAAGAATGTAAAACTCATAAGTTTTGTGTATTTTTCAATTATATGGCAAATAAAAAGATACATTTTTTAAAAAATATAAACTAGTTGTATTTTAGTACCAAATTTACTTCTACATAAGACTTAATCTGACCCAATTGGCCAAATTACTTTGAGGTTACTTTACAATTTTATTTCAAAATCTATTTACCTCAAGCAATAATTAAATGAGCTCAACTTTCCCATGTGTTGAAGTGTATAAGTGGACACAGTGTGAATTTGTGTGACTTTTAAAAAGCTATGACTCTTTTAGAAGTGAGCTTTATTCTCTTTAAGAGACTTAATAAACCAAGATCCACATCAAATGAAAAAAATTGAACATGATTAGAATTTATTTTATACATATCCAGGTCAATGTTAAGGACACTGAAATATATGCTACACTAAGCAAAGAATTTAAGTTTTATTAATCCAGAAAACATTGGCTGAGCAACTCCTTCAGGCACTCCGCTTCTGGTGATTATGAGGAGAGAAGGAATGATTCAGATAGACAGGTATTTACTATATCCAATGAGTTATCACTGGTTAGAAGATATGATTTTGGAGGAACAGGTACAAAACTTTAAGATGTTATGAAACTATTGTTCATAGCTCCTACTGTAACCAGAAATTTCCAAAAATGAAAGTAAAAATGTCCAAGTCTAAAGCACTGGGTCTCAACAAGGATGATTTGACAAACATTTAAAGAAACTTGAGTTGCTACGAGTGAGGCGGTGCTACCACATAAGTGTGTGGAGGCCCAGGGACACCATCACCCCACCCAGGACAGCCCTGCATGGCGAAGAATTATCACACTAAAAATGCTCATCACACCGGGCTTCAGAAACCTCGGCCCAAAGTGAGTTACTGTGATTTAATAAGCATTCATTTCTTCTCTGGAGACCACCTACAGGTGGACTTTTAGAAGTACAAAAGATCATGTGGCTAGAACACAGATTTGTACTTCACATAAAATTGCCACATCATCTATATAATTCTAAGAATTACTAGTGGTAGATTGTTGTGAATGCCATTATATTGAAAGTTTTTTTTAGGCAGGCAGCGAATTTTATCTTCTAGGTATTATATAGTGGAGATAACTCCCTAATTTTTCAACAAATATTTAATGAAATATGAATTTCATTTTTGTTTTTTTTGTTTGTCAGTTGTGGGGCTTGAACTCAAGGCCTGGGTGCTGTCCTTGAGCCTCTTTGTACTCAAGGCTACTGCTTTACCACTTAAGCCACTTCTACTTTTGGAGTGGTTAATTGGAGATGATAGTCTTATGGACTCTTCAGTGATCCTCAGATCTCAGCGTCCTGAGTAGATAGAATTACATGCGTGAGTCACTGACACCCAGCTGAACATGTACATAAAATACAATCTGTGTAGCTAATGCTGCTATGGCACGATGAGCAGAGTACAGGGTAGAAGAAAGGAAGAGTAATAATGCCAGTCACCCTTTGGCACCCTGGGGTAAGTGAATATCCCAGAGGAGCAAGAATGCTCCAAATGTTCATATGACAAGACTGGAGTGCCTTACATGTATGTCACATTTAATAAAGATCTCTCTCTCCTCTCTCTCTCTCTCTTCCTCTCTCCCTCTCTCTCTCTCTCTCTCTCTCTCACGTCTCTCTCTCTCTCACACACACACACAATAACAGGCTTACCAATTGTCTGAATAAACATTTAGATGGAAACATCATCTGTGAACCTTAGAAGGATCATTCTGAAGACAGTTGGAGAGCGGCCGGACCAGAGAAGAGATGTATAGTAGGCCTAGATCCAAGATAATAAGGGTCTGGAATAATCATTCAATCATAGGGAAGTAGAGGAGAAGAACCAAAAAAATATATATACAAACCAGTAGAGCTGCAATCAAAAGACACTAATGTAAGAAAATTTCCTCTAGCAGCAAGAAATGGAGATGAGTTTGTGCCTTAAGAAGCTTTGAGGGTAAACCAGTAATGAATATATAAATATTAATCATGTAACAATTACCATCAACTTAATATGTTTCAAAATAAAACCCTTCAATTAATAAATTAGCCTTCCTTAAATTTTAAGAACAAAACTGACTACTCAGGACTTTTAAATACAGATGTCAGGCCACACTCTAACATGTAAAGTCATCATGAACATTCTCACAACAAGAAAAAGCTGGACCAGGGCTGGGAAGGTGGCTCAGTGGTAGAGCGCTTGTCTAGCATGCATGAGGCCCTGGGTTCGATTCCTCAGCACCTCATAAACAGAAAAAGCCAGAAGTGGCGCTGTGGCTCAAGAGGTAGAGCGCTAGCCTTGAGCTTAAGAGCTGAGGACAGCGCCCAGACCCAGAGTTCAAGCCCCACAACTGACAAAAAAAAAACAAAAAAAAAGAAAAAGCTGGACCAAACTAACAATTCTTCTTGAATCCAAAAGAACTAGAGAGAGAGAGACAGCAGAAACAGAATCACACCAGCATCTATTGCCAATGTCATAGGAACACAAAACTACAAATAATGAATTGCTCCAGGCTGAATGAAGGCTGGTTTGAGAATGAACACTTCTGAGGGACCAGTCTTAGGGGAGCCCCCACATTTCCTTGATAGAAACTGTATGAATTCTATCATGTTTTTCCATGGCGACGAGAGAAAAAGCCTCTCCTGCTTAGTAGAGGGAGGAGTAAAATAACCATTTAAAAATATACTCTGAGTTCTCAGTTTTTCTTAACAAGGCCTGCCCTCAAAGGGGATGATCCCACTGGCTAACAAAGGAGGGTTGCACCAAAGCTCAAGCAACCCGCCCAGCTGAGGCTCACTACAACACCCAGAACTACTCATGGACGGGGTGGTACAGAAATGGAGGGACTAAGGAAAAACAAATGTAGCAGTGGTACTCACTGGACACTATATTGAAAATTAACTATACAACTTGTGTGTGGGGGAAACCTGGGGGAGAGCAAGGGAAGGGGTGACATTGTCCAAAAAGAAATGTACTCTTTACCTGACTTACATACCTATAACACCTCTGTATAACAATTTAAAAAAAGAACTAGTCATGCAACTAAGAAACATTTCCTAACCATCAAATCTGAATGGAGATTAGCTTTAAGAGCTTCAAGCAAACAGCAGAGAAGACATAAGGATATAGAGAAAAATTTGGGCTCGACCACCACAGTCAACGCAGTATCAGGTAAACACAAAACCTCACACTAAGGGACTATCAGTTTCCTTCACCTGATACATTATGTATTTTTTTAATAAGAAAGAAATCACAAGTCAAGTGAAAAGGCAAAACACAGTCTGAAGAAATATAGTAAGCATGAGAAGCAGACTCAGATATGCAGAGATGTTGACATTATCAGGTGAGAAATTTAAAACAACTGATTAATATGTCAAGGCTTTAATCTTTAAAATCAGTCAATATTCAAGAATATATGAGTAGTGTTTTTTTAAAAAAACTACTAAAATAGAAATAAGAGCATCTTTGATGAGCTCAGCAGCCTAGAAACTGATGCAGTCATAACTAGTGAGCTTGAAAAGAGATCAGTGGAAATGGTCAAAACCTAGATGCCAAAAGGAAAATGAATGAAAAAGAGAAGAATATCCATGACCTGTGAGACAAAAACAAAAGGTGTCAATCTGTGTAATAGAAATAGTAGAAGAGAAAGAAGAATGACAGTTATAATGACAAAATTTTCCCAAATTAATGGCCTCAAACATAGATCCAAAAATGAAAACACCACCAAACAGGATAAGTGTGCAAAAATCTACATTCCAATGCAAGAAAATCAAAGACAAAAAAAATATTAAAAGAAGCTCAGAAGAAATTATGAAGCTTACTGGAAAAATAACATTTAGCTTATCTTCAGAAACACATAGCCGGGCTGGGAAGGTGGCTCAGTGGTAGAGCGCCTGCCTTGCATGCCTGAGACCCTGGGTTCGATTCCTCAGCACCACATAAGCAAAAAGAAAAAAGCCGGAAGTGGCGCTGTGGCTCAACTGGTAGAGTGCTAGCCTTGAGCTGAAGAGCTGAGGGACAGCGCCCAGGCCCAGAGTTCAGGCCCCACGACCGGAACCCCCCCCCCAAAAAAGAAAGAAACACATAGCCAGGGAGAGAGTGGAATGAATAGTTTCAGCACTGAACAAACAAAAACAACCACCTGCTAACCTCAAGTTCTGCATCTTGAAGTTATCCTTCAAAAGGAAAGGAAAAATAAGAACTTTCTAATCCAAACAAAAATGGGAGGAATTCAAGTATACTGTCTAGTAAGAAATGTTCAAAGAAGGTCTTCAGAGAGAAGAAAAATTATGTTAGAAACTCAGATTTATGAAGCTGAAGAGAATTTGAGAAGAAATATGTATATGTTTGTTTTTTTCTTCTTGGTTAACAGATACTGGTTTGCTCAGAATAATAACAGCCCTGGTGCGTTTGGTAACTATGGCTGGGTAGGAGAGATGAATGGTGGCAGTGTGACTGCAAAGCAACTGGCAGCACGTGGGTATGGAGTACATGTGCTGCCTGGCAGCAGCGATCACGCTCTTTTTAAGTGAATGTCTATGACTTGGAATGTACACTGAAAACTCTGGGGAAAGCAATACCTTTAAAAAGAAGTATCACTGCTGCACTGATAGGAGGAAAAATACAAGCACATAAAATGCTCCAAACCAGAGGTGGTGAAACAAGAATAGAAGACAAATGAAAAACGAAAGACAAAATGAAGAAAGATGGAAGACAAGGAAATGAATCGAAAGCAGTCAGGAACCTCATGGGGTCTATGGGAAGCATGGGGAATATGCCATTCCAATGACTTTAAAAGGTATTCCAAAGCCGTGGATTTACAAGGAAGATGATCTCTCAAGTATGTCTTCTGATACTTTCTCCACTTAAAATGTCTAACTCCTGCCTGGCCTGATGGTGCACACCAGTAATCCCAGTATTTCAGAGGCAAAGAATGGATGATTATGAATTCTAAGCCAGCCTGAGCTACCTCACAAGAACCCTTCTCAAAACAAAACATAAAACGTCAAACTCCTATTTGGAATGGCAGTTGCAGCTTGAAGACACGGGATGTTATAAGACTGGAGGTTCATTGACTTTAGTCTGGTAAAGTTGGGTGTCTTTGGTGTTATGAGGTCCATGGATGCCCCTGCTAAAGTAATTTCCACATTCTCCATTCCCTCCAGGAACAAGTATGGGAAGGTTCTCTTTTTTTTTTCGACAAATTCTCCTGCAATTTACAAGTACTTCCTTCCTAACCTAACAGTGTGTGTCAAAGAAAGATGTGTAGAACACTTGCATGAGATCTTCTGGGAGCGGAGTAAGGAAGGAGGCCAGCCAATGTCGCAGGTAAGTCCACTGGACACAGAAGTGTGAGAACCACTGCTTCAATATAGTTCTTTCCCAGAGGGGCCTTGGTTTGGAAGGCTGTTCCCTTTATGTTTTGGATCAATTTATCATTAAGAATATTCACATCTCATCATCACCTGCTGAACTTACCTACTACTCAGATACAGTAAATGTTCAAGAAATATTACTGAGGGGCATAATATCACATTACACTAAAAGCTCATGGCAATCATTTTATTCTAGAGTAATACAGGCCATAAAAATCAACCACTTGAGCTTCTTGTGTCAGTGAAAGAATTCCTGTAAAAGAAAAACACATGGGTGAAACATAAACATGTATACAAAATGTAAACAATGATGACAAATAAAATAGTTTTCATGGCATCAAAAAAGCACTATCCTAAATGTTGGGGTCATTATAAGGTCTAAGAAAGAGGGTGGGGGAACTAGGAGATGCCTAGAATCTAGTGTCTAGACTAAAGTAGAGGAGAGGAAAAAACAAATGAATAGACTGAGAACATTGAGGTCTACCTCCCCAAAGCAGAAAACCACATGTTCTGAGACATCCAAAACTAATCTGCAATACAGGAGTTAAGAAGGACCTTCTATGGCTTTCTTCAAGTACCTGCCAATGGGCTTCGCACAGTACATCGCACCACTAGAAAGGCCTTGTTAAACTTGAAGATTAATATACAACCAAAACTCTAGAAGTGCATGAATATCTGTGTGGGAGTTTAGTTCTGGCTTGTTCTTTGTGAGAGAAAATAATTGCTAATAAGTGAATAGAAGCAAACAATGATTCCTCTGGGAAGGGATTGTTTGTCCAGAGGGCTTACCTCTCAGAAGGAAAGCGAGCTGTTTCTGCCCATTGATTTGCTCTGTGTGTGTGTGTGTGTGTGTGTGTGAAGGGGTACTTGTACATGTGGTATGTGTGCAGATGTGTGAATGTGTAGAAGGATATGTGTGCAGAGGGCTGAACAAATCTCAGCCTAGGACTTACCTTGGGGATCAGAAGTGGATGTGATCACAGTAACATATGGTTACTCTAGAAAAGAGAGGAGATGCCAGTTACATATCTTAGCTTGTCCTTGACAGAAGAAAGAAAGTTAGAGGAATAAGAAAGATAGAAATGAAAATGGACTCTCACTGGAAACTCACTCTGGAAGGAATGGAGAGACACATTCTTCTTCAAAGTCATAGGTGAACCAGTAGACTTCAAAAAATTTGTGAGAGATGTTGTACCTGCACAAAGATAAATTAGAAAATCAGGAAGATAATCATGAGAAAATTCATAAAATTAATCTGTGATGGAAGATAACAAAACAATTGTGCTTGCACATACAAAGAGCAAAAGTTACCTGTGAACATCTTCCTTTCCAGATCCTCTTGGATTTTAAGAAGAATTCTTTCCTGTTCCAATGCTTCTATGTACTTTGAGTAGCACCAGGTTGGCTAGGAGAAGAATTTCTTATGTTAATTCTGGAATCTTTTCCCTCAAGAAATAAACTGAAGGTAAAACCACTTATTATCAGTCCCTTTGTTTAAAATTAACATATGACATATTAAAGAAAAGTGCATTAAGCTGGATGTTGTTAATCCTAGTTACGTGGGAGGCTAAGATGTGTGAGGATCATAGTTTGTGGGCAGCTTGGGCAGAAAAGTTCTCAGGATCTCTTTCTCAACCCTCCCCAACTATTATTTTAGTAGAGAAGCCTAAAATAGGCAGATCATGCCCAGGTAGGAAGCAAGGTCTTCTCTCAAGAATAACCAATGCACAACAAAAGGTGGGGACATGGCTCAATGGTACAGAGCCTCCTGGCAAGGAGAGGCCCTAAATCCAGAGAAAAAGAAAGGGAAAAAAATGCACCTAACACAAACTGTACTAGTATGGATTTTCAAAAACTGAATTTACCTCTAACTGGGTACTACAAATCATCCTCAATCTCCCTTACCCACTTTCATAAGAATGTGATGAAGTGAAGGCACCTTTCCTATATCCTTGGCCTCAACCCTGACGAGACATTGAGCTGGGAGGATGGCAGCACCCATCATCCTCAGCGACTCGTCCTCACAAAGCTTTGCAGATGTCTTGATGGTTATTCAGTCAGCTTTACATAAACTTATTTATGAATGTAGGTTCTTATGAAAGATTAAAGTCTTTTTAAGGGAAGATAATTTTGCATTTGGATGAATTATAATTAATCATGTTAATTTGAATTCTTTACCTCCCTCCCTCCCTCCCTCCCTCCCTCCCTCCCTTCCTTCCTTCCTTCCTTCCTTCCTTCCTTCCTTCCTTCCTTTTCTTTCTTCCTTCTTCCCTTTCTCCCTTTCTCCCTCCCTCCCTCCCTTTCTGTCTGTCTCTGTCTCTGTCTCTCTCTTCCTTTAGCGCCAGTCCTGGGGCTTGAACTCAGGGCCTGAGCTCTGTTCCTGATTTACTTTTGCTCAAGGCTAGTGCTCTACCACTTGAGCCACTTCCAGCTTTTTTATCTGAGCACTTTATCATAGACAACAGTTTCACAGACTTTCCTGCCTGGGCTGGCTTCAGACCGCAGTTCTCAGGTCTCAGCCTCCTTAGTAGCTAGGATTACAGGTGTGAGCCACCAGTACCCAGCAATTAGAATTCTTAATGTGCAGGATTAATTAGAATTCTTTGTGTGTATGTGTGGTGATATCAGGGCCTTATATTTGCTGAGCAGAAGCTCTCACTTGAACTTCTCAGCCAGTTTTATTAATGTGCAAAATCTACCTGAAACAAATTCGTATAATAGCAGGGAGGTACATTTGTAAATGGTAGTATATGGTTATTTTACAAATTGCTAGACTATGTGTATTTTAAGTACAAAATTATAATGATAAATAGTATAATAATTATTCTGTTTATCAAATGCCCAAGTATTTCAGTTTTCTTCAAAACTCTTGAACTATCTAAGTCTTGATTATTCTCAATATGCTCATCATCATCATCATCATCGTTGACATCATCGCCTTTATCGTCATCATTTCCCTTTTTCCTTTTTTGTCAGGTAAGTAAGCAGGCTCACACAGCACACACACTCACACACATGTATAAATATATACAAGCACATATGTATTTATATGTGCCTACATATAGATGTGTAGACACACATAGACATATTATGTGTGTATAAATGCACATATATGAATATGGATATATACATATACATGTGTACAATGTATACTTGTTTATGTGTATATATGTATTTATTGAAATAAAACCTACCAAATACTGTTTGAGAATGAGTATTAAGAAAGGCTATAGAGTCAATCAAAATATATTTATCCATGGAATTATCACAAAGAACACCCTCCTTGCATTGATAATGTATGCTAACAGAAATGTAAACATAAAAATTGTAAATGACCTAGTTGATGGTTATGTATCAGGCAATTTTATGACCACTTCAAAGAATTAGGAAATTGAGACTTGGATTGAGAATGTGGTTTAGAGGTAGAGTGTTTGCCTAGCATGCATGAAGTCCTGGGTTTGATTCCTCAGTACCATATACACAGAAAAAGTGCAAAGTGGTGCTGTGGCTCAAGTGGTAGAGTGCTAGCCTTGAACAAAAGAGGCTCAGGGACAGTGCCCAAGCCCTGAGTTCAAGCAAAAAATAAAAAATAAAAAGGAACTGAGACTAAGCCTTTGATACTCTTCTGATACTCTTCTGTCATCCCTTAACATAAGAATACAAAATCTATTTAGTCTATCTTGTTCTATTATAGCTTAGTGATCCTTTTCAATATAATTGTCATTTCAATGTCTACAACTTAAATTTTCTGGTATTTCAAAGAGTTAATTTTCTTGATTATATTATCCACAGTCAGTTGAAATTTTAATGCCCAATAAAGGCTCAAGGACATCCTCTTACAATCCCTCTATTGTAAGTTTAGCGCTGCTTTCAAATAAGCACACTTCTAGTGTTGTTCAGGAAGTGCATCGCTCTAGAGAGGTAGTTAAAGTTGTTCCCTCATATGCTTACCTGTCGGCCATATGCTTGCAGACCTAAGCTAGATTCACTGGGTAACACAGTTTTGGTAGCAGACATTATGGTACTTGGTTTGGCTCCAACCTATAATTAAATTAGATTAGATTATTCTAAGAAAGGATAATGCTATGTTAATTTAAACTTTCAGTTAGGCAATCATAGCATCATACAAAACGATACACACTGGGTGCTACATTTGAGATTTTACCAAGTTACCATCACTTTGATCTTTAATTTTCTTTCAGAGGAATACAAAAGCACTTTAAAATGAATGAGATAAATGATGAAGTTGAATGTTAAAGTCCTTCCCAAGTTCTCACAAACAAGAAAAACCACAGTAAATATTTTCATAAACAACCCTCCAGACATCTCATTAGGAAAAATACATAGGTGTATAATCTGTAATTTTAATAAACATTTCTAGTTTATAGCATAAACTTCATACAAATTGAATGAAACTCTATGTGCTCTATTCAGATCTGGTTTTTTTTCTCATGTAAATATGTTGTATGTAGAGGGATACAGAGCAGGAATGCCAGCAGGCATTTCACTGCTCACCAGCATGTGATATTTGTCACACAGAGGGCAATAAAGCCTTTGGAGGATGATGGCATGAAGAAATTGCATAATCACTTTCAATGGTTAAATGGCTTTATAAATGCTGTGTCATTATTTTTTACCTGTAGCTGCTCTGCCTAATGCCTCTGATGAGAAACTTCCATCATCTCTAGCTATATTTTAAAACTACTATAGATGATATCGCATGTACATCTCTGTGTAGTTGTACTACTTTTCTCTTTTATAATAATTTCTAAAAGTGTGTTTGTCAATTTAAAAAAATGATCATGCTGGGAATTTAGCTCAGTGGTAGAAAACTTGCCTTGCATGCATGAGGCCCTAGGTTCGATTCCTCAGCACCACATAAACAGAAAAAGCTGGAAGTGGCACTGTGGCTCAAGTGGTGGAGTACTAGCCTTGAGCTGAAGAGCTGAGGGACAGCACCCAGGCTCAGAGTTCAAGTCCCACAACACATATTTTAAACAATGTGTGTCATCAACTGATGTTTAAAAAGAACCAGTGGAGCTCAATCTTTAGTTCTAGCTATTGAACTAGCATCTAGAGATCATGGTTTGAAGCCAGCCTAGGGAAAAAGGTCTCTTAGATTTCATCTCCCATCTCCAAAATAACCAGCAAAAAGCTTCACTGGAGGAGTAGTTCAAGAAGTAGAGTGCCAGTCCAGCAAGTGCAAATCACATGTCAAGCCCAGAAAAAGAAAAAAAAAAGGAAGGAAGGAAGGAAGGAAGGAAGGAAGGAAGGAAGGAAGGAAGGGAGGGAGGGAGGGAGGGAGGGAGGGAGAGCGAGAGGGAGAAAGGAAGGATGGGAGGAAGGGAGGGAGGAAAGCAAAAGAAAGTACTACTTCTTATTTTCTCCTATGATATATGAGTTTATATACATTTTTTTTCCCAAAGTAGGCCTTGCCAACATTTTCTTCTTTGCTAGTCTTCATATCTTTGGTTACTAGCAAGGTTAAATACCTTTTAATGTTTTTAGACATTTGTATTCCTTTTGCAAACTGCTTGTTAGTACTTCTTGCCCAAATTCCTGTTAAGAGTGTTTATCTTTCCTCAGATTTATTTTTACAACTTACATCATACATTACGTTTCCCAATTTGTCTTCTAGTCTTGTTTATTTTTGCCATTTAAAAGTTTAAAACTTTTATTAGTTAAATCATTGTCATCCATTGTTAATGAATTTTATACTGACCAACTACTTGATACTGAACTAAGTGAAACTTTTTCATGGGATTCTTTCTCCTACTATAACTTCCTTCAGAATATGAAGCTCTAGCTGGGCTGGAGTTCACATCTGTAATCCTAGTGACTCAGGAGACTACTATCTAGAGGATCATGTTCAAAACCAGTCCAGGCAGAAAGATCTGAGAGACTCCATCTCCAAAAAGCCAGGCTAGAGGCATGGCTCAAACTGTGGTACCAGCAACAATAAAACAAAGCAAAACAAAACCCAAAGAGCACTTAAAATTATGTAATAAATTACAGACAGGTGCAAACAGTAAATCCTCTTTTGCAACTCAGAACTCATTGCTGAATATGAGATTTTGGTACCTGTAAGAAGGAATATGATTCCTACAAGAGTTGGCAATTTGAGGGTTTGTTAACACTCACAGGTTGCCCTGAGAATAAAGTTGATGTAAAAAGTAAAAATGTATATATAGTAAAATAGTTTGCATATATAATGTCAATTAATCCTCTCAAATCATTAATAATTTCACTATTGGTTGCTATATGAAATTGAGGTTCAAAGTTAAGAATCATGCTCAGAATTACCTTAAGAAATCTCATGGTTTACAAACACATTTTCTTCCTCCCCTTCCCTCCTTTCCTTTTCTATTGTTCTTTTCTTCCCATTTTTTTGTTTTTGGTGGTACAGAGGGTTGAACTCAATGCATTGCTTTGCAGGTATGTTCCAAACAACAACAACAACAATTGGTTTCTTACATTCATTTTTCTAGCATTTACTTTCCATGGAATGAGCATCCGCTACTACATTAGTCTTCCTTACTTTTCCCACATGAAAATAAATGACATTTGTAAAATCTGCAATTGCTAGTAAGTGATGCCAGTGTGTATATTGTATAAAATAAGAGTATTTAAAAGCAGTTGGCTACAGCGACATACACCTATCATCTCAGCCACTTGAGAGGCTGAGGCAAGAAGATTGCTTAAGTTTGAGACCAGCCTGGGAAACAGTAAGACTCCATTTAAAAACAGAAAGGAAAGAAAAGGAAAGGGAAGGAAAGAAAAAGAAAGGGAAAGGAAAGGGGAAAGGAGAAAGAGGAAAGGAATGAAAAGTATCTGCAGGCTGAGATCAGGATTGCAGTTCTATACCAGTGCAGGCAAAATAGTTCCCAAGACCTATAGCAATAGAAAAAGCTGTACATAGTGAGAGCTGCCTGTCAGTCCACCTTTGGTGGGCCAGCTAGTTCAGGCCAGCCTGAGCAAATAGTGAGAACTTAATCGAAAGTAACCAGAGCAAAAAGAGCTAGGTGCAGGGCTCAAGTGGTAGAGTATCCATCTTGAATTCAACCCCTAGTATTACCAATAAAACAAACAAACAAACAAAAAGCAGCCAGGTGTGATTCCAGCACTTGGGAGCCAGGGGCAGCATGACTGCAAGAATAAGGCTAGTTTGGGTCACTGCATACTGAGACTCTGAGTTAAAAAAAAAAAAAGTATTCAAAGTAGAATTCCATTTTTTCTTTAGAGTATCCACTATACAAGAGTTTCTTTTCAGTTGTCAATATCTGTGCTCTGCCAGTTAAGTTACAGGAACCAATGAGAACATCAATTAAGGGCATTACATTTCCATGCCCAAGCACAAGGTACATGCTATAAACATAATCCAGGATTCTCTGTAGAAATGGAAGTAGTCTAGCCAATATTCTCAGTGTGTCATTCTGCAATTTTAATATTGGATATGCTACTCAGGAATTCGTTATCTATTTATTCAATCCCTGATTTATTAGGGATTAATTATTGGTCATGTGCTAGGGAAAAGTATAAATGCTTCTGCAATACATCATAGGCTGTTTTTGAGTCTCTCCATCATGCTCACATGGCAGCTGGAAAACCCTGGCTGTGGGACAATAGCAGTGTGCTTTCTAAGGTGGAGCATCATAGCAGCGGATGCAAGCAGCCAATGCTGCCCAGGAGAGAGAGCCAAGGAAGCCTTGGGTAGAGACTTGGCCCAAGAAATTGTATCTGGTGCTTAGAAGCTGTTTCTAAAAAGCATTTGGGCCCACAATATAACTAAAAGGAGGGAAAACCCTGACATTTCCGCCTTCATTTTGTGTCTCTCTTACAATGGGTCAGACTTGTGTTTCACGCTGATTGTGGGCATGTTAATCATTCAAGAATGTAAAACCTGCTGACACCCATCCCATCCCCATCAATGCTGAAGATACAAAGATAAATGGAGGAATCTACTACCAGCATTTATGATGTCCTGTTTTAGATCCCAGAAAAAGTATCTGTAAGTCTCCAGTTGTTTTCCTATCCCGATGATTCCAGGAATGGCAGAGGTTCACAGACAGATGACCCCGTGATGAGATCACCCTCAAACAGGATGATCACTTCATGAGAGCTAGATGTCCTCCCATCCACCAAGACTCTCCTAAGGCCACTTTCCAGAACCAGAACTCTGATAATGATCAGATCACAGTGCCACCAGGACTGCTTAAAGACATGCTCTCCTTACCCCTTGACTTCTTCTTCTATTTAAACCTAAACTTCTTGTCCATAGCCAGCGTGGGCTTAAATGTTTGATTTCTGTCTTCTCTAAATGATCATTCCTTTCCTGCCCACTAACCATTACATTGCTTGCTTGCTTTGGGGTATGTGGCCAAATGTGACAGTGAAATCCCCAGAGGTCAGCCATTACAAAATGAATTCTGAGAATTCAAAAGTGCCCCCAAACCTCTGAATAAAGGCTTAAATGTCACTGAAATCTATATGTTTAACTACTCTGTAAATTCCCCAGCCCCAATTCTACAAATTAGTGCATATCATCTATCTTTAAAAAGTGTAATTGGCTCCAAATTGAGTCTTGTCTTACCTTTCCAAATTTCTCTTCATCGAGGAGTGATATTTTCTTTTTCTGTTTATATTCCTGTCTTCTCTCTAAAACACTCATAATTTTATCATCAGTTAAATTCTTGCTAAACTCACAAAACTGTGACCAATATTTAAACAGAACCCCAAAAATTGTCATCTGTGTAAAAAAAGCACAATATGTCTTAGATTGCAGTTCTATATAAATGTACTGATTTAAACTCTAATTCACTATAATAATGGATTAACTATTCTATCTTTAATACACACCATGTTTCCTTCAATTTATTGTCTCCAGACTTCCCAATACAGTTTAGCTCAGCACATGCTTATCATCAATGTTTTTTTTATAACCAACGATAAGTCTTTCTTTAACTCACACACACTCTCTCTCACACACACACATACCAAACACACTTAAAAGTAACCTTATTCTTCATGTTTCCCTAACCAATTGAAGAATCCATTAGGTCTTTTTAAATAAGAAATTTATGTTTTCTTTTAAAACATCCTAGTTGGTGTACCACACACTGCTGTTTTATGCAAGTATTCCAAGTATTCAGTTCATTGAGGGACATTTCCCCCCACCCCTTTCTTTTAGAGAAAGGAAATACCATTTTGCCTCTGGAAAAGCTCTTAAACAAAGCTGCAGATCTAAGAATAAATCTTGAGTAACTTTAAAATGATATAATCTCTCTTTTATGTGAAAGCAAGAAAAGTAACATTTAAAACACAGAATGGTATCCTAGACAAATGCTTTCTATGAGGATACTTTACGTTAAATGATTAATTATGATATTTATGGAGATAAGAATGGTTGCTGGAATTCCCAGGCTAAGTTTTTCCATTAGTTCCAGAAGTGTACATTACTTCCAGGAGGTAGAACTTATTTGCCACACTAGATCAAGGCCAACAGCAAGGAACAGCCTTTACCTAAAGCTGTGAAGAAAAATGAACCATCCCATTAGGCTACTAGCCAACTTTTGGGGGAAAAGAGAAATTTCGGGATTTTTGGGTTTGTTTGTTTTTAAGGAAACACTGTGGTAAGGCACAGTCCTGAGTCAGCATACTTCACTATCCCTCTTTTCCATGCATGAATGTTATTAGTAATTCTAAAATTTTCACTCCTTTAAAAATAGTTGTATTTGGAGAAGAGGGGGAGAATGCAGTCAAGAATCCAATGTATATCCTGCCAAATTAAAAAGAGTGAGGGAAGGGATGGATAAGGGAGGGCTGAGTGAGAATGTTGAAAGGGGTGACATTGATCAAGATGTATTATATTCATAAACTGCTTTGTTAAGTGGCAATTCCTTTGTTTAACTAAAGATAATTTCCCAAGTTGAAAAATCAATAAATAAAACAATGGCCAAATACAAAACATAGTTGTGTTATTGAATTCTATAGCTGCTTGGGAATATGGAGAGAATCTAAGATACTTCGTTTGATGAAATGCAAGGCTAAGAAATTTTCATCTACCTTTACTTGATATACATTGAATGAAGTAATTTCCTGTTCTACTGTTCAGTGGACATAGCAGTTATTATGAACTTTAATAAAAGGCATAAAACCACTATACTCCCCAAAATTGTAATAGGGGTTTTAGGTTATATCTATTATTAATAAACATTACCCTGGCCAGGCATTGTGGCTCATGCCTATTTCCCTTGCTACTTGGGAGGTTAAGGATGGAAGGATCTGGGTTTGAGGCCTGATGATGCAGAAAAGTTATTGATGTCCTTTCTGAACCCATAGCTTTGCACAATACCATGCACCTACCCTCCAAAGCTATACCCATGGCTGAGATTGAGAGGATTACAGTTTTAGGCCAACCCTGGGAATGAATGTCTCCAAGACTCCATCTCCATGTATGGAAGCTGGACATGGTGGTGATGCATACTTTGATCCAAGAAACAACAGGAAGCCAAAAGTCAGAAAACTACAGCTCAGACACTAGCCACAACAGAGAGTGAGACCCTATTCTCAATAATAACTGGCAAAAGAAACAGGGTATGAAGCCTGGATCATGCGGTAGAGCTCCAACCTAGCAAGAGTAAGATTCTGAGTTCAAATACCAGCCCTGCCACCACCACAAAAAATGCTTCACATTACTCTGTGCCTCTCTGAATTTAAAAAATTACCAAATTGTTGGTTGGGAGAAAGAATGAAGTTGAGCACTAGAGGCTCACACCTGTAATCCTAGTTATTCAGGAGGTTGAGATCTGAGGATTACAGTTCAAAGCCAGCCTAGTCAAGAAAGTCTGTAAAATTCTTTACCAAAAAGCCAGAAAGCCAGAAGGGGAGCTGTGATTCAATGGTATGCACTAGCCTTGAACTAAAAAGCTCAGGGACAGTGCCCAGGCTTTGAGTTCAAGCCCCAGAACCTGCACAATAAACAAAGGCAACTGTGATTTGAATTCAAGGCCTGCTGCCCAGTACACTACCACTTAAGCCTACCGTCAACTCCTGTCGTTTGTGTTATGTTTCTTTATGCCCTGTCCCTGGTTCATGATCCTTCTATTTATACTTACCACATAGCTGGGATGACAGTTACTTGCCACTGTACTCAGGCTTTGTTTATTTGTTTTCAGTACTGGGATTTAAACTTAGGATTGCATGCTGTTCCCAGCTATTATTATTGTTGTTGTTGTTGCTGTTGCTGGTGGTAGTGGTAGTGGTTGTGATGGAGTCTCATGAACTTTTTGTTTGGGCTGGCCTCAAACCACAATCCTTCTGATCTCTGCCTCCCAAGTAGCTAAGATTATAAGCATGAGCCACCATGCTCAGCTAGAAAATATTTTTAATAAATACAGACTGCTTTGCTTACTGCCAGCAGATGAGTAATGGTTTTAATGAGTAAAGAGACCTGTGAAAATATGGTTTTTAGACTATTGGCAGTGAGTGTGGGAGATAGAGACTACACTGAAACAAAGCTAATTTTTCATTTACTATTCATCTCTTTTGTTCAACTTGCTCATTTCCAATTTAATCTCACTCTTTTTTCTCACATCATTCATCTCACATAACTCACCCATGTGGTCAAAAATGCCTACCCTTTGCCAGGCATTTGGGCCACAAAATTAAATAAGAAACATTCCCTGTCCTCAAAATCTTTACAATGCAATGAGATAGACAGAGGAAAGTGGCTTTCAATTTCGTGTGATAAGTCTTATGACACGAATAAACACAATAATGCTCAGGAGGAAAACTGTGGAACTACAGATATTTCAGAGAGACTGGAGAGACAGCAGGAAGTAAACAGAGATGCAGCTTCATAGGTATGTAGGAATACCTAAAAAACAATACCTGATTGTTTTAAGCAGAGAAGTGACAGGTACACATTTTAAAGCAGTGTGCACTGTGTACAGTTAATATGGAGAGAGTTGGGAGTTTTAGTAATTCATGTGATACATGTTGCAGATCTGAAGTGAGATAGTGGTATAGTGGTGTGTGGCTGGAGAAAAGTGGATAGAATGACACAAACAGGAGAAAAATGGGTAAAAATTAGGAACTGATAAGTGGAGTAAGGGAATAAAGGGGGTGGAAGGCATGAAGGTGGAAACGGGATCTCTGTCTTGTATACAGGGGTAGGAGTGACACTATTCTCTAAGCTTCCTTTAGGAAAACAGGGAGAATAATAGATTTGGAGGGATGTGATCCTTAAATAGTCTGTCTCTTCTGATGCTCTAAAGTCTTTATTTAAGCTATGACTTCATTTTAGAAAATCAAGTGAAGTCAGATGCTAGAGAATATGAGTTCTACAGCTAGAGGCTGCAGTTCCTGAAGAGTGTCAGAGTCAGCTGGGTGGGCAGTTCCAGACATCTCCGTTCAGACTCAAGGTCTTTGACATCGATGGGTAAAGTCCTGGTCTAGTTCATCAGTGCTTGGGGTCTTTTGGATCTTTTCATCAAGAGATGCTACATGGCGCCATGTTTTATCTATTGCTCACAGCACATCCTCAATCATTCCTCTGTGTTTTTGCCTGTGTTAGTGAATAATGTAGCATGTTGAGTTCACTTTGGATCCCTTAGAGGAACTTTGAACACAGCTGGTTTGCAAAGGAATGTTAAGGAGTAATGCTGTTCCATGCTCGGGGCAATCCTACTCTAAATCTGTTTCCTATCAATTCATGACATGGCCTTCCCTACTGCCCCTATTATAATTTATTTTTCTTAATCATTTTTTAGGAACAACATCACTAAAAGGCTTTTCAAAATGCATATAAATTATGTTCACTAAGTCAATGTTTGCTATTATTTATCTTAAAAAGAAGTAATTTGAGCAGGTCAGCAGTCATGATTTTCCTTTCATGAGTCTGTGTACTTTGTGTGGATTGAGTACTTAAATCTCCTCTCACTTATTTTATAAGCTACGTGGATATTCCAACCTTTAAAAATATACAAATTTTAGGACCCAAATATTTTACACATTTTTTGTGGTAGTAGATTTTTTAAAAGGAAATCTGAATGGTGGGAAAGGAAGAAAGAATTAGCTGGAATATTTTTAATAATCTGGAAACAAAAATGGTAATTCTTGAAAGTCAAAGTACATTTTAATTTTATTGCTGCATATTATCAACAAAATGACATTGAAGTTACTAATTTCTTATATTTTCATGGCATATGCAAAGATTATTTAAATGAAGCAGAATATATCCCAGCATTTGGAGGACTAAAATCTTGCTAAATATGAATACATTTTTAAAGAATATTTGATTGCAATCCACTTGAAATATGCTTAGCCACCTGTCCTGATCTCTTACCTGTGCCTCTCTGAATATATATGGCCCTAACTCTTTCCTGTGTTCAATAATCTTCTGGGCTTGCTCTATTGGAATGTCAATTTGTAAGGCGGGTGGAATACAGGAGTTAATGAAGCAGTTGATGATTGTCGTGATCTTCTGTTGGATGACAGACTCACTACAATGGGAGTGGCACAAATCCTGAATAAAAAGGGAGAAAGACAGAATAGAATGATTAGTGTATTACTAGAACTCTTTACCAAGCTTGTCCATGTTTCAGGTAATAAAGGTTTACATCAGGTACTGGGACATGTCAGGATTGTCTTTATAAAAACACAATATTTGGGGCTGGGGGCATGGTTCATGTGGTAGAATACCTTTCACATAATCCTGATCACCTATTTTCCCTACACAAAGGAACAAACAGCTTTAGTGCCTATTCTGATTTACTTAACCACTATATATTGAGTACCTGCTCCATGCCAGACACTGAGTTGAGCCTCCAGATACCATCCGTGCCCTTAAAGGGTTCAATCTCTATGCAAGAGAATTCTGGGACACTTTCCTAAGACTTAGGATAGCAAATAAGTGTTACGTAGGCAGATCTCCCTGAGGGCTGTAGGAGAAATGCTGACTTGAGGCACTAAATCCGGTGGATTCTACAGGAGTGTGCACAAGTTTTCCCATGTGCACTGCTCCTTGAGAAGGCTAGCAACAGAAGTGAGCTTGGTGGTCTTTATAGATTGTTTGGTATTGATATTGTTTCAGCTATCACCTCACACTATCCTCTCTATAAAAAAATATAAAAATAAAAGCTCTGCATTAGCATGAGCCAGTTTTAAAGTCACAGATATAAGGTTATTTTTCCTTTTTCTTAATAAAGAGATAGATTAGCTTGAATTATAGCATTTTTATGTTCAAGATAGGTTCTTAAATCAGTTAATAGTAAAATTCGGAAACTTCTCATTTCTAAGACAGAAATGAGGTAACTTTATATGCAAGTCTGTGTGTTCTGGTACTGGGCTTGAAATCAGGGCTTCATGATCTCACTTAGCCTGTTTATGCATGACTTGTGTTCTACCACTTAAGCTATGCTTCCAGCCTAGCTTTTTGCTATTTATTGGAAGTAGAGTCTCACAACTTTCCTACCTAGGCTTTCTATAAACTGTGATCCTCAAATCTCAACCTCCCAAGTAGCTAGGATTACAGGTATGATCCACTGGCATCCAGCTTCCTTCTAGTAAGTTTTTTATTTTATTAGGTGATGTCCAGAGGGGTTGCAGTTATGTAAGTCAGGTAATGAGTATATATATATTTCTAACAATGTCACCCCTCCCTCATTTTCTCCCAGTTTTTTTTTTCCCTCCCAACACCTCTCCTCACAAGTTGTTTGTTTTGGTTTTTATTTTGGGTCCGGTCATGGGGCCTGAACTCTGAGCCTGGGCGCTGCCCCTCAGCTCTTCAGCTCAAGGCTAGCGCTCTACCACTTGAGCCACAGCGCCACTTCCGGCTTGTTTTTTTGCTTATGGTTGCTGAGGAATCGAACCCAAGGCGACCTCAAGCATGCAAGGCAAGTGCTTTACCACTGAGCCACCTTCCCAGCCCTCTCTTTACAAGGTGTACAGTTCATTTCCAACATAGTGTCTAGTATTACTGAATTAGTTCACCCTTTGTCCCACGCTTTCTGTGTTTCCTTTTCCCCTCCCCAAATCAGATAAATTTATATACAGGACAAATAGTACAAATTTTCTGTGATTCTTTCAGTCTAGGAGAGAAGTCCATATTACCATTTTCCTAGCATCCTAGGCTTTCTACTGTGTGGTCCTCATCCCAGTCTGACCGCTGCCTTGTTTACCAACCCTATGTCCCTCCCTTGACACCATAAGCTCTAAGAAGAGGACTGTTTTCATTATTGTTGTACACTGAGGATTCAGCCTGGCCCTCACAATTTTTTTCTCTATGGATGTACACAGGAACATATATTTTAGATTAAATAATACTGCTTTCTAGTACCTGGTTTAAAGAAATAAAATATATAAGCATATTTTCTATCATTGATTTTTCTCCTACGACATATTTTTCTTATTGACTGAAGAGTATTCAGTTAAAAGAAACATTATAATTAAGTAACCAATGTTCCATTGTATATCTGAATCTGTCTGATTTTTCAAAGTCAAGAAGAAGGCTCCACTACAATGAACACCAATCATATCTTTGCAAATTGCCACAGTTATTAACTGGGAGCAGCATAGCTTTGTGGCTAAAGAATCCTCAAGTCTTGGGGGGAAGTGTGGATGGTACATTAGTAGATATGTGAGTTGAAAACAAAGTGAAAACTAATTTTATCAGAGCAGGTATTGGTGGTTTACACCTGTAATCCTAGCATCAAAAGGCTGATATCTGAGGATAAAAGTTCAAAGCTAGCCTGAGCAGTAAAAAAAAAAAAAATCACTGAGGCTCTTATTTTTAAATTAACCACCAGAAAAAAGTTGTAGAGAGTCAGCCTTGAGCAGAAAAGCTAAGCAAAAGCACAAGGCCCTTAATTCAAGCCCCAGTACTGGTACAAAACAAACAAACAAAAGATCCATTCTTGGCTAATTCCATGTCTTGGTTATAGAAAATAGTGCTGCAATAAACATGGTGGGTGATGACTTTAGTGTATCCCTGTTTGTGCTCTATTGGGTAAATGCCCAGAAGTGGAATTGCTGGGTCATAGGGAAGCTTTATGTTTAGTCTTTTGAGAAACCTTCATACTTCTTTCCAGAGTGGTTGACAAGTTTACACTCCCACCAACAGTGTAGTAGAGTTCCCTTTTGGCGACATCAAAAATGAGTAAAATGAGTACTAGGAAGTGTGTATTTGGGGTGGGGAGGAAGTGGGGGCGAAGACAAGAAGTGATGGGTAAAAGAATGAATGGGGGTATGAGTAGAATGCAGGCAAGAACTGAGAAAAATAAGGGAATGAGTGGGTAAGAAGGGGAGTAAAGCAGTTGAAGGGAGAGTAAAGTGGTTGAAGGGATAGCAATGTTCAAGATGGTATTGTATACATAAATTAGTTTGTTAAATGGCAACAAAAATTCAACACATAACCTAAAAATTAAGAAAAGTGAGAGAAGGGGTGGGGTGGGATGGGGTGGGTGAGAATGTTGAAAGTGTGACATTGATCAAGTGACACTGCACTCATTAACTGCTTTGTTGTATAGCAATCCCTTGGTACAACTACCTAAAGAAAATTTTAAAGCCATACTTTTTTTTTAATAAAACAGATTCTATCTCTTCAGGAAGATACTTATTTGGTGAAAATGCATATTACATTGAAAACTAGTGGCTCACACCTGTGATCCTAGCTACTCAAGGTGGCTGAGATCTGAAGAACTGAAATTCAAAGTTAGCCTGGGAAGATAAATGTGCAAGACTTCATCTCCAATTGGCCTGCAAAATGCCAGAGTAGAAGCATGGCTCAAGTGGCATAATACTGTGAACAAGAAAGCTAAGCAAGAGCATGAGGCCCTAGGTTCAAGCCCCAGAACCAGCACAAAACAACAAGAAACATAATGTATATTAATATGTTAAAAAAGTCTCAGTACTATCATTTTAGGGCTCACTCTTACTTTTCATTGTAAATAGTAAGTGTGACTAGAAAATGGACAATAAACATCTTGATACTTAAATGCTGGTATAGAGAAGATGGCCAGATTAAGGTATTTTATACAAATTTTTCATGAAAGATTTTCTCAAAAGTGGTTTTCTCTAACACAATACCTTATATTTTTGTACTTCTTGCCAAAAAAGTACTCCATTTTCTAATAAATCTCCTTTTAGAGCCACAAAACGTTGAAACTGTCTTGAAGTAACTGGATTCAATAATGCTTTACGAAAAGCAATAATTTCACAAGATGAAGATATCCACTTGCTCTCCACAGGCTGTCCAAAACAAAAAAATACAGAAAATGAGCTATGTTCTCAATAATAATAATAATAAAGTCATTGATTAGACTAAAATGATCAACTTCTATCCCTTTAATGTTAGTTATTGAAATTTATAGCACGAATACAATAGAATTTGGCAGCTTTTTTCCCTCTGATCTCCTCTCTTGTGTCATTTTTATTATTTATGACAAAAATTTTTAAAGTAAATTAAAAGAGACTTCCTTAGAAAGTAGAAAAAGAGTGACTGATAATTTACAACATATGAGTACATTGTTTAAGAATGCTAATAGATCAGTTTGGGACCACTGGGAAAAATGACTTTTAAGTACATTTGTGAATTCTGGAAAGAAAAGAAAGTAAATCAAAAGGATTCACATATATATTGGGCTGTTTATTTTTGTTTTTAATTTTACTTTTGAATTAGTATACATCAATACTATGACGGGGTTCATGGGGACAATTCTATGTGTACAGTTGTGCTTTGAGCAAGTTCACACCATCCACTCAAGTGCCCTTCTTCCTCTCTCCCTTTTCAAAGTGTTTCATGGGGTTCATTATACGCTGTGTTCACATACATATAAGTACAGTATTTCACTTCTCAGCATCCTCCTCTCTCTCTCTCTCCTGCTGGCTCTGAGATGGACTGCCTCCCTTTTATATTCATGTCTCATTATCATTCATGTTTTATCTATTTTTATTTTTCAATTTTGCATTATTAGAAATTATTGTTTATTTATTTATTTTATATGGCACTACTGAGGTCTGAACTCAAGGCCTGTGCTTGCTGGGCACATGTACTTACCACAGAGCCATGTGTCCAGCCACCTGGTTACAGGTTTGGGCTACCATGTGCCTATTTTAGGCTTTCTATCACAGTTTAACAGGTGCATACCACTGCTCTCCGCTCTGGGCTGAACTTTTCTGCCTCAGCTGCCCTATAACTGTGATCCTTCCAATCTCAGACTTTCAAATAACTAGGACTATAGTCTGGCACCTGGCTTATTTATTTGATTTGATTTGATTTTGAGAGGGAATTTCAGTATGCAGTCAAGTTATCCTTGAATTTCTCATCTTCCTGCCTCAGTCACAGGTACTGGGTTAGGCATGGAAAAACATTCCTACGTTTAAAAAAGTGCAAGCAGGGCTGGGATGTAGCTCAGTGGCAAAGCGCGTGCCTAGCAAGTGCAACGTCCTGGGTTCAATCCCCAGTACCAAAAAAGAAAAGACAAAAAAAAGTGCAAGCAGTTGAATATTTAAACAATTTTAAAATTTGTTTTAAAAAATCAATTCTATATAATTTACATGGAAATTTTACTAAGCTGCATTGTAATTCTATCCTGGAAATACCATGTTTTCACATGAACATCTTTAAATTGTTTTAGTAATTATTAATAGGTATAATATAAGCATATAAGTGGTAATTAATTTTGTGATGCTGGGAATCAAATCCAGGATCTTACACATGCTAGGAAAGTACTCTATCATTGAGCTACAGCTCCAGTGGTAGCAATAGATTTTAAAAAAATGATTGAGGATTTGTTTCACATATCATAAAATCTAGAAGTATCTGTGGTATTTTCCTAAACTGAAAAGTACTGTAATCTACTCCTATTATATCTTCACCATTTTGAAATGTTTCCTTTTTATTCTTTGCCCATTTTAATTTTTCTTTGCCCATTTAAAAACCATACAATTTCCTTTACCTTCTCAGATTTAACAACATAAAAAAGATTTTATTGAATTTAGCAAATAGCTTTCAATTTTATTGAAGTTTCCCAAAGCTGACTTTCGCATACAACCCTGTAAGGATCTATCACTCCAAAGGCAACAGTTTAGATGACTTACTTACAAATTATACTAATGATTAAATTACATGAAAAATATCTATTGTTGACAATGCATTAAATAAATTCCTTGAAAGAAATCATATGTGACCAGCATTAGAACTGTTTAAGGGAATTATTTCAAAAGTGCTACAGGAACGCAAAGGCAGGAGTGACTAAGTCTGCCTGGAAAGGGGAGGGCCTCCACGGTGACAGTGAGTTGGAACTGCAAAGCGAAGGCCACTCTGCTCAGTCCGGATGAGCGCCGTGGCATTAACCCAGATAAAGTGCTGAGATGTCTATCACTATTTATTGAGGCACATGCCATGTTCTGTGGACTAAAACTTAAGACCCTTAACATCTGGTCCATATTACAATGATAGCCTTATAAATAGAAACAACTATAAGTTAGACTGGGATGTTTATTTAAAACCCACTCAACAAATAATGTTTTAAGACCTGCTTCTTAAGATAGTAAAACTTAGTAATTTGACTAAAACCTATAATTTAACTCAATTGAGCATAATACAATATATAATGCACAACAACATAAAATACAAGCTCATTCAATTTAGTATTCCAATTAAAAATAATTGAAAAGTCATTAAAAAATTACTTCTTTCAAAAGGAAAATATCAAAGTAGACTCTATACCCTAACTACTACATGCACTCCACTAACATTCTGATACATTTATTATTATTATTGCCGGTTGTGGGTCCTGAACTCAGCCTGGGTGCTGTCCCTCAGCTCTTCAGCTCAAGGCTAGTGCTCTACCATTTGAGCCACAGCACCAATGGCTTTTTCTGCTTATGTGGTGCTGAGGAATTGAACCTAGGGCTTCATGCTTACAAGGCAAGCACTCTACCACTGAGCCACCTTCCCAGCCCATTTTTATTTTTATTAGTTTGCAAGAGTTTACTTGAGTCTCGTTTGACATTCCATCATGTAGGTTCAGAAAAAAAAAAAAAAGGCTGTGTGCCTCATGCTTGTTAAAAAGTAAAATAGGCAAATAGCAAAGTATCATATTATAGTGATTTTAATAATTGTTAAAATAATAGTCATAATACTTTTAAAGTTAAACTGTAATTGTAAATAAAGGAAATCATTGTAACATGAATTAACCTGCTGATTCTGCTGTGTGCATTCTTTTTGTGTAATCCACTCTCAGTGATAAATAAGCTACCAGACACTGGTGAGAACAGCTTGCCTCAATAAACCCATCATAAGCAAAACAAATGTTTTGGGTTTTTGGGGGGGTTTTTGTTTTGTTTTGTTTTGAGCTGGGGATCCAATCAAAGTCTGATGCAGAAATGTACATGAAGACCAATCACACTTCTACCATTGAACAGTTCAAGGAGTCCTTCAGAACAGAGTTCTGACAGAATCACACATTCCCTCAAATTCCATCTGCCAAGAAAGAATGCTATGGGTAGTCAGTTGGTGGTTTAGAAATCAGGGAAGGTCTTTGAACAAGAAGGGAAAGGAAAAATAATACTTTGACAAACTGGAACTTAAAAGAGGAAGAGTATAATAATTACTTGCCTTCCAGACCCCGATTTTCCTTTCATGCTTCTGTTGTAAAAGCTCATCTGCTATGTCTTTCATCTGTATCTAAGAGCAAAACCAATTATTTCATCCACTTAATCAGAATGTTCAGGGTTTTGAAATTATTGATTTGTAGCTTATAAAGTGAGATGTAGGTTAGACTGAAAGAGAGTGCCATTCACAAAAAGAATTAGAGAAATTGAAGCCCTGCAGTCAGGACTCTGAGTTACTCATTCTTGGAACCCAGGGTCCTCATTTGCTAACAGTATTAGTACCCAACTGCTCTGCTCCAAATTAACCATCACAGTTTCACTTTGGCTCACTTACGTGACTCTGGAGTGATCATGATAACTGCTCAGAGTTTTGTGCCATTTTCATATTGGAGATTAAATTAATGGTCTGGCATTTATTAGGCAAGCACTCTACTTCTCTAGCTGCATATTTTTCTCCTACTAACTTTTTCCCCCAAAGAAACTTTCAGCAGAAAGAAACAAACAGAAGATACCATTGATGCTCTGTGAATTCAACCAGGCTGAGATGAAAATATTAAAATAAAAATTTGCGCCTACTCTGAATATCCATGGACCTTTTTCTTGTTTTTATACCATAGACAATACAGTATAACAGCTATTCAATCAACATTTGTATTGCATTAGTTTTACAAGTTATCCTGAAATGATTTAAAATATATGGAAGGAAGGATGTGAGTGGGTTATATGCAAATATTATAAGATTTTACATGAGGAATTTGAGCATCTTCAGAGTTTTGGTATCCACAGAGGTACTCCATAAACATCAAGAGATGACTGTATTTGTTGGAGTTTCTGCTTATATATAATAATATATAATATTTTATCTTAGAGAATAGCTCTTGCCAAATCTATGCTAAGTCTCTACTACCTTGTCCAAAACACATAGAAATGATCGAGAGAAGAAGGATCAGGATCACAAGGGCAGAATCTTTTTTTTTTCTTTTTAAACAAATGCTGTGGGTCAAACCCAGGGCCTTATGTATGCTAGACATGATTGTGTACTAATCAGTTTTAGCCCCACCATTAAGTTTTCTTGATAATCACAGCTCAGAACAGTGATCTAAGAATTCTTGCTGAGTTCCCGTGGCTGGCCTGGCCTATATCTTGTCTAAAGCTAGGATGTTACTGCTTCTCCTATGTGTCGTATATAAGATACTCCAAGACCATAATATAATAGTTTATACCACTCCTTTTGTTTTTTGTTTAAGGTCTCCAGAATTAGTTTATTTTGCTGATCACCCAAAGAATGCTAAGTCAGGAAATAACTACAAGTTACAATAAAATTGCTGTGGTAAACATAATGAGAAAATGTGATAAATACTATTAGTAGGCCCAATGTCGATATAATTGGCTTTGGAAAGAAAACTGGAATTGCCCTAAAGAAAAGGAATAAAGAAATTTGAGAGATTATTTACAGAAACATTTTGCCTAAAACAAGTGAGCTTTTCTCCATGCTAAAAATTCTGTTTTCCCCTAAGTTGTTCAGCTCAAAAGACTAAGGATATGTCCAATTCTGTAGGTCTCAAAGTGTCTGATCAATTGATTTCATTGTATCTGAAAAGGGAAATCATTTCAAATAGTTCCTAGTTACCATTAAAGGTATTTGTCTTTAAGATCCAAAGTTACCAGTTTTCTGACTGATTAGACTTTCCTGTTTTTAGCTATACTAGGGACATTTGAATGATGCAATATTTGTTTTAATTTTTTTTAAAAAAGCAAAACAAAAACCCATTTTACAAAGTAAAAATCCTCTCCCTGTCCAAATGCATTTCTAAGAAGTATATTCTTCAGGATGTTTTTCCTGGTTGGTTGATAGGCATCTCAACTGCTATTAAAAGATTACACATTTATATACCTTTATCTTTTGACGTGCTGCAAACTGTTCATTTGCAAGAAACAATGGCAGCCACACATTTTCTAGCCTGTTCAGGACATGTTTCTGAACTTCAACTAGAACAGGTGCATCCAGCTGTTCATGCAGAATCTTCCCCCAGCCACCACTTAAACGCATTATCTAAGAAAATAGGAATGAACCAGAAACTACAAGTTTGTATTTAGTTAAAGAAACACTAATATTCATTTACTCCAAAAAACAAACAAATAAACCACCATTTACAGTGTAAGTGACAGTTGTCACAATTTTCATTCTTCATATAACATCTTCTGATTATATTGTCTATAGAAACTACAGACAACTTACCCAACATAAACAACAACAAACTGTGGGTTTTGTGGCAGTTGTTCTCGATGTATGATTTTGCTTGCTATGAAATATTGAAAAGTATAGGTGTGGGATTTGTGTATTTGTGAGCTCGTGTTTAGATGAAATCCAATGCTTTATGCATGCTAGGCAATTGCTCGACCACTGAGCTACATCCCGGCCCCCAGGAATCCGGCATGAATAACAAGCAAGGCATTTTTCTTCATTGACTTAGTATCTTCAATTATAAAATGAGGGCATTAATCAATTGATTTTTTTTCCTAAGTAATCTTAATAGCATTTTGTTCTGTATGATTCTCATCAAATTGGTCCATTGGAGAAAGCATGTTTTTGTTTTTGTACGTGAGGAAAATGAGGCATCAATTACTTAAAAGAAAACCTTGAAAGCCAGGCACCAATTGCTCACTCTTATAATCCTAGCTACACAGGAAACTGAGATCTGAGGATTGCAGTTTTAAGCCAGTCTGTAAGACTCTTTTCAATTAACAACCAAAAAGCCTGAAGTAGAGCTGTGGCTCAAGTGATAGAGTGCTAGTGTTGAGCAAAAAATCTCACACTCTAAATTCAAGCCCCAGGACAAAAAAAGACAACCTTAGCCAGGCGCCAGTGGCTCACGCCTATAATCCTAGCTACTCAGGAGACTGAGTTCTGAGGATCACGGTTCAATGCTAGCCCAGGCAGGAAAGTCTGTAAGACTCTTATCTCCAATAAACCACTAGAAAACCAGAAGTGGTGCTGTGGCTCAAGTGGTAGAGCGCTTGCCTTGAGCTGAAGAGCTGAGGGACAGAACCCAGGCCCAGAGTTCAAGCCCCACAACTGAAAAAAAAAATCACTGAGGCTCTTATTTTTAAATTAACCACCAGAAAAAAGTTGTAGAGAGTCAGCCTTGAGCAGAAAAGCTAAGCAAAAGCACAAGGCCCTTAATTCAAGCCCCAGTACTGGTACAAAACAAACAAACAAAAGATCCATTCTTGGCTAATTCCATGTCTTGGTTATAGAAAATAGTGCTGCAATAAACATGGTGGGTGATGACTTTAGTGTATCCCTGTTTGTGCTCTATTGGGTAAATGCCCAGAAGTGGAATTGCTGGGTCATAGGGAAGCTTTATGTTTAGTCTTTTGAGAAACCTTCATACTTCTTTCCAGAGTGGTTGACAAGTTTACACTCCCACCAACAGTGTAGTAGAGTTCCCTTTTGGCGACATCAAAAATGAGTAAAATGAGTACTAGGAAGTGTGTATTTGGGGTGGGGAGGAAGTGGGGGCGAAGACAAGAAGTGATGGGTAAAAGAATGAATGGGGGTATGAGTAGAATGCAGGCAAGAACTGAGAAAAATAAGGGAATGAGTGGGTAAGAAGGGGAGTAAAGCAGTTGAAGGGAGAGTAAAGTGGTTGAAGGGATAGCAATGTTCAAGATGGTATTGTATACATAAATTAGTTTGTTAAATGGCAACAAAAATTCAACACATAACCTAAAAATTAAGAAAAGTGAGAGAAGGGGTGGGGTGGGATGGGGTGGGTGAGAATGTTGAAAGTGTGACATTGATCAAGTGACACTGCACTCATTAACTGCTTTGTTGTATAGCAATCCCTTGGTACAACTACCTAAAGAAAATTTTAAAGCCATACTTTTTTTTTAATAAAACAGATTCTATCTCTTCAGGAAGATACTTATTTGGTGAAAATGCATATTACATTGAAAACTAGTGGCTCACACCTGTGATCCTAGCTACTCAAGGTGGCTGAGATCTGAAGAACTGAAATTCAAAGTTAGCCTGGGAAGATAAATGTGCAAGACTTCATCTCCAATTGGCCTGCAAAATGCCAGAGTAGAAGCATGGCTCAAGTGGCATAATACTGTGAACAAGAAAGCTAAGCAAGAGCATGAGGCCCTAGGTTCAAGCCCCAGAACCAGCACAAAACAACAAGAAACATAATGTATATTAATATGTTAAAAAAGTCTCAGTACTATCATTTTAGGGCTCACTCTTACTTTTCATTGTAAATAGTAAGTGTGACTAGAAAATGGACAATAAACATCTTGATACTTAAATGCTGGTATAGAGAAGATGGCCAGATTAAGGTATTTTATACAAATTTTTCATGAAAGATTTTCTCAAAAGTGGTTTTCTCTAACACAATACCTTATATTTTTGTACTTCTTGCCAAAAAAGTACTCCATTTTCTAATAAATCTCCTTTTAGAGCCACAAAACGTTGAAACTGTCTTGAAGTAACTGGATTCAATAATGCTTTACGAAAAGCAATAATTTCACAAGATGAAGATATCCACTTGCTCTCCACAGGCTGTCCAAAACAAAAAAATACAGAAAATGAGCTATGTTCTCAATAATAATAATAATAAAGTCATTGATTAGACTAAAATGATCAACTTCTATCCCTTTAATGTTAGTTATTGAAATTTATAGCACGAATACAATAGAATTTGGCAGCTTTTTTCCCTCTGATCTCCTCTCTTGTGTCATTTTTATTATTTATGACAAAAATTTTTAAAGTAAATTAAAAGAGACTTCCTTAGAAAGTAGAAAAAGAGTGACTGATAATTTACAACATATGAGTACATTGTTTAAGAATGCTAATAGATCAGTTTGGGACCACTGGGAAAAATGACTTTTAAGTACATTTGTGAATTCTGGAAAGAAAAGAAAGTAAATCAAAAGGATTCACATATATATTGGGCTGTTTATTTTTGTTTTTAATTTTACTTTTGAATTAGTATACATCAATACTATGACGGGGTTCATGGGGACAATTCTATGTGTACAGTTGTGCTTTGAGCAAGTTCACACCATCCACTCAAGTGCCCTTCTTCCTCTCTCCCTTTTCAAAGTGTTTCATGGGGTTCATTATACGCTGTGTTCACATACATATAAGTACAGTATTTCACTTCTCAGCATCCTCCTCTCACTCTCTCTCCTGCTGGCTCTGAGATGGACTGCCTCCCTTTTATATTCATGTCTCATTATCATTCATGTTTTATCTATTTTTATTTTTCAATTTTGCATTATTAGAAATTATTGTTTATTTATTTATTTTATATGGCACTACTGAGGTCTGAACTCAAGGCCTGTGCTTGCTGGGCACATGTACTTACCACAGAGCCATGTGTCCAGCCACCTGGTTACAGGTTTGGGCTACCATGTGCCTATTTTAGGCTTTCTATCACAGTTTAACAGGTGCATACCACTGCTCTCCGCTCTGGGCTGAACTTTTCTGCCTCAGCTGCCCTATAACTGTGATCCTTCCAATCTCAGACTTTCAAATAACTAGGACTATAGTCTGGCACCTGGCTTATTTATTTGATTTGATTTGATTTTGAGAGGGAATTTCAGTATGCAGTCAAGTTATCCTTGAATTTCTCATCTTCCTGCCTCAGTCACAGGTACTGGGTTAGGCATGGAAAAACATTCCTACGTTTAAAAAAGTGCAAGCAGGGCTGGGATGTAGCTCAGTGGCAAAGCGCGTGCCTAGCAAGTGCAACGTCCTGGGTTCAATCCCCAGTACCAAAAAAGAAAAGACAAAAAAAAGTGCAAGCAGTTGAATATTTAAACAATTTTAAAATTTGTTTTAAAAAATCAATTCTATATAATTTACATGGAAATTTTACTAAGCTGCATTGTAATTCTATCCTGGAAATACCATGTTTTCACATGAACATCTTTAAATTGTTTTAGTAATTATTAATAGGTATAATATAAGCATATAAGTGGTAATTAATTTTGTGATGCTGGGAATCAAATCCAGGATCTTACACATGCTAGGAAAGTACTCTATCATTGAGCTACAGCTCCAGTGGTAGCAATAGATTTTAAAAAAATGATTGAGGATTTGTTTCACATATCATAAAATCTAGAAGTATCTGTGGTATTTTCCTAAACTGAAAAGTACTGTAATCTACTCCTATTATATCTTCACCATTTTGAAATGTTTCCTTTTTATTCTTTGCCCATTTTAATTTTTCTTTGCCCATTTAAAAACCATACAATTTCCTTTACCTTCTCAGATTTAACAACATAAAAAAGATTTTATTGAATTTAGCAAATAGCTTTCAATTTTATTGAAGTTTCCCAAAGCTGACTTTCGCATACAACCCTGTAAGGATCTATCACTCCAAAGGCAACAGTTTAGATGACTTACTTACAAATTATACTAATGATTAAATTACATGAAAAATATCTATTGTTGACAATGCATTAAATAAATTCCTTGAAAGAAATCATATGTGACCAGCATTAGAACTGTTTAAGGGAATTATTTCAAAAGTGCTACAGGAACGCAAAGGCAGGAGTGACTAAGTCTGCCTGGAAAGGGGAGGGCCTCCACGGTGACAGTGAGTTGGAACTGCAAAGCGAAGGCCACTCTGCTCAGTCCGGATGAGCGCCGTGGCATTAACCCAGATAAAGTGCTGAGATGTCTATCACTATTTATTGAGGCACATGCCATGTTCTGTGGACTAAAACTTAAGACCCTTAACATCTGGTCCATATTACAATGATAGCCTTATAAATAGAAACAACTATAAGTTAGACTGGGATGTTTATTTAAAACCCACTCAACAAATAATGTTTTAAGACCTGCTTCTTAAGATAGTAAAACTTAGTAATTTGACTAAAACCTATAATTTAACTCAATTGAGCATAATACAATATATAATGCACAACAACATAAAATACAAGCTCATTCAATTTAGTATTCCAATTAAAAATAATTGAAAAGTCATTAAAAAATTACTTCTTTCAAAAGGAAAATATCAAAGTAGACTCTATACCCTAACTACTACATGCACTCCACTAACATTCTGATACATTTATTATTATTATTGCCGGTTGTGGGTCCTGAACTCAGCCTGGGTGCTGTCCCTCAGCTCTTCAGCTCAAGGCTAGTGCTCTACCATTTGAGCCACAGCACCAATGGCTTTTTCTGCTTATGTGGTGCTGAGGAATTGAACCTAGGGCTTCATGCTTACAAGGCAAGCACTCTACCACTGAGCCACCTTCCCAGCCCATTTTTATTTTTATTAGTTTGCAAGAGTTTACTTGAGTCTCGTTTGACATTCCATCATGTAGGTTCAGAAAAAAAAAAAA
>NW_012267233.1:11185977-11191471 GCF_000151885.1 Dipodomys ordii | reverse complement strand
GCTCAAGTGGTAGAGCGCTTGCCTTGAGCTGAAGAGCTGAGGGACAGAACCCAGGCCCAGAGTTCAAGCCCCACAACTGACCAAAAAAAAAAAAAAAAAAAAGACAACCTTGACTCAGCTATCATAAATATATATGACATCATCAACTAACGTTGGGATGGAGATGATGGGATGGCAGCAGGGATAGTGGTGTGGAGCTTTCTAACTAGAAAATAGAGGCATCAAGAACTAGTTCAACTTGTGTGCTTTTTAAACACACATTTTTATGACCCAAATCTTCTTTCTGAATAATTACTGACCTCAACAAGCTACTGATACATGTTTCCTGCTGTAAATCATTGTTTTCTATCTGTTTCTGTGTACACTATTCAGTTTTTCTAGATTGCTCACCAGAACAATCACCCTCATTTAATTCTCCTTTAACTTATTAATAAAATACTATGAAAGATACGGTGTTAAAAAAAAAAGGTCCTATCTTCAGTCCTCTAGAATAATAATAGTCAAGTGAATAATTAGTAATATTGTTCTTGGCAACCTTGGCATATACAAGAGCAAACTGGCTATACAACTGAAATTAAGATTAGCACAATTCTTAAAAAAAAAGATTAGTACAATCCTTATAAAATATAATGTGATATGGACATCCTCAAGGGATGACAGGAAGAAGTGTCAGTGGGAAGGGGTGACATTGTTCAAGAAGAATTATATTCGTTACTTGATGTATGGAACTGTAACCCCTCCAATCCAACTCTTTAATAATAGCAATCATATTATATTTTTTAAAAAGTCAGTGTGAAATTCTGAAGCAAGCACAAGCATTTGCTATCATAGTGATGGGCGAGTTTTCCCATCAACATGCTGCATGCACTCCAGAGGGTTCAGACAGTAGCATCAGATACCATGAAACCTCACGCAATGTAGCACAAGCCAAACAGAAAACAAATGCTCTCCATGTGTTTATTTCATACTTGTGCTTATTGAAAACCCAGCCACTTTTGCTAATGTGTCCCAGATTTGTATCTCAGGCAAGTAATGGGAAGGCATTTTTGTCATTTAGTTCTAGAATTATCTTAAGTTATTTAATTCTAGGATTGCTTCTCCTCCTTAATCCCAAAGATTAATGTTTATTTCTTCCCAGGCCAGAGATACAATTTAATTATTTGATTTGTTGTACTCATGAATGTCTCTTGAATTTTTAATATACTAAATTTAGCATTGAAATTTGTGTTTTATAAATGTATGCCTTTAAGGTATGTGTGCTTTTAAGCTCCTAAAATTAAAAAAAATCACATACTATGCATTTGACTCTAAATTAAATAAATTGTAGTCCTTAACTCTGTAGTAAAAAAACATAATCCATGAAATGAAAGTGTCACAAGAACTCTCAAATCTACTGCTGATCCTAATCTGGTTATAGGGGACTATAAATCAGATGGTATGATTGTTATTAATAATGATTAGGCTATAGGACTTTGATATAACAAAATGGTCAAACCCACATTCCTCATTAATGAATATGGTTCCTGAGATTAATGACATTGTAAACAGGAAGCCCATCATCAGGGAGTAACTAAGAAGCAAAGGTGGGGGAGGGTTAAAAGATGAAGAGAAAGATTAGGTTCAATGGTTGAAAGGTACAAGGGACTTTGTCTGTTTATCTCTAGAACAGTGTCTGATATCTCTAAGGTGACTAATTCAAGCACAATATGTATAAAGCCATGATTATACCCTCAAGTTTATTGAAATTGTCCTTAATATAGACCCAGATGAATAATTTATTTTTCTCCCATAAATTACTTCTAAAGTCATGTATGTTACACTGGAGTAAACTTTAAACACATTTACCTCATAGATACTGTGAATACTTAAATAAAATATCACAAGGGTGTAGTATCTAAGTCATATAAGCAAAGCAAAAGAAAAAGGGAAATTTTCATATCATTGGAAAAAAGAAATAAATTACCCTCATTTAGACTTCAAGTAGAAAATAGGTTTATGCTGATACCTCATTCTGCTGATATATAGAAGCTGGACTTTTGGGTCCAAAGAAATACCTTTTATTAAGGTATTTGTTTTTAATGTATATTGATTTTGCCTCTCTTTGATTTCGATCTTTGAAAACTATTCTTCGAAACTGTTCAATGTCTATCCAGCACATAAGGTCCATGCTAAAATAAAAACAAAGGAAAAAAATATAGCCCTTATTTATTTCTGTAAACTCTACTTAACACTAACAAATTACTGTTTTTGACAAAACTCAGGAAGTGGCTGCCTGGGCCAGTTAGCACATCTTCTTACATCAGAACTAATGAGTACGATGTGGTCTCTGATTCTATACTCAGCCAGTTAGTTTTGACTCTGTTATAATCCAAATCCCAGTCAAATGACTGATGGCTAGGAACTGGAACCAGAAAAATAATTTATCATTATTGGTGCTGTCTCTGGGTTCTTCCATTAATGATGGACTAGTTCCATCAATTTCAAATATGAGAAAAGATCCACACAGCATGTCCATTTGATAACAGACAAGATTTAGAAAAATCCCAATCACAATGAGGGGAAACTACATAGAGAAGTTTGGCTTCCAGTGTCAACCAGTTTCTGTCAACTTGAAAGAAAAAATATGACCATATTTCAGTTTATATTGGATAAATGTAAAATTCCAAGACTCTGTACAAACTCATGTTATTTCATTATATTACAATATTTTCAGTAATCTAGGCGATATGTATTTCCTATAGTTAGTAAAAAAAACATAAAATAGAGAAATAGTAGGAAAAGGAAATAAAAACAGTACACTGGTGTTTTAAGTCAGCCAGTGTTAAGTATCAACAAAAATCATGTAACCACTTAAAACATTTGAAGGTTGCTATAAAACAACTGCATTGCAACAAAAAAGTAATTCTACCAATTTCACATGATTATGCTCATGAGTTTTTACTAACAATGTTTAAAAAAAATCTAGCACCAAGCAAGATTATAATATAATGAATCAAAACCAGTACCTACGTAAAGTATCAAAAATAATACTTTAAGTAACCAATACATTTTAAAATAAATGTATTTCTCACCTTGAAGAATGAGATTCAAGAAATTGACGAAAATGTTCAAATTCCAATTTGTTTTTAAGCAGATCATTAAAAGTAAAATGCTTGTATTCTTCAGGAACATTATTCCAATATTCTGTTTGTTTAGAGACATTAGCGAGTGATAAAATACTAGTTCCAATTTCATCAGTGGTACCCTAATGACATAATACTTTTCATAAAAATCTCTTAAATGCAACAAATCATTTACAATTTTAAATAGAAAAATCACAAGAAAAATTAGCTATTAAGCTAAGACTGTTAAACAATTCAGTTGCAGAACTAAATAAAGAATCTAGGTGGCTCAGATTTAATTCATGTCAAATTCCTTTCCTTTCACCCCACCCTCTTCTTATAAACATTTAGCAAACATTTAAAGCATTTGTTTTAAAATACTAATTTTATTCTACTTCTTCTTGTAAAGCAGTAATATGTCTGTAGTAAAAAGGAAGAAATTGCAAGTATATGTAATACTACAATACAGAGATAACCATATTATATATAAGCATATTATATATAATAAAATATATACATGTCTTCTAGTCATTTATATCTATCTTCAAAAATGAAGATAGAATTATGCACCTACATATAGTTTTGTTAACAATAGATCATGAACACAAACCATTACCCTATAATTAAAAGTCATACAGGATACTTGTCTAATAGTTCATTCCTTAATGTAATTCTCATATACAAGGTAACTTTTCAGCCCTTTGATATTTTGTGGACATTTTATAAGGAATAGGCTTTCTCTTTGAAATGTCCTTCCTTAGATAATTCCTTACATAATGAATTAATTCTGTTTTTTAAAAAGTCTCATTATAAGTTACCAATATTTAAAAGTGAATTTTCCTTATATAGAAGGGTATGGAGAATGTTATAAATTTTATTTAGTTCATTAAGTTTTGATCCAACTTTTCAACATACTACCCTTACGGATTTTTATATCCTTTCCAAGATATTAATTAATAGCATGTTAAACAAATAGCTTCTGGGTTCACAAGGCACAAAAGGTTACAGTTTTTAAAATACTGTTTTTGTAAAACTTCATTGCATAAGAAAATTTTCAGAGAAGTACAAAGAAGAATGTTTAAAAAAAAGTCTTCTGAAATCTTACCACTCCGAACTATCTGTAACATTTTGGTGAATATTTTTCTGTTGTTAAATGTGTGACTATAACATATCTGTCAAATGTGGTATGCTAGGCAAAGGAACAGACACTGCCTATTCCCTATATTAAAAACACATGATCTCCTCAATGTGAGATCTCACCACCAGTAGAAAAGTGATCATCTTCTCTAGCATAAAAAGGTTGTTTTTGTAAGTAGAAAGTTGTCTTACCTCAGCTTTCTTGGAAAATGTCTCTTTATGCAAAGCTTGTAGCTTTCTGAAGTATGTAGAGTCTAACTGCCGAGTTTCTTCCTCCAATTGCACCTAAAATAATGAAAATGCTTGTAACATCAATAGCATATACACTGTGAAAGAGTAGAGAAACGAATTCACAATTGACTAAAATAGTGGGCTTGCACCAGCGATTCTTCTAGCTTTTTTTTTTCCCCCAGGGCTGAGGACCGAACCTAGGGCCTTACGTGTGCCAGGCGGGCGCCCTTCCGCTGAGCTAAGCCCCCAGCCCCCCAGCGATTCTTTTGGAGGCAAAACTAGAAAAACTAACTTAGTTAAAAAGACTAAATGTAGAAAGGTCAGACTTCAAATTATACGATTAAAATGTATATATTTCTGTGTAATGATAAATTGCCACAAATGACCACTTCTTTCTGGACACCCAATGTAAACTAATAAGCCAAATGTGGATTATATTTTCAATTTCTATTCAGTCATGATAATCATGAAGGTAGTCACTGCTGGATTCAGGGACAAAATAATTCAGAACAAGAAAAGGTTTCATATTGTTATTAGTCTAGGATAAAAGGATTTATTGCTATAACCTAAGAGGAGTCTGTCATCAAAGTAATCTTCATAGAAGGACTCAGTCTTTGGAATATGCAATCCATTATTTTATATTGTTAGAAGAACAAGACCACTCTCGAATTCTCTATTACAAGGAAAACCCAGTTTGGCTGGCTAACTGCTTGAGAACTTTCTGTATTTAACAGCTGGCTTTGCTAGTCTGCTTAGGTATCCTTTTGGGGAAAGTCTACATGATACAACCAGCTGGTCTTTTAGAGAAGTCCTCAACCTTGAATTTAAGGAAGTTTTAGAACTAAGAAAGATTTGTTTTTCCTCCTAATAAAAATAGTCAATAAAGCCTTTCATAATAATCATAGCTAATGACAATATTTTTTATTTGTCTAGGGAAGTTAGTTACAATTCTAACCCTTTAATGGCACTGCAGACACCATATACTTTGCATTTCTTTTATGCAATATATATATATATATATATAT
>NW_012267233.1:11115585-11185317 GCF_000151885.1 Dipodomys ordii | reverse complement strand
CCCCCATCAACGTTGTAAAGTTCGTTTTCGACATAACGACTTGTACATCTCATTGTTGCAATGGGTCCACCTGTATCCCTATTTAAACGATTTGTTTTTCCCCTTCCTCTCCACAAATTATACCGACATTAAATACAGTGAAAGCAGGGTTATACTGTGGGGGAGGGACATACAAAGCAACAAAGAAATAATCTTATAAATGTGTTAGAAACAATCGCAAGAAAGAAAAAAACATTTGAATACATATCTTAGGGTTCATTTCCCTAACATCACCTTATCTGATCTTTTCTGCTTTACTCAGACATATACTAGATATTGCAAATAAGGGAAACTATGGGACCTATGTTTCTTTGGGCCTGGCTTTGTCATCCTTGCTCACGGGCCATGATAATCTTCTCTGTATCATTCCAATTTTAGCATATGTGCTGCTGAAGCCAGCACAGTCGTAAGTTGTTTCAGTCACAATCCAGTAAAATAACTCCCCTCTTAGTTGTTTAGGTATTAACTCTATCTTGGTCATATAATTATCCTCCTGGTACAAGATGTGACCAGCAAATAGGTGGGTAGATATGCACGAAGAGTAGCAATATAGACAGCAGAATTCTGTCTGAAATGACTTCATGTTTAGGGTGCATACATTAAAAAATACCCAAGGACAGTTTTAATTTGTGAGTCAAAGCAATAAGAATAATGAAAATATTCAAGCACCAGGGCTTTAAATGACCTCTTTTTGAATGAAAAAAAAAAAAACACTGAAACTTTCATCCAATCAAGCAGTCTGAACATCTGGGTGTACTTTAAAATAGAAGCACTGAAGTCAGAGCATTGCCTTTCATAATACATAGGAAGCATTTATATTTTCCATGGGTGTAATATTTACTGTAACCCACCCAGCATAAAATGAAATGGTTTTTTTCCCCATTAATCAGCATTAAGACTACTGCTGAGAAATGTCAGGAAAGGACAAAAACAGTATATTTTCATGGCATATTTTGCTGGGTCACAGAAAATCAAAACTCGGGTTTCCTTCTTCTGACATATTTGTACAGAGAACCAAAAACAAAAAAAGACAGGGATTTACATCTTCTTTTAGGAGACAATAGAGAAACTGTCCAGAAACAAAAATAAATATTTTCCTTGCTTAAGTGGAATCTTCTCAAATCTTAATTCTACAGCCCAGGTGCATGTAGACCTTTTTTCCATTTTTCTCCTGTGAGTTTCTCCTGTGAGCAGCCTGGTGAAAAGCTCCCACCATTCCTTAGTGTCATCATACCTTTCTGTAGGTAACTTGGTCTGACTTCACCATCTTTGACCAGGGCTCCAGCAGGATGAGAAGAATATACTCCTCTGCTGTGTCAAAAAGGTCTTCAAATGGTGGTTGTATTTTCATATAAATTTCTTTTTTCTTTTCCTGTTCAAGTCCAATATCAAAAGTGGCTGATGGCGCAACGTAGGTGGCAAAAAGATACTAAGAGGGGGGAGGAGGAGGAGAGAGAGATTGGGAGAAACCACAAAAGTTAGCCCATCAGAGTCCTCAGGGAGGGCATTTGTAAACTACTGCGAAAAGGCAAACAAGCTTTTTTATTTTTAAAGATTATCTTTAAGTAGTTGTACAAAGGAGTTTCCATTTAACAAAGCAGTTTTTTAATATATCGGGATCAATGTCACCCCTTTCAACATTCTCACCCATCACCTCCCCTACCCACCCTTCCCCCACTCTTCTTAATTTGTAGGATATATGTTGTGTTCTTGACTGCGTTTCCCTCCTCTTTTCCTCTTCTTTGGTCTACCTCACCCCACTCCTTTCAAGTACCCATTTCCAGTGTTTATTTTGTTGAACTTCGACTGTCTCTCTAAGCAATTACAGAGTTCTCCCTTGAATCTACTGCATTTAATTCATTTCTATACCACCCAATGCATTTACTTATAGGTTAATAAGCCAAATTTAGCTTCTATAGCTAAGGAAAAACATACACCCTTTGTTTCTCTGGACCTGACTTACTTCACTTGACATAGTTTTTTTCAGGTCCTTTCATTTCTTTACAAATAATCCAATATCATTCTAATGAATGAGAAAAATTCCATTATATATGTATATATATGTATATATATATATATATATTTCTTGATCCATTCATCCATTGAGGAGTATCTGGGCTGATTCCATACCTTGGATATAGTGAATAGTGCTGCAATGAACTTAGTTGTGCTGGCAGCTTTATTGTAGCCTGGTTTGTAATCTTTGGGATAAATGCCCAGGAGTAGAATTGCTGAATCATACGGTACTTGAATTTTTATTTTTTTGTGGAACCTCCATGTTGCTTTTTTTCTTGAAAATATGGGTAAACTACTTAAGACAAAGCAGCTTTTTGAAATATAAAAACTAGTTTTGCTTATCTTTGTCTACTTTCTCATGTAAGTAGCATTTGGTCATTTTTTTTCACAGATGACAAAATGCTAAAGGTATACAATTATTATGGTCAATCTGAGATTACAAATATCCCTGTTCTCTTACCTTCACCAAAAAATGTGTGTACTTTGTGGAAACCAGAGGCAAGAACACAGTAGGGTTGGAAATCTGGTCCTTGGTCTTCTAGTGTAGACACCAGACCATTACCCTACCTAATTGAATTAGAGTTCTAAGACTCTTACTAATTTCCTTTTTTGTCCTAAAATGTCTCCATCCATCCTGGACTATGGAAGGTATACAGAAGGTGATAAGAATAAATGGAAATGACTGAGCACTGGTGGCTTAAGCCTGTAATCCTAGCTGAAAATGTGAGGATAGAAGTTTGAAATCAGTCTGAGTAGAAAAGTCTCCAAGGGGCTGGGAAGGTGGCTCAGTGTTAGAGTGCTTGCCTTGCATGCATGAGGCCCTGGGTTCGAGTCCTCAGCACCACATAAGCAGAAAAAGCTGGCAGTGGCACTGTGGCTCAAGTGGTAGAGCACTAGCCTTGAGCTGAAGAGGTATGGCTCAAGTTTAAGTCCCAGTACTAGACCTGGGCACACACACGTGCACATGCACACACACACACAAATAAAAATACTAATAATAAATGGATGGTACACACAGAACTTCAAAAATCTTCCACAATGTCTACCCAATGTTATTCATCTGTTTTGTCATTCAATTGTTTATGTATGTGGAGCAATTTGGTAGCATTTTATTTTAAAGTTTTATATAGTAGAGATGTCAAACCACTCTCATTCACAGATTTCAGTTTTAAACTGTTTGAAAGACCACAATGTTGAACAGCAGCACAAAATAGTGTTCAGAGGAAGGAAACACAAGAGTTATTTTAGATGTCCTGTTTAACTAGGTAATCTAGAATTTTTATGATTGTGAGGATTGGAGACTTCCTCCTTAAAACACTGTTACATAATCTGCTGGGAAGAAAACTACAAAGTGAACCATTTACCAAATGACTTGATAATATTTAAAATGAAATTGTCCCCTCCCCCCCCACTGTATGTGACAAAGTTTTCTAATCTTGGAATTAACTGAAGATAATGATTTGTAAATCTAACAAGTTGGGATTGCATCAGATTCAAGTCCATTCTTAAACATTGTCATAGTTTTAAGCTTTAAAGTACATAAGTCAAACTATCAAATTTAGGTAAATTAAGAAACTACAAATTAAAATTACCAAACTAACATTTTAAAATGTTTCTTGAGCTGAAGGTGCAGCTCAGTGGCAGAATGTGCCAAGCATATGTGAGGACTTGGGTTCATTCCCCAGCATAGCAAACTCCTGAGTCTCCTTCCTTCCCCTCCCCTTCCTTCTCTCTCCTTCTTCTTCTCCTTCCTTCCTTCCTTCTTTCCTTTTCCTTTTGGTTGTTACTGTTTTTGGCAGACAATTGCACAAAAATGCAGGTAATTTATTTGTCCTCCTACTTTCATTTACTTATTTATTTTCCTTCCTCACTGGCAGTAGATCAGAATACTGTTTATTATCACCTGAGTTATTTCTCTTTCTTCAAGCATCATCCTCCAGTATGATTCCTCGTCAGACTACAGAGTAAATTTATAGTGCATTCAACTGACGTACAGCACTTTAATTTCTCTAACAATCAAGTGTCAATCTTCAAGTGGATAAATGACTATATATACCAAACACAAGAGCTACACATAAGTACGTAAGAAAAAATTGAATCTTAAAATCTTTATAAAACAAAATGCTTAAAAAAAGGATACAGGTTAACCCATTGTAACAGTGAGATGTACAAAACACCAAGTTGAAAATGAACTTTACAACTTCGGCTGAGGGGGAGGGTAGTTGTGGAGGTGGGAGGGAAGGGATGGTAGGGGAAAACAAAGGAGGTGACAACAATGCTCAATAGGAAATGTACTCCTTACCTTGCTCATTTAACTGTAACCCTTCTGTACAGCATTTTTACAATAAAAGACATACAAAAAATATGTTAAAAATCACTACATTGAACTAAGCTGATTCAATGATGAAATACAAAGATTATATATACAGTCTGATTATCTATGTTTCAATATCCTGGGTCGTTTGCTGCTTTATTGGCCACCCAGCTCTTCCAGTTTCAACCACAGAGTAAATAACAATGCAGCTCATGGTGAAGAGAAACAGTGAAAAGGCTCCCTTCATATTCCAGCCAGCCACTCTCATTCACAGTAATGCAGAGATTCACTCATACACAGCTGTGGCTGACAGGATTCCAATTTAAACATTAACCTTCCATGCTTTAACAGCCCAGCAGGAAACATTTCCAGAAGGGACACAAGCATGGCCTGTCTGTGATCAGACTGCCTGGCACTGCACACAACATGGCTCTGAACTCCATCTCTCCTGGAGACGCTCAAAGGTTATGTAATCAGGAAACACACGCTGGGCGGCCTGCCGGCACCCCTCTACACCTGTGCCTGTGACTCACTTTCTTGGCAACTCTCAAAAACGGGAGGGAGAGCAACTCCTCTCCCGAAAAAAAAAAAAAGTCTTTTATGGTCTTGAAATTCTTAGAGTTCATTTTCACTCAGCTCTTAAGACTATCTGATTTTTAACAAGACTAGCAAGAAAAAAGATGTAGGATCTATATTGTGCAGAGAGGAGGAAATGTTGAATTAGAGGGGAAAAAAAGGATGGGGATAGAAATTGGAAGAAATGAAGACCAAAAATAACATAAAGGGGGTGGGAGAGGGAAAATGTTTTTTAAAATAATGCATATCAGTTGTACAAAATAATATTCCATTATGGCATTTTTATTACTGCATATTGAGTACAGTATAGGGTTTATTTAAAAAATGAAGATTCTATATATGAAAGAAAACATGTGATATTTGTCTGGGTCTGCTTATTTAACTTAACATGATGATCTAAATTTCCATCTTTTATTACTCAAATGACATAATTTCATTTTCCATTCATTTATTTGTTGATAACATTAACTTGCTATTGTGACCACAATAAATGCGAATGTGCAGATATCTCTATTGTATGCTGACTGACATTCTTTCATATGCATATACCCAGAGGTGGTAAAAACAAGACCATATGTTAATGCTATTTTTATTTTTTAAAAAACTTATCATTAGCTGCATTAATTTAGAGTTCCACTAAAATTGTAAAAAACAATGTTTTGATAAATATTTAACTTTCTAATAGGTATTAAAATATGAATGCTAGCCAGGCGCCAGTGATTCATGCCTGTAATCCTAGCTACTCAGAGGCTGAGATGTGAGGATCTCTGTTCAAAGCCAGCCCAGGCAGGAAAGTCCATGAGACTCTCACCTCTAATTAACCACCAGAAAACCGGAAGTGGCACTGTGACTCAAGTAGTAGAGTGCTTGCTTTGAGCTGAATATCTCAGAGACAGTGCCCAGGCCCAGAGTTCATGCCCCATTACCAACAATAACAACAACAAAAAGAATGCTATTTGATTTTCATTATATGCAGGGAAAATGTTTCTATATATATGCCTCTTCAAGGAAATTTCAGAGGCTTCATTAGAGACAATATTCTAAAGATAATATACTTTGTTCTGCACTACTCAAGAGATGGACCAAATAAATTATGACATTTACCATTGTAATTTACATCTTTTCTAATCCTTTCTGATACATAAGGCCTACAGAAATGAAATTGTTTTTTAAAATATCAAAAGCACAAGGGAAAAGTAAAGAAAGAAGTGACATTGTCCAAAAAAATGTACTCATAACCTTACTTATAAAATGGTAAGCCTTCTGTACAACACTTCATTAATAGCAATAAAATTATATATTTTTTAAATTTCAAAAGCAGCTGCGCACAAATGACTCATGCCTATAATCCTAGCTACTCAGTAAATTGAGCTCTGAAGATCGTGGTTCAAAGCCAACCAAAGCTTGTGAGACTCATCTCCAATTAACTACCAAAAAGGTCAAAAGTGGAGCATGGTTCAAATAGGAGAGTACTAGCTTGTAGCCATGCCAGGGAGAATGCCCTAGCCCTGAGTTCAAGCCCCAGGCCTGGCGCGCGCGCGCGCGCACACACACACACACACACACACACACACACACAGAATGAGAAAGAGAGAGAGAGAGAGTGAGAGTGCAAATAATAATGATAATGAAATACTTTCTACAACTGTTTACACTATTTAGGTTGGTCTTTGTACCAAAGACTGGCAGCTATGGGGTTTGACTCTATAGAGAAATAGCCAGAAACGCACTCTTCCTGTGCTAAAGGTGAGCAGAGTCTTGGGAAGGCAGCTTTTCTGTAAGTAGGGGCTTTTTGATGAGCTGCAGCTTGACACTTGCCTGTGTTCCAATGAAAACAAGAACAATTTCTGTACAGCCTTAAAAGGCAAAGTCAAGTATAATACTAAATGTTGTAGCATATGTGTTGATTTGTTATGTTCCATTTCAGCTGTTAGTTATGTTAATGAAATAGTTTCGCATATTTCCCCTTGGTTATTTATTGTAATGATCATGTGTATGTATCTTTCTATGATTGCCTGGTAACACAAATTGCATGATGTTTTGCTGTCACCACCAGGCCATGACTGGAAGTAAGAAAAGAAACATAACTTTGAAATGATATGACTTAAAATGAGCCCCTAAGTACACTATGGACAAACTTATAGTGTGCTATGAGACCTTAACATTAGCTAATTGGACATCTAGCAGATCACATCACCAAGTTAATTGAAACTGAGGCCACTAAGTACATTTTCTTTTGAATGGTCTAACCATGAAGATATGATAAATGTAATGATACAGTTAATTTCTTTGTTTTGTTCGTTACAGAAGGTATACATGTATCAAGTCACCACACTATACTCCATAAATATGCACAACTATGTGTTAATTTTAAAAATTAACTTAAACAATAAGTTTTCTTTTTCTTTTCTTTTTATTTTGTCAGTTGAGGGGCTTGAACTCTGGGCCTGAGCTCTGTTCCTCAGCTCTTCAGCTCAAGGCTGGCACTCTACCACTTGAGCCATAGCACCACTTCTGATTTTCTGGTGGTTTATTGGAGATAAGAGTCTCATGGACTTTCCTCCCCGGGCTGTCTGAACCGCAGTCCTCAGATCTCAGCCTCCTGAGTAGCTAGGATTACCGGTGTGAGCCACCAGCACATGGCTAACCATAGGTTTTCAATATAGCTTATTAAAGTAGTCCAGACATTAGAAGAGAACATTCATGCTTCAGCATTTTATGCTATTAACAAGTCCACTTTTCTTAGAACCATTTCTATAGTAGAAGGCATCTTAATATGCATCTTGCAAATTCTTCTAGTGATGCTCACCAAGGGAGTATAGGAAATAAAAAGCTGCCTGCTTGCCATTGCTGTTTCCTTCTACCTATGGGCAGATAGCTGGGGTTCTGCCTAATGATCTGACAGGGCAGAATCAACAAAGACCTGGAAAGAGAGACAGACACCCCACTGTTCTTCATAGACATAGACAGTTCTTCAGATGCTGTAAAAAATCCTCCAGCTACTGACATATGCAAAGCGTTTTCCTCAAGCTCATAGTAAACAATCAACAGGAACTGATCATTTTAGAGCAAAGCAAGTTTTCTTTGTAGGTGTAAGCTGGGCCTCTTAAGCAGTCTCTAAAAGACAGACAGTCCTGAAGGTGGTGGGTCAGGGTTTCCAACTCTAATATTACAGAAATTTTAAATGGAGATCAGACTGATACTTTCCTTGTCATTATCTCTCTCTTCTCACTATAAGCAACCATATGTTAGCTCATCACTGCTTTCAAGAGTCAATTCAGTCAATATTCAGAAGTTCTGTGAATCAATTGTTAAGCTTAAATAAATTGTATTTTTAAACTAAAAATGAATATTCAAGACCTCGTTGCTTCCTTATGACTCTATTGTTTTACTATTCTTCATGAACTTTCCTTTATTTACCTCTGTTGGACCTGTATGGTGGAAATATTGCATGGTGTGTTACTGAACCTCTCGAATTCTTCATCCAGTGCCAACACCATGGCAGGTTGAAATCAAGCACGTTGAGAGCACTTACACCCAGATATCAGATTCAGGGGGCTTCCTTTTAAATATTTACCACATCACTGATTACAAGGCAAACATAGTTCACCCTTCCTATCATGATCACTAAAGAAAGAGAAACTAAGTGGGAAAAAGGTGAATGATACTAGCTAAATTCAAATATTTCCTGAAGGTGAAGCCATAATGCTTGAATATAGCAATTCACAGAATATGACAATTAATGAGTTTTTTAAAAATAAATTCTGTGTGATTTACATCCATCTATAAAATTTTTGTTTAAAAAAGAGCCCTGTGCTGGCTCACACCTGTAATCCTAGCTACTCAGATGGTTGAGATCTGAGGATCAAGGCTCAAAGTACCTAGGCCTTGAGCTGAAGTCTCAGGACCAGCACACAAAAAGGGGAGGGAGAATAGTAATGTTCCTTTTAATAGTTACTTTAAAGGTGTGGAGCATAAGGGAGGCGGAGGGAGGGGTTGTCAAGAAGCTTATCTTTAAATTTGTCCCTACATTGTGAACAATAAAAAAGAGTGATGCTAAACTTTAAATGTTAAATTCAAGCTAAGCTTAATAAGTGAATCAGTCCTCCTAAGAAAGCACAAAGAATGGTTTTGAAGTAGAAACATTAAAACATTAAGAGAAATAAAATTGGTATTACTGGGTCTTCATTCAATATCTGGACCCTAAGGCAACCCAAATCACGTCACAGATAATCTTAAACACAACAAAGCACATGTCATTACTCTGTGAAACAACAAAACCATATTGCTGTACTTGAAGGCCGATAGCAAGCTAACATGTGATCCTTTCAACTAGGCTCAATAACTCTATCCTTGGAATTTATATAAAACAATGAGATGAACTTGTGCTCCAAAAAGCTAAAGGCACAAGAGTCCCTAGAGATATTTCTAAAAGGAATATAAATGCCATAATACAGGATGCTTTCAGAAATTTCAAAATATTTACTTCTGCAAAAAGACAAGTCTGTTTTCATAACCGTTCACAGCTCCAGTGGGCACAGAACATTATTATCTGAGTTCATGTGAGGCAGAAAATGAAAATAATGAGCAAGTTCAGCAATCCAACACTTTTTTTCTGGAGAAGGAAAAAATGATTATTTTTAATGACTTCTTATATCCCATTAGGAGCTCAAAACACATTACTGAGGAGCTTTGCCGAGAGGGAATAAATTACAGATGGAGCTTTTCCACAAAATGGATTTTCATGTGAAGAACCTTAGGCTTTTCAATAGGAATCTTAAAGATGAGATCTAGGGATTGCAACATCCCGGTACTGAAAGGCAAACTACTGCAGAGATCAACACAAGATGGAATTGCACAAAGAAGATAATGTGATGACAATCAAACAATTTCTGCCAGTGGCACAGACACTGTGAAGGAGAATTCAAAGCAAAAGAACCTAGGAAAATGCCAATAGGATAAAACAATAAAATAAACTTGAATCATTTTGGACAGAACAAAAAATCGGAAGGGAGAAACAGAACATGTTAAGTAAAGCCCAAAGCAAACTATAAACTCAGGGGATAGACTAGATTTTTAAGACTAACTTGGGCCATTGCTGCAGAATCAATCAAGTACACGATAGAATAAATTAGATAAGCAGTCTAAGGGAATCCAAGAAATAGGTGTTTGATCCCTTAACAAAAGCAAGGTGAGTATTTAATGGTTTTAACCTCTAGTAATTTCTTGGAAATCAATGAACAAGGAATAATTGAAAGAGTAAAGTACAATTATACTAACATTTTTAGTTCAAATAAAAACCCATCTAAGCTATCTATGCTAACAAAGAACAAAAGACTTGATATGTAAAGCCAGAGCATGAAATAACAACGAGAAAATTATGCGACATTAACTGGTAACTACACCTCAGAAAACAAGCTTTCATGTTGCAGGTTGCCTGAAGTCATAAGAGGGGTCATTAACTGTATGATCCCTGTGAATGTTCTCTACATCAAGATGTGTCAGGTTGACCAGAGGCCTAGGGGAGAAGACATCTCAAAACAATGGTTTAAGAACAAACAAGATCTGCCTCTTTGAGTTGTCTCTTTCTGGGATGCTGATCAACTTATCTTGACTAGAACATTTGGTTGTCAGATGTTCTGGTACCTTCATTGTAAATTCTGCAAGCTAGTTGTCTTTAGAAAATGGCTCCTAGGGAACCTTATGCATTGCTGGTGGGAGTGTAAACTTGTTCAACCACTTTGGAAAGCAGTATGGAGGTTCCTCAAAAGACTCCACATAGAGCTCCCCTATGACCCAGCAATCCCACTTTTGGGCATTTACCCAAATGATCACAAACAAGACCACACTAAAGCTACCAGCACGACTATGTTTATTGCAGCATTATTTACCATAGCTAAGATATGGAACCAACCCAGATACCCCTCAGTAGATGAATGGATCAAGAAAATGTGGCATATATACACAATGGAATTCTATGCCTCCATCAGAAAGAATGACATTGCCCCATTTGTTAGGAAATGGAAAAAATGATATTAAGTGAAATAAGCCAGGCCCAAAGAAACATAGGTCCCATAACTAGTATATGTCTGAGTCAAGTAGAAAAGGTCAGATAAGTTGATGTTAGTGGAAAGAACACCAAGATATGTATTCAAATGTTTTTTGGGTTTTTTCCTTGCATGCAATTGTTTCTATCATATTTATGATTTCTATGTTGCTTTGTATGTACCTCCCCCACAGTATAACCTATACTTTCACTGTAGTTGATGTTGGTACAATTTGTGGAGGGGAAGGGGAAAAAAAAAAAGAACAAATCATTTAACTAGGGATACAGGTGGACCCATTGCAACAATGAGATGTACAAGTCATTATGTCGAAAAACGAACTTAACAACTTTGGTGGAGGGTGGGGGGAGGGCTAGGTGGGGAGGAGGGGAGAAGTATGGGAAGGGATGGGAAGGGGAAACAATGCTTGATAAGAAATGTACTTGTGGGCTGGGAAGGTGGCTCAGTGGTAGAGCGCTTGCCTTGCATACCTGAGGCCCTAGGTTCAATTCCTCAGCACCACATAAGCAAAAAGGAAAAAGCCGGAAGTGATGCTGTGGCTCAAGTTGTAGAGCGCTAGCCTTGAGCTGAAGAGCTGAGGGACAGTGACCAGGCCCAGAGTTCAGGCCCCACAACCGGACCCCCCCCCAAAAAAAAAGAAAGAAAAGAAATGTACTTGTTATCTTGTTTATGTAACTGTAACTCCTCTGTACGGTATCCTCACAATAAAAATAAATAAAAAATAAAAATGAAAATAAAATTTTAAAAAAAGCATTAAGAAAATGGCTCCTATCTGTTCTGAATGATATCATGTTGGTTTCATAGTTCATGTTTCAAAAACCAATTTAGAATAGGTTTCATTGTTACTCTAGGCCAATTTATTAAGAGCTCTATGTTAGGAACTAACTTGGAATGCAGGTGTAAATGTCTAAAAAACCAGAATACATTTGGGTGATGGGTATATAAGAGCTCATTAAACTATTTTCACAAAAATAAAAAAGTTGTTTTAGAAAGAAAAAAAACACCTGGCTTGCATTATAGTCAAATAATCAATGATTAAAGTGTAATCGTTAGATCTTTCACAAGCCATTCCAATTCTGAACATACATTGTAATAGGTTATCTTCATGAACTCAAAAGTCTAGTATGGAAAATATTGAGGGTAGAATTTCACATATGTTTATAAAGATATAGTCAAATATTAAAGTTAAAGATTAAACATGGTAATAAATACTTTTGAAGAGGAAATTAATAACAGTAAAACAACAATTTAAAAGTTAATAGTGTAGAATCTGGAGTCAGAATACTTGGTTCTAATTCCAAGTTCATTGTTAACTTAATGAATGTCTTCCTAATCTCTAGAATGGGGATAATAATATCTATATCCTACAACTGTCAGGAATAAAAATATCCATCTTGATTATTGTAAGAGTCTTATATAATAATTGTTATTATAACAAAACCTAAGGCAGTAACATTAAATAACTGTCACACATAGTGATATTATTCAGAAACATTCAGGGGTTGGCCTTTCTGAAGATAACAGCTTTAAAAGAGGATATTTGAAGATCCTTTTTTGATTCATAATTCTATAGTATTTAGAATCATGTCACTGAATTTAGAGAGCTGGCATAGACATCAGTAATAGAACTGGGTAACTGTAAGCCAGAAAGCTGGGTGCTGTATAGGTTCTTATTGAATCTACTTCATTAGCAAACACAACCAAATGGGATGTGAGACCAAAATCCTGCTGATTCTGTGTGCAGTGATTCAGGGTATCCAGGAATCTAAGCCTGCCTGCCACTTGAGATACCATCTCTCGGGTAACAAAAACAAATAATGTAACAAAGCTTGAATAATATCAGCCTGGCACTCAAGAAATAGCTTAATTATGAAGGCACTGGAATTTACCACAAAGCAATAAAGAATTTCATGACTTGCCAAATTCACCCATCCTTACCGCCCTCCCCCATGCACATGCCTGTGACTCTTTTAAGATGGTAGTTTCTTCTTTTGTTTGTTTGGTTTTTTGTTTGTTTGCCAGTCCTGGGGCTTGAACTCAGGGCTGGGGCACTGTCCCAGGTGGTAGGCTAGTGTGCCACTTCCAGCTTTTTCTGTTTATGTGGTACTGAGGAATCGAACCCAGGGCTTCATGTATGCTAGGCAAGTGCTCTACCACTAAGCCACATTCCAGCCTTTTTTGTTTAGTTTAGTTTTTTTTTTTAATTCATCAGTTGGTAATTCTATATTTGTTTGCATTTGATTTTGCATAACACTGGTCTCTCGCATTATACTGTAAGCGTCAAAAACCATGTTAATCTTGTCTTCCATGGGATATCTCTGTCATGACACATTAGGTATTTAAATATTTATTGAATGGATGGCTTATTCTTAATGTTGTTGATGAATGAGCCTCATTTTGTCCCTAGTTATGTGACGTTGACAAGGTTAACAGGTCAAAGATATAGTTGTTTTTTATCTATACAAATAACATGTAATTATTATGGGTTGTACATAAAGTGAAATGTACAGTGGAAAAATAGCTACTTGAAATTTTAATGTTAAAATATATTTTAATGTATACAAAAATATTTTTCCACTCTACATTTCATTTGTGCATAGCCCTTTAAGATGTTTGCATCTATAAAGATCTCAGTGAAACTTCTTCACTTCTTGAGGATTTGAGGCCTAGGCTCCTGAGCCCACAGTTCCCAGTTTCCCACAGCACTACCACTTTTCCTAGCTCATGCTTTTCATACTAGCTTTCAGTACAGTCCTTAATTCTGTCTCAAGTGAGTTCCTTTTCTATCTCAGTCATGTATTTAGATGGATATTTGTTTTATTCAGTATTTCTATAATTTTTTTATAGAGGAAGAGTTCTCAAGTAATCTGGAAAGCTACCAGAAAATAAAGTCTCTGGGAGAAACAGTCACATATTTTCTTAGTATTCATAAACAACACCATAACAACAGGCTTATTATACCCACCTAACCTAGGGAATAAAACGAGGGCGCTTGTCTTGGCCTGGATTCTATGTAAGAGGAAAAAAATACATTTCCTGAAACTTTGCAATCATGTTTCCCCTCATGTGGGTTTGGTTTTCAAATTCACACTTGTCTAATTCCACATCTTTCCAAGATAAGAAAGTAGCACTGAAACTATGTTTAGCAGAAGTACATACAAATCCCCACTAATTCAAAGAACTCATAATTCAAAATTACAAAACACACAAGGAAAGAATCTACTATGTCAGCAGAACTAATAATTAGTTCTTCCAAGAACTATTCATCATAGCATTATTGACTAGCGTGGCAGTCAGGCTCAAGGTGGCCCCCGGAAACACAGTGGCTCCGGGTATCTATCTGTGTCCTCTCATCATTTCTCCCCACAGTATGGGCATAACACGTGCTGCTGCTGCTAACCAGCAGAATTCAGCAATGGTGATGACAGGTGTGCGATTACGCATTCTAGATCACGCTGCTAACACGGGTAATGCCCATTCTGCGAGGTGATGCTCTCCTTGACTGGCTTGGAGAAGTGCCATGTTGTGAGCAGCTATGGGGAGAGGGCCCCATGGCACAGTTCTGAGGGGGCCCAGAGCGCACAGCCAGCCAAAACCAGAGGCCCTCAATTTGGCAGTGTGCTAGGAACTAAAATGTTGCCACCGGTCATGTGAACACCAGTGCAGATGCTTTCCCAGTGGAGGTCCACATGAAAAACTCACCCAACCCTGACTGTGTCCTTGCTGAGGACTAGCAAAGCTGTGTCCAGAATCTTGACCCATATAAACAGGAGATAATAAACACATGCTGTTTTAACCCACATCATTTGTAGTGCTACTTTTATGCAGAAAAGATATCACTGCTGCAGATTATAACCCATGCTTAAAATAATTAAAAGATACAAAAGGAAAATTTAAAACATGAGGGAAAAGGACAAAAGGAAAAAACACCAAGAATATATAATGTTTAACAATAAAAATATATAATTCCTAAAATGATCAGTAGGTGAGGTTGAACAGCAGAATTAAGTCTGCTGAAGAAATAATATACAAATTGGCAAATAGGTCAAAGAGATTTGATCTTTTTAAATTTACAACACACGGCACAGATATGAAAAATATGAAAACTAGAGTGGGTTCAGTGGCTCTAACCTATAATCCCTGCTTCCTTGGAGGTAGAGACTGGGGTATGGCAGTTAGAGGCCAGGAGGGGCATAAAAGTTTACAAGACTTCACTTCAATGGTTGGGCATGGGTATACAGAATTGTCATACCAGGAAGAGCAAATAGGATAGCAGTCCAGGCCAGCCAGGGCTTAAAGTGAGATCATATTGAAAATAAGCAATGAAAAAGTGACTGGCAGAGTGGCTCACGTGGTAGAATGTCTACTTAGTGAGCACGAAGCCCTGAGATTGAACTCTAACACCACCACCACCAAAAGAAAGAAAAAAATAGTAAAACACTAAACAGAAAAATTCCACAATTCTCTTACCTCTGTCTCCTGAGTAGTGGTAGTACAAATGTGAACTATCATGTTTATTGATACAGTAGCATATAATTGTGCAAAACAGGACAGTTCCCATTTCTTATTTTTTTAGGGCTGGGAAGGTGGCTCAGTGGTAGAGTGCTTGCCTTGCATGCATGAGTCCCTGAGTGTGATACCTCAGCACCACATAAGCAGAAAAAGCCAGAAGTGGCACTGTGGCTCAAGTGGTAGAGCGCTAGCCTTGAGCTGAAGAGCTGATGGACAGCGCCTAGGCCCAGAGTTCAGGCCCCATGACTGACAAACAAAAACAAACAAAACCATTTCTTATTTTTTTTAATGTTGTGACTGTCTATATATAGTATGTCATTATTTAATGTAATTTAATTATATACTATATATATCACTTTATTATATACTATATGGCATATATAGTATATATAATATATAGTGTAATATATAATATAGTATAATATATACTCATATATTACATAATTATATAATATATAATACAATATTATATATATGGTATATGTCACTATTTAAAAAGAGTGGTGGATTCTAGCCAGGTGCTGGTGGTTTATGCCTGTCATCCTAGCTACTCAGGAGGCTGAGATCTGAGGATCACAGTTCAAAGCCAGCCCGGCAGCAAAGTCCATGAGACTCTTATCTCCAAGAAACCATCAGAAAACCTGAAGTGGCACCGAGGCTCAAGTGGTAGAGCACTCACCTTGAGCTAAAAGAGCTCAAGGACAGCACCCAGGCCCAGAGTTCAAGTCCTATGACCGACAAAAAATTAAAAATTAAAAAGAAGAAGAGTGGTGGATTCTGTTTAAACACACGGCTTGTTTGAGAAAGCAATCGTACCCGAATCTGTTTAATTCTATGGCTATGCTCTTCCACTGAAACAAGTATGTAATTGCAAATTTTAAAAAAGGTATAAGCCGGGCGCTGGTGGCTCACGCCTGTAATCCTAGCTACTCAGGAGGCTGAGATCTGAGGATCGAGGTTCAAAGCCAGCCCGGGCAGGAGAGACCATGAGACTCCTATCTCCAATAAACCACCAGAAAACCGGAAGTGGCGCTGTAGCTCAAGTGGTAGAGTACTACTCTCAAGTGGTAGAGCACTCGCCTTGAGCTGAAGAGCTGAGGGACAGTGCCCAGGCCCAGAGTTCAAGTCCCACGACCGACAAAAAAAAAAAAAAGGTGTAGAACCTAGTTTTCAACTTTTTACAGTGGTATAGGATCCCCTGGCAAACTGGTGCTAGACAGAGTTCTGTTTTTTTGTTTTTGTTTTGATTTTTTTAAGATCCCTCTGTAAACAATGACAGTGATTATCTTTCTCCTTGCCAAGACTATAAAATTGGTTTCTAATTATGTACTATGCTGCCTTGAGGTCCTGCAATGAAACCACAAGACTCTGCAGTCATGTTAAATCATTGTTACTGGTCCTCCCCGATCTGTTCTGCCATAAGATATTTCTATAATATTTCATGGGAGAATAAAACTTCGAGGTATATGCACAGAAAATCATGTCTCTTGGATTCAACTCTCGGTATCTTAACCTTTAACTTGGCAAATGTATTAAATCCACGCTCAATAGTAGCACACACACACGTGTGTGTGTGTGTGTGTGTGTGTGTGTGTGTGTGTGTGCGTGCGCGCATTTTGGGGCTTGAATTCAGGGTCTGGGTGTTGTCCTTGAGCTTCAGTTTAAGGCTAGTGTTCTATCACTTTAGCCACAGCTCCACGTCTGGCTTTGTTAGGAGGTAGTTTATTAGTGATAAGAGTCTCATGGACTTTCCTGCCTGGTCTGGCTTTGAACCACAATCCTCAGATCTCAGGGTTCTGAGTAGCTAGGAATACAGGCATGAGTCATTGGCACCCAGCTTCCAAAATAGCTTTAACATGCAGTGTCCATTAACATTATCAATCCAAAGATATATATTGTAAATGTATCCCTGAAAACATATGGTATTTTATTGCAAAGAAATTAATGATATTTCATGCTGTGAAACAAGCTTATAGGCTACTGATATTATAGGCAATTCCTCTATCTGGAGACACAGAAATATTGGACAATTAAAACTTAAACCAGTTAAGATTTTTTTAAGTAAATATAGTTGGACATGTATTTTCAAATAAATTCAAAACTCACATGAATTTCTTCCCTTTATTTCTCCCTTTATTGCTAAAAGTAAATATCTCTATTGCTCCTCTTCTTCCACCAAAAGAAAACTTAGGGCAAAAAACCATAAAGGCTATGAGAACACTCCAAAAGAATCATCTACTTCTGAATAACCTAAACTCTCTATACCCTGTGTTTTACAACCATTTATAGCTAGTCAAATAATAATACCATAACTAAGAATTAATTCTGTCTACCAAGTAGAGTGTCCTTCCTTATAAGTACATGGAAGCCTGATTAATTATTAACAAAAGAAATCCTACTTCATTGAGCAGCTGAGGAGTTTTAGAGGAATACTCTTTGTAGTAGTGAAAACATAATAAAAATAACGGATGGTACTGTAGCAGACAAGGGCAATAGGTTAGAAGGAGGAGGATAAACAGTGAATTACAGGTAAAGGATTAACAAGCAAAACAGTCAACTGTGTGGTCTCAGAAAATGGCACTGGTAAATTAGAGATTAATTTCATGGAGACATCTGGGCTATGTAGGAGCTGAAGTCCTTATTTCTCACGGTAAAAAGTACAAAGCTCTGTCACTGATTTATAAGACATAATTATTTGTGCCAGAGTCAGGGTGGTGGAACAACAGATAGCCAGCAGTATGCTCTGATGTCCTGAATAAGATTAATAAAATAATAAATAAAATGATGAAGCTAGTTTCCTCAGCAGTGTTTGGGTGGGGGGGAGCCCCCTGGGAATGGGTTATTCAGGGCTACAAGAATCCCTTAAGCGATCAACAAACAGATAGAGAAGTGATTAGCAGTTTTCCCGTCTTGGATACCTCTCTCCATAAAAGATCAGAGAGTCTAAGAATAAAAAAAACCAAAAGATAAGTCAGCTTAAGTCATAATTCTGTTCTCTTTCCTTCCTCCCACCAAGAGAGGCCACTCTCTCGGTGTCCCCATTTGCAGAGAATCTTCTGTTCCTCCTCTGCTTTAAAAAAAAAAATTCTTCTCTATTTTGCTTCAGGGTGGTCTGGAAATGTTCTCTCCTCTACTCTTTGAGTTTCTGTCTCATATGCTGTGTAACACAGAAGCCAAGCACCAACATGGGGCCTGAACACATACAGCAAGCAGCCTGGCATAGCCAACAGCTAATGTCTGCAGGAAGCTCAGACAACACTGGTCACTGCCATTGCTCCCAGCCATTCAGCTATTCACTAGGAGTCTACTCTCAGGGTTCTCTTTTAGATCACCCATAGATAGTCAAACGAGAGGAGGAAAGGAAAGGAAAAAGGGAAAGGAAAGGAGAGGAGAGGCGAAGAGAGGAGGAAGGAAAGAAGGAAGGAAGGAAGGAAGGAAGGAAGGAAGGAAGGAAGGGGAAGGAAGGAAAGAAGGGAGGGAGGGAGGAAGGGAGGGAAGAGAGAGATTCTTCACTGGAAGAAAAAGTAGTTGGCAGAAAAGAGAAAATAGTGCAAACCAAATAAAACAGATAAAACTGAAAAATCCACAAATCAAATTATAAAACAATATTCTGCTGACATTTAAATAAAGCAATCCCATGGCAACAATTTAATTGCTGTCTTTTTGCCTACAATTCCAGATTTCTCTTATTTGGGGCTGGCCAATTTTCATCTCTCGGTGTTCTGAGAGCACCACACAAAGCCAATATTATTTACTACTTACTTGTGCTTGCTTGCATACTTTAAAAGGCTGAAGTGTTTCTTGGTAGAACAGCTGATGATAAGCCTGGAGGTCAAACCAAAAGTACACACTGTTCTTCCACAACTACAGATGGAAAAAAAGCACGTAAATTATTACTGGCCAATTATTAAAACTCTTCAAAGCTCTAAGTTCAGATATAAATAATTGTTTAGTTTCTGTTACCATAAATCAGGTTCGATTTAAGATAGTTTTGATCTTTTATCACAAACTGGCAATATGCAAAATATTTATGGGTATCGTCATTAGAACATTACATTTCTGCATGTGTGCTTGTATAATTGGTTATTAAAATGGAAACGTTCAAAACTAATGAAAAATCATAAAATAGTAAGCATTCTAGTTAATGGTTATGGTTATTGAGGGCTGGTGGTAGAAGGCTTGCCTCGCATGTACAAAGAACTAGGCTCAATCCTAGCACCACAATCAATACTTAAAGATTATTTCTGGCATAAAAAGAAAATCTTAAGGTTTTGGTATAAAAGGGCAAATGTATATTATTACTCCAATTATTCAAACAATTATCCACTTCTCATTGAGGTCAAAGTAATACTGCTTGAACTTTTAAAAAGCACTGAAAATAATTGTTCGTTGTTGATTGTGATTAGTAACTGTTAGGATTATTAAAAAGTAGAGGGTAGACAGAAATCAACTGCACATTCAAAATATAATTATGCTGATATAAAATTACATGAAAACAAACTATTGTTAGTATACTTTACTTTTCTTAGCAATTTTAGTAGAATGATTAGTAATTGAGATCTTTCCATTTTTACTAAACACAACATATAGACTTTTTTATTTTACCAGAGATAGGAATTTGGACATCAAATATAGGTACTAGAGCATTGATTTACTTCAATACCATGTATCTTGAAATACAGTAAAATTATAAAATTAGAGTTGGAATAATATTTTCTACCTTGTTCCCTGAATCCTCACAGAATTTAGTAAAGAAGAATCCAGCTCTATTTTCTACATACAAAGATTGCAACAGATTTTCCATGTCATATCCTCCCAAGGCACCAACATCTGATATAGTTTTAACCTAGATAACAAAACAGAAGTCCATTATCCACCCAAAAACATTGTAATTTTTATAGCATTGTACAAGTGAGTTTCATAAATTCTGCTGGGCTGTCATTTTCCCACTAGACTATTTTATTTTGGTTTCGTACCATATATGTAATTAATGCAGTCTGTTTGCATCTGATCATCATATAAGATTCATTTATGAAGCTCAATTATAGCAGCAGAATTCATTCTATTCCTTCTATCAAATAAATCAGTCTGGTTTCAAACAATGCTAAAGCAACTCCCTGACCTCAATTATTTTCACATTTCAAGCACAGTGATACTATTTGAGGAGTCTTCCAATCTCTGTTGGTGGCCTGTTTCCTACATATTTACTGTTATTTTAGCCTTGAGGTGCTGGTATTATAGCTACAAGAGGGTTATAAAAAGAGCTATCTTCAAGGCCTCTCAGTGCTGCTCATTAACTATCCCTAGGAGGTCCCTCTTTGGACAGTCTCATCCACATAGGTCATGGCCTTCAGAGTGTAAATGGCAGTATAAGTTCTCATAAAATCTGCTGTTTATGGCTTCTCTGCCAACAGTGTTAGCAACTCTTAATACCATCCTTGAAACAGAGAGCTGGCTCTTTCTCCAAGTTCAAGAGTGACTCCAGAATATGAAAGGGTATCTGAACTGTTCACATGAACTCCATGTTGTTTTGTTGAACTCAGATTTCTTTGTAATCTTAAAACAAGCATGGCATAAACAGGGTTCAAGTAAGGCTTTTGTGTTCTTGGACATGAAGTCTTCTCTGCCTCTCTCTTAGCTGCCTCCTAACAAATTCTGAAATGAGAACTGAAGATTTTTTTATGATGTTGAACTATCAGCATTCTAAACTTAAAAAAAAAATCCTAGTTAGAAGAAAAGGAGAGATATTTGCCTAGAATAAAATAAGCAATTGTATAAAATCACAGTTAGGTGTTGAGACTAGTGGGACTGAGAAATTTCCACTTGCAGCATATCTGTAAGAAAAGTGTTGTGAAACTTTCATCTAGAACAACTGCATCTAATTCATATGATGATCTTCCCTGCACTCTGGAAATAGCTTGCCTTTGCAAAGTTTCTAGATTTCCAAAACACAACATCAAATTTTATTTTAAAATTTAACAAAGATTGCCAGGCACACATGGCTCGTGCCTGTAATCCTAGCTACACAGGGCTCTGAAAAATGAGGATCACAGTTTGAAGGCAGCCTAGACAGACAAATACAAGAGACTCTCATCTCCAACTAAAACAACAAAAAGCCAGAACTAGAAGTATGGCCTCAAGTGGTAGCTTGGCATCTGGGAGCAAAAAATCCTTGAGTTCAAGTCCCAATACCAGCATTAAAACATAAATTAAAAATATTAACAAGGACAAAAGAAGATCTTATTTTGTATCTGAGGTGCCATTATATGCAAGTCAGAACAAATGGTTTTCTGGGAGATTTTTGGGAGTATTAAAGTTTGAACTCAGAGCTTGTGCTTGCTAGGTAGCCAGTCTACTAAGTCACACTTCCAGTCCTTTCTGTGCTGGGTTTTGTTGTAGTTGTTTGGTCTGGGACCAGGATTCAAACTCATTGGCTGGTGCTCTATCACCTGAGCCACGCCTCCAACCCCATGTACTGGTTGTTTATGAGAGTAACCGGGTTGTGCTTTGTGTTCTAGTGTGCATGTGGGTAGTGATCTGCATAATTTTTGGCTTCCCCTCACAGTTAGGACAATAGGCAGATCCACTGTGCCCAGTTTTCAGTAGAGAAAGGGACTAATGGACTTTTCTACACATGGTGGCCTCAAACTTCAATCTTCCCAATCTTGGTCTCTCAAATTGCTAAGATTAGGGGTGCAAACCACTGGTCCTGATTTCTTGTTTTCAGTTTTTATAGTTAGAGGGTTTAAACTTGAGTCTTAAGCTTTGTTAGGCAAGTGCTCTACTGGCAAGCCAGGCCTCCACACCTTTTTTGTGTTGATGATTTTTGAAGTAAGTCTTGCTTCTTGCCTAAGCACACACCTGGATTAAGATCCGATAATTGGGGTGACAGACATGTACCACCATGCCCAACTTCTATTAAGATTGCATCTTGTAGACTTTGCTGCTGGGGCTGGTCGGGAACAGTCATCTTCCCACACAACTAGACCAACAGTTATGTGCCACTTTACCAAGCCATTTGTTGAACGGTCACCAACTTTTCTGCCTGGAATGACATCAAACTGCAGTCCTCCTAATCTTAACCTTCTAAACAGCTAGGATTACTGCTGGAAATCACTGGTGACTAGCTATAGGTATTTTTTTAAACAGAAATTTTTATAGGACATAGACACATGATATTAGAAAAGGAAACACGGGGAAATTTGGTGTAAGATTCCTTCTGCAAGAAATATTTAAATATTCTCCTTAGTAGAGAAAAAACACTACAATGAATCAATCCAAGTTTTATAAAATCAGAGAAAAAGATCAGTTATGTGAAGAATAAGGTTATTCAGGCTTCAAAACACTTACATTAGGCTCTTCTGTATAAATATATCTTCTCTCCAGCTGGGGCTTCAGACATTCAGAAATGTCAGTGAATGATGTTAAATGAATCACTCTGCTTCTTTCTGACATGTACCTTGACCTAAATTAGAGACATGGAACAAACTGATCAACAAATAAATGAAAGCACCAAAGAACTTCTTCAAAGTGACAGAGAATCTGTGAGAAACAAATAGTAACATTATACTTAATGGCAAAAGGATGTTTTCCCCTAAAATTATCAACAAAACAGCATTTTACTGGAGCTTCTAGCTGAGGCAATTAGGCAAGGAAAAGAGATTAAAGATACCCTGATTTAAAAGAATTAACCATGTAGCCAGTGGCTCACACCTGTAATCCTAGCTACTCAGGAGGCTGAGATCCGAGGAACTTGGTTCGAAGCCAGCCCAGGCAGGAAAGTCTGTGAGACTCTTATTTCCAATAAACCACCAGAAAACTGGAAGTGGAGCTGTGGCTCAAGTGATAGAACACTAGCCTTGAGCTGAAGAACTCAGGAACAGCACCCAGGCCCAGAATCAAGCCCCACAACTGATCCCCCCTCAAAAAAAAAAAAAAAAGAACAAGAAGAAGAATAAAAAAAATCACCTTTTTTTCTGTGTGTGTGTGTGTGTGTGTGTGTGTGTGTGTGTGTGTGTGTGTGTGTGTGTGTGTGTGTGTTTGTGTGTGTGTGTGTGTGTGTGTGTGTGTCAGTCGTGGGGCCTGAACTCTGGGCTTGGGCGCTGTCCTTCAGCTCTTCAGCTCAAGGCTAGCATCCTACTATTTGAGCCAAAGTTCCACTTCTGGATTTTTCTGCTTATGTGGTACTGAGGAATTGAACCCAGGGCTTCATGCATGTTAGGCAAGCACTCTACCACTGACCCACCTTCCCCATCCTTAACCATTTTTTAAAGGTAATTATTCTAAGTAAATATATGGAATCCACTAATATAGTACTAGAGTAAGTTTAGTTAGAGCACAGATAAACATACAAAAGATATGCAAGATAAAAATAGAACATTATATTTCTTGTACTTAGCAACAAATAATTTTAAAATGAAATTAACAAAGGAATAACACAAAGGTTCAATGCCTATGTGCCTTTGATAATAATATCTCAGCTGGATACAATGGCTGATTCTTGTAATCATAGCCACTTGAAGGCTGAGATTGGGAGTAGTGAGGTTTGAGGCCAGACCAGGCAAAAAGTTCACAATACCTCAATCAATAAAAACCTGGGCACAGTTGTACACTCTTATCATATCAGCTACATGGGAAGCATAAATAGGAGGATCACTATTCAGGCCAGCCAGGGAAGAAAGCAAGATCTTATTTGAAATATAACAAAGACAAAAAAGGCTTGGAGGCATGACTCGAGTGGTAGAATTCCTGCCTAGCAAGCACCAGGTCTAGTACCACCAAAGCCAAGTCCACCAAAAACAAAACAAAAACTCTCCTCTGAACTCTAGGCCTGGGCCCTGTCCCTCAGCTCGTCAGCTCAAGGCTAGCACCCTACCACTTGAGCCACAGTACCACTTCCAGCTTTTTTCTGCTTATATGGTGCTGATGAATCAAACCCAGGGCCTCATGCATGAGAGGCAAGCACTCTACCACTGAGCCAACTTCCCAGCCCCCTTCAGTGACTTTTAATTACTGTTCTGAATCATTACACATCTTTATGTCCAAAGTTTCTTTTAGATTCCTTTTTTTGTTTGTTTTTTTATGGTTCTAGGTTTTGAACTCAGGCTTTATGCCTACTAGGCAGATGCTTTACTGCTTTAGTCAAGCCTCTAGCCTTTTTTTCTGTTTTTTTTTCATTCCTTTTAGACAAATTTCTCAATCATTTTTTGTTTTTTGTCAGTTGTAGGACTTGAACTCAGGACTTGAGGACTTTCCCTGAGCTCTTTTGCTCAAGGCTAGCAGTCTTACAACTTTGAGCCACGACTCTACTATGATTTTTTGATGGTTAAATGGAGATGGAGTCTAATGGACTTTCCTGTCCAGGCTGGCTCTGAATCGTGATCCTCAGATCTCAGCCTCCTGGGTAGCTAGGATTATAGACATGAGCTACCAAGTACCTGGCTCTCAATTACTTTCATCACTAGTACTCTTTACAAATGATTTTATGAAAAAAATGATAAAAGTATTCTGCTAGTCTTGAGTTATTAAATATTGATCTCACATCAACCCAATAGGTATTTTCTATTTAATTTCTTAATTGCTTGTGAGGAAACAAAATCATTTTATCACTGAAAGTAGATATATATTTAAGGACTAGTAAATTCACTAGTAATGTGAAATATGATGTATTCTAGTTTTTCAAACAAAAGCTAGTATAAAATGATCAAAAATAAAACATAAGAGCAAAGAAAGGTAATAAAACCAAACAAACAAAAAAAGCCAATGCAACAATGAAAAGAGACATTGGAATTCCAGATACTAAAATTACCACACACAGACTTTAACCAACTGTCCTAAGAGATGAAATAGAAAAAGAAGAGTTTCAGCAAATATTTGAAAACTATAAAACATAAAACATTTTGACAAATGAACCAAGGAACAATCAAAGAAATTAGAAATATAGTCATTGAAACTGGGAAACTGAAAAGATGCAACTTGATGCAGATTAACTGCAGTCAAAGAGAGAAATAGTGAACTTGAAGATGACTATCTAGAACAAAGCAAATGTGACAGGATGACATACAGAAGGCAGATTGTTAGGGGATAAATTGAGAAGGTCAAACTTGTATTTCATCAGCATCCTAGGATAAAAGGAGAAGAAATATCAGTGAGAAACAATATGAGAACAGTTGAGAACTTTGCAAAATTGATGAAAGATTTCAAAACCACAGGTCTAACAACATTGGGTTGGCTACATAAAATAAAACCCACACCCAAACACACCAGACTAAAACTGAAAAGATTTAAAAAAAAATATATACTTCTAAAGCAAATAGAAAAAACGTATTATCTTCAAAAGACAATAATTAGCCTGAAGGCTAATCTCTCAACAGAAACATTGAAAGCCAGAGAACAATAGGATAATATCATCAAAGTACTGAAAGAAAATAATTCCCCATGTCTAATTCTATACTCTGCAAAAAAAAATTAAGGATGAAAATGAACAGAACATGAAGAACCTTGAAAACATTATATGCAAAAATCATCATATAGCCTGATGCTGCTGGCCCATGCCTGTAATCCTAGCTACTCAGGAGGCTGAGATCTGAGGATCACAGTTCAAAGCCAGCCTGGGAAGGAAAGTCCGTGAGACTCTTATCTCCAATTAACCACCAGAAAACCAGAAGTAACTGTAGCCTTCTGTATAGTATCTTTACAATAAAGAAAAAAAAGAAAATCAGAAGTAGTGCTGTGGCTCAAGTGGTAGTGTGCTACCACCCAGGCCCAGATTCAAGCCCCATGACTGACAAAAAACAAAAAAAAATCATCATACACAAAAGCTGCAAAGCTATAGGATTCAACTCACATGTGAAGCCCACAAGAGGCAAACGTACAAACAGAAGAGTGGTGGCATGTGTTAGGAGCAAATGTGAGTAACAGCCAGCAGGTGAGACCTTCTTCCTGGCATGAGGAAATGTTCAGGAATCATAACGGTGATGGTTGGACAACTTGGAGAATATACTAAAAATTGTACATATCCTACACTTCAAGATGATTTAGGTAAAAAAAAGATGATTTAAGTCGTATGAATGTATTGAATATGACATATATTTATAATGTTCTATTTCAATAAAAAGTATAATGTGGACTTGAGATGTGGCTTAAATGGTAGAGAGGGAGCTAAAAAGCTAAGTGAGAGTGCAAGTCCTGGGTTCAACATCTAGTACTAGAACAACAATGAAAGAAATGAATATGAACTAATAGATTGTTAAAAAGGATTCATTCAAAGTTAATACAAAAGGCATTCTTTTTTTTAATTTTTATTCTTTTTTTAAAAAATTCTTTCTTTCTTTCTTTCTTTATTTTTTATTTTTTTGGGTCCGGTCATGGGGCCTGAACTCTGGGTGTGGGCGCTGTCCCTCAGCTCTTCAGCTCAAGGCTAGCGCTCTACCACTTGAGCCACAGCGCCACTTCCGGCTTTTGTCTGTTTGCTTATATGGTGCTGAGGAATCGAACCCAGGGCCTTGAGCATGCAAGGCAAGCGCTCTACCACTGAGCCACCTTCCCAGCCCCACAAAAGGCATTCTTAAAGGGAAAAATCCTATTAGAAATACAGAACAATATAATAGGTAACTATGTAGGGAAATATAAATTAATAAAATAATATACTATGTTAAAGGATGATAGTACTCTTGACAGTCCTCATGAGTTCTCCAACTTGAGAAATATTGAATTATATTTAAATTATATTATTTGGATAGACCCCAGTAAATGTTAGAAGGCATTTTTCACAGGGAAGTTTTGGTTGTGCTCAGTGCATGAGACACCTATATGTGATCCTCACCCTCTCTGTCTCTCCTCTCTCCTCTTTGGAGTCTTGCCTTTGGTAATCTAATACTTTACCACTGGAGCTATGCCCTAACCAGCCCTTTTCTTTTTCCTCAGGTAAGTTCTCATGTTTTTTGCCCAAGGTCAGCCTCAAACTACAATCCTACTAATCATGCCTTCTGAGTAGCTGGGGCTAAAGGTATACACTACCATGATTAGCTTAGCCTCTTTTTAAAAGCACTAATAGTTGGATTTCTACTCTTAACATGGTGTTTGCATGGTATATTTAAGTCTGTAATACATATCATTGGGATATAAAAACCTACATGAAAAATCAGTATAGGTGCTTTCAGTATTTAATTTTTAAATTCTTAACAAAAACTCATCATTTCAAAACAGCAATGAATACACAAAGAGTTGGACTTACCCTTTCTCAATCCCATCATCCTTAGCAGGAGGATTCAAAGACTCGCCCTTCCAAGACTTATGAATTGCTGTTTTTACTCTGTCTGATTTTCTGGGAGATTTTGGAGGTTGTGTTAAACTCACTTCCTCTTTCTAAAAAGCGAGAAGATAATAAATTAAATAAAAAGTGAGCAAAATGAAAAAAAAGAATAAATCATAGTTCTGCTCATGCATTTGATTTCTGATTTATGTAATCACTATAGGATTTCTACTTCACTCACCAAAATGGGAATTTTATCTTTTTCTAAATCCAGTTTCCTACAACAAGCAGAATAAAGTCAAACAGCAATTTACATCATAAGAAAAGAAGAGACAAACACTTATATGTCCTGACTTCCACTATTGAGAAAGCTAGCTGTTTCCTAGAGAGTGAACTTGGTAGAAACTATTCTTCCTATAACTTGAATGATTAGAGGCAGCAGGGAGGAAAGAAGGGGATGAAGCAAAGACATTGTTGGTCTCTAAGAACACTGTACCTAAGAACACTACTTCCTTCCATTTGGGGATATTTTAAATTTCATTGTCATGTTTCCCATTCTTAAAGCTTCTTCATGTCAAAATTTAACAATTCAAATTCAAAATGCAAGATGCTACCTGCATAAAGCAAACAAGTCCAAAACAGAGGGGGAAGAAAAGAGAAAAGAGTACATTAAAATAAAAATGTATAAGAAGCTTAAGGGGGCTGGGAAGGTGGCTCAGTGGTAGAGTGCTTGCCTTGTATGCATTAGGCCCTGGGTTCCATTCCTCAGCACCACATAAGCAGAAAAAGCCAGAAGTGGCTCTGTGGCTCAAGTAGTAGAGAGGGAGCCTTGAGCTGAAGAGTTGAGGGACAGCGCCCAGGCTCAGAATTGAGGCCCACGACCAGAAAAAAGAAAGAAATAAAGAAATTAAAAATAAGTACTTGTTCAGAAGTGATTTGTCTACTTTTGAATTTGCAGTAGTTTTCATAATTTGTGGTGTTTTTTTTATTTTTTGTTTTTGGTCAGCCGTGGTGCTTGAACTCTGGGCCTGGGCGCTGTCCTTCAGCTCTTCAGCTCAAGGCGAGCGCTCCACCACTTGAGCTACAGCGCCACTTTCGGTTTTCTGGTGGTTTATTGGAGATAGGAGTCTCACAGTCTCTCCTGCCCGGGCTGGCTTTGAACTGCGATCCTCAGATCTCAGCCTCCTGAGTAGCTAGGATTACAGGCGTGAGCCACCAGCACCCGGCTATTTGTGGTGTTTTTTATCCAGAAAAAAAAAAAAAACAATAAAAATCGTATGTACTCCTTGCATTCCTTATAACTGCTAATTGCCTCTTAAGAATTCTATAAATAAAACTAATTATTCCAGTAAGCTCTATATATAACTCTCTAGTTTCAGAGCTGGAACCTACTCTTTTCTGTTTTAGTAATTCAGAACACAGCATGATGTTAACACTCAATAAATGAGAGGTATCACAGGAGCCTGAGCTTACAATTATACATACATCTTACAAAAGTAATCAAATTTATAGGAAGAGACAACAGAATGGCGTGGAATGAAGGGCGAAAGGGAGTAGTTGCTTAATGATTATGATTAAATGGATAAGATGGAAAAGTTCTGGAGCTTGACTTCACAATGGTGTGGTCAAGATGGTACATTTCACACTTTTTCTTTAACCACAATATTTTTTAGGTTATGGGTATACTTAGGCTAGGGGTATACTTCAGTGATAGTTTATATTTAGAATTCATAAGGCCCTGGGTACAATCCCCAGGATCCTCCCTCTCCCCATCACATACACACACACAAATTCTTAAATTAAAAAATACTAATTTTTAAGTTTCATATAGAGATGAGCATAAGTTAGAGCTTGGGGCTTGCAGGCTTGCATGATAGCTGTAAGGGAAAAAGTCAGAGCATGAACAATGGAGGAAAATATGGCACAAGATCCAGGCAGGGAGAACCAAGGACCTGTTGTGTCATCACTAAGATGGTGAATGCCTAGTGCGTACATTTGCCTCAGTTGGTGGGGCTGTACTGGAAGGGCATGTTTTTTGTATAGACATTATTCTTTATTTTTTAATTTAAAAAGTAAACCAGCATCAAATTACATTCCTCGGAATATTTTCTACCAAGGAGAGATGGAGTGAGCTAAGGGTGCACTGCCCAGCTAGACAAAATCAGCATAGGGAGCAACTGAGGAAGGCACAGAAAAGTCATGTTTCCACAAATTCCTCTCTCCCTTTGGCACTGTTCACTTACTCAAGCCCTTTGCTTAACCAGATCACTTTTTTTTTTTCTTCTTCCTCACCTCTCAGCTAGATAATGTTTATCAAATGTTCCACGTTAGATGTCATGCTCATGCTCCCTGAACGATGCCTCAAAGATGGTTCTTCATACCTTATGTCTGGGTCACTGGCCACACTGCTAATCAAGAAACTAAGATTAATCAGCAGAGCGGCATACAATATGGACACGAGGCATAAATGAGATCAGAAAGAAGTCAAAATAATGACAAGGACCACTGGTGCAGTAAGGTACCAAATTCCCCAACTCTGGGGAGCCCAGAGATCTCTCTTTGAACAGTCTTTGGGTGACACATTAGTAATGCTAAAGCTTGAGTAGCAGTGCATCATCCATAAGTCATCACTCAAATTTCAGGCATAGTTAAGAATGTTGGAAGCCCAGCACCAGTGGCTTTATGTCTATAATATTAGCTATGTAAGAGGCTGAGATATGAGGATCACAGTTGGAAGCCAGTCCATGTAGGAAAGTTCATGAAATTCTTATCTTGAATTAAACACACACACACACACACACACACACACACATACACACACACAGCTGGAAGTAGAGCTGTGGCTCAAGTGGTAGAATGCTAGCCTTGAGCAAAAGAAGCTCAATATAATGCCCAGGTCCCAAGTCAAGCTCCAGGATTGCCACAAAAAGCCAACTCCCTGAATTTCAGGACCCTAACTCTTTTCAAAACAACTAAATAAGGATTCTCTGATGGAGGTACACAAGCATTTGGTACACTTTTAAAGTTCTCCATCTAAATCTAGGTTTAAAAGAAAAACAGACCAAGAATAACTGTAGTATTTCCAGCTCTAAAACACTACTTAGAAAATAAATTTTTTAATTGCATTATATACCTTCCTGTCTTAAAATATCTTGCTAACTACTCAGGAGGCTGAGATCTGGGGAATAAAACAGCTTGAACACAGAGCTATCATTTAAAGAAGTTGTATGTCACTATGGCCAATAGTAATTAATATTTTGCAATGCCTTTAACGGCTAGTAAGATTAATGAGGGTCTTAAATGCAGGTTACTATATCTCTAAAAGTATTCATTGATCATTTAATCTATATAAAGTCAACTAACTTTTTTCTCTTTTATGATTTATTCCCTTATCCTTTTTTATACTTTTATTCTTTCCCATGTAATGGAAGATCACTTTTTGTAATTCTGTTATTTCTAGTTCTTACACATCCATTTAATACATATTTACTAAGCTATTATGAAGCCAGGCACTGTTATATATAATAGGGACAACTAATTAACCAAAGAAAACATCCTTACATTCTAGTAGGAAATATGGGACAATAAGCAGGTAAATGACATGGTAATCATAAACACAATAAAGCAAAATAGAGCAGAATAAAGGGCACAGATAAAGATGGAAGGGGTGTGCTATTCTATGCAAGTATGCTTATATAGAAGAGTCAAGCTAGCGTTCCAAAGTGATACTTGAGCAGTTACTTAAAGGAAGTGAGGAGCAACCCAGGTAAATATCTGGAGGAAAAAATGTTCTAAGTAAGAGAACAACAAATTCAAAGTCCTCTGTGTGTGTGTGTGTGTGTGTGTGTGTGTGTGTGTGTGTGAATGTGTTCAAAGAGTAGCAAAGAATTAGTGTACTGATGACTTTACTGTAACCTTGTTTCTGTTCTTTTGGATAAATGTCCAGGCGTGGGATTGCTGGGTCAAAAATTTACTTTTTTTGAGGAATCACCATCTTGGTCAAAGCCCAACAAAATAAATCCAAGAGGAGGGGCAGGGCGAAGAGGAGAGGTATAAACTAATGAAGGGGAGAAAGTGAAGAGAATGCAGTCAAGAATTCATTTTATATACCAAAAATTAAGAAAAATAAGGAAGGGGTAGATTGAAGGCGTTGAGAATGTTGAAGGACATGACATTGATCAAGATGCATTGAAGGCCGGGCACCAGTGGCTCACGCCTGTTATTCTAGCTACTCAGGAAGCTGAGACCTGAGGATTGTGGTTCAAAGCTAGCCTAGGCAGGAAAGTCTGTGAGACTTTTATGTCCACTTAACCACCAGAAAACCTGAAGTGGTGCTGTGGCTCAAGTGGTAGAGCGCTAACCTTGAGTTGAAGAGCTGAGGGACAGTGTCCAGGCCCAGAGTTCAAGCCCCATGATGGACCAAAAAAAAAAAAAATAGATGAATTGTATTCATGAACTGTGTTGCTATATGGCACCACTTTTGTATAACTACTTAAAGATAATAAAAATAATTATAAAAATAATCATAAAGAATTAGTGTAGCTGAGGTAGAGTAAGAGAAGAGAGACAGGAGTCTGACAGGAACTGTACAGCTATGTAAACACTGGATTCTATCGTGAGTGGAAGAGGAAGCCACTGTTGAATTTTGAGCAGGTAGGTGCCATTACCATATATTTTTAAAAGATTACATTGATTGGTAGATGTGATCTTCTTTTTCCTAGCTGTGGTATGGTAGCAAATTCATTAGTACAACAACAACAAAGCAAATATAGGGATGAACTTTCATGGCCATCTAACTATAAACTTAATAGGAGATCACAGCATCAACTTTACACCCTACCTGGACGTCAGGTATCTGTGGAATGCAAGACTTAGGTCTTAGTGGCAAGAGGGTTGCCATTTGTGGGAAAGGGTCAATATCCATCCTTGGTTTCTCCTGCCGGAGTCGCCAAAATTTCAGTTCAGCACTAGCATGTTTTGTGGAGGTTGAATGAGTGACGCAGAATCTTGGTGCCCTTTCACAGGAAAAACAAGTTTAAGAAAAAAAGATATTATGGTTAAATTAGACAATAAGAACTCAAAGCCTGTAAGTAATATAATAGCTGAGCTCATAATTATCAATCTTGCTAAACCTCATTTCTAGTCATTTGTTTCTTTTTCTGCTACCTACACTTAAAAAATATTTTCTTTATGTCACTGTCTGCAACCTCTTCATTCATATAAAAGATAATATGTATTAGAGGGAAAAATCATACAATTACATTCAAAATTATTATCTGCTTGATAAGAAATGTAAATCTATTGATGAAAGAAAATTTAAAAGAACCTGTCGTTTCTAGTAAAATAGAATAAAATGTACTGTGATAATTTTAAAAAGTTATCACCTTTACAATTACAATAATAAATGTATATAATTTGTATACATAGGACCACTATAGAAATACCTTGTATCTTTTTGTATATCTTAAATATAAAATAATTTTAATGAAAAAGAATAATTCACTGTATATAAAAGAACACAAATCGCATAAGGAATGTAGAATTCCTAGTGGGAGATGATGTCAGAGAAGTAGGCAAGGACCAGAGTATGATTACCTTACTTGATAATTTCAAAAATCTCAACTTTATACTAAAACTTTTAGGGCCATCAATGATTTTTACAGCAGAGAAGTGACAAATCAGATGGGGCGTACATAGTCACTGATCATCAAATGGCACATGTGTTCCCTACTGTGTCATTCTCTTTTCCCAGGAGAAATGCGACCTCCACTGTGTACCTTGTGGATCACCACACATTTTTGGATGTTAATTTCACTTGTGCATTCCTCTCACCTGACTATGACCTGTTAACATGACCAGGTTTTACCTTTTATCATTAGCACAGCAGTTGTCCTATAATTGTTCAAGAAATGTTTATTGAGATAATACACCTGCACCTATAACTACATGTATGTACACACACACATACACACACCTTATGAGATAGTGTTTAAACATGTAATATATAGAAGGATGTGCTCACAAGATTAAAAGGGAACTTAAGTACTGTTCAGCCACATTAAAGTCACCCAAATATTATCATTATCTAAAATGTACTTATCTAATGTACTTATCATCTAAAAGATAAGTATATTAGAAAAGGCCAAAGATATAATTAATCTTTTCATTTTAAATTTAGATAGAAAGACAGACAGACAGACAGACAGACAGATAGATAGATAGATAGATCTAGATCTAGATAGATTGGTCTACATATAGATAATATATAGAGATAAAGATATTATTCAGAGGTGGATTAAGAAAAAAAATGGAAGTAAATTTGACTCTCATTGTTTTTCTTACCAATATAGAAGTAAAGGTTTTACAACCTCAACTTGAATATTTTTTAAATGGTCATCAGTCCACTGAGCTCCATCTAATAGTTTCAGTTTTGATAAGATTTCTGGAGAAAGGTAGCACTCTCCACTGCTCACAAGATAGCATTTTTTCATCTTCTCAAGATGTCTGAAATAAAATTACACAGCACACACACGGTAGAATACTCCACCAGTCAAATGTAATGTTTCGACATAACGACTTGTAAACAAACTTTACAACTTTGGGGGGGGAAAGGACCGGTGGGGGGGGATGGGAAGGGATGGGAAGGGGAAACAAAGGAGGAGGCAACAATGCTTGATAAGAAATGTATTCATTATCTTGCCCATGTAATTGTAACCCCTCTGTATGGTATTTTCACAATAAAAAAAGTAATGTTTCAAGTAAGTAATAAACTATCTCAAAATGAGCATTGCTTTATAGGAGTTTTAAGTCTCTGTGGAGGTAAAATATTTCTCAAGTTGTTTTCTAATTAAGCTGAGTAGTCTTCAAAGCCCCACATCCTAATCTCAGAATTTGTAAATTTGTTACCTAAATCCTTTGGACCTCCAGAACAGTTTATTTAGGCCACTAAGTTCATGTTCATTTATTATACCAATAATAGAAACTATAGTATTGATTCTCAAAAAAACTCTAAGGTTTCTTGAAAAAAATGTCCCTGGTAGTAACCATCCCATGATCAATCATAATCACCTGTTTGGTAACTTGGTTGATCTTGTAACTATTAAGTTCTGTGATTTGTATATCATTAAAATAACTAGGACAAACCTGTCTCTGAGAATTACAGCCTATTACAATGATCCACTTTAAAGCAGATCAGGAAATTATAGACAAAAGTAAGAACTTCCTAAAGGAGTGTCCTCTTAAGATTCTTAGACTTACATTAACCTAAAACATATGGAGCTGGCTAATGGAAGACCTGAGCCCATTGAAGCTCTGGGAGTGCTCTAGCAGAAAAACTTTTTCAGATATCCAGGTATGTGGCATCTAACCAAAGATTATTAAATTTGTTAACCAAGTAGATTACTAAGGAAAAAAGTCCTTAAATTAGCATAAGTATCTATCTTATGCAAGCATGATTACATACCAGGTAATTTTTTTTCTAGCAGAGTTCTATCTCATTGGAATATTACAAAGCTTACATAGCATGATTTTTGAGCAGTTCTAAAGTTAACAGAATGAAATATGCAAACCCAAATAATTAAAATTATTACCCAGAAGCCATAAAATCAGAAAGCTTGCAGAATCAAAATTTATTATAAAAATACTTTATTATTATTGTTCATTCAAAAATATAAATTATATACCTTTATGTTTATTTTAAGCTTTTTGCCAATGCTTTAAAAAACCTAAACAGACATTCTATGATTTGTTTTTAAAACTATTAAGAAATAAAAAATAGAAATACCTTTGATGTCTTTCAGGCTCCTTAAGAACTTTTAACCTCTCGATATCCATCCAGAGCCACCAATACCTTTCTCCTAATGTGCCCTTTATAAATTTCTTAAATCTTTCAAATTCCTTTCTATTACCAATGTCATAAGTTCTGTGAGAAACACACCAGTCAGCCCTGCTCTCAGGTCCAATGCTCTCACTTGTTGAACTTAGACTTATTTTTCCTAGTTTGTCTTCTAGGTTTTCATCTGTGGTTGGAACTCCTCTACCTACTAACTTTTGACAAAGGGCAGACTCAAAACAATCATCAAATGACACTTGTGTTACATGACTGAAGTCTATAAAGTCTGGGTTTTCCAAAACTAACCCAGTAATTTTCTGAATGGCTGAATTCAAAACAAAGACCACAAAGGAGTTTAAAAATTCTTCACATGTTGAGAAATGTAATTCCAGGTGTTCCTCAATCTCACTCTGTTGCTTTTCAAGGTATATTCTCAGAAGAGCTTGAGAAGCAGTGTCTTTTACACAAACAGACCCTTCTTCTTCTTCTTCCAGTGAAATTAAATTAGATGCTCTTTTTTTTGTCCTGGGGTGAACTCCATCATCAAAGATAAAACTTTCTGCATTAAATCATAAAATGTTATTAGTTAGATAGGAATACAATTTTTATAATATATATGTATATACATATATAATAGATGCTACCTAGAGTATTGCCATATGGGTTTATCGTGGAGAATGACTGCATTGACTATTATCTTCAGAAAGATTCTGCGGACATATTTGGAGCCAGAAGGGAAATAACTGCCAGGATTCATTAGTTGTCTTCCCTGGACACAGCATGAGGGATGGGTGGCAAATGACTGAACAGTTATTGAAAATAGGAATACCAAATTTCTCCAGAAGAGAGCCTTTGTGAACCTGTGAAGGGGACACAGGATCCTCCAAACAAGAGGGAAGCTGGAGTAGAGGCCAAGGCAGGCATTTCCACTCATCACCACCTTGCTACCCTTTCTCTTTGTGTGTGCTTTTTTACTCTCTACCTTCTACTTTAATATTTTGAAAAAGCAAGGGACACAATTATGTAGCTATTTTCCATTAGGGAGGGTTTTTTTTCTCCCTCATCACTTAGATTTAGGTTCAATTATAGAGCATTCAGACTTATCTTCCCCAGAAGTTCCCAATGCCTTTCACAGTGATTAGAGTTAAAACTGTTAGGCTGAAATCTTCTGAGTAATATTTAGATGTTTTTCATTAGCAATATCATAGTTGATGATTTCTATTTCTAGTATGTTCCTTCTGTTTTAATGCAGAGCTTGACTCACCAATAAAAGCTTCCCAAACAGAAGTTTATCTGCTTTTCAAAATAGTCAGCTTAAAAAAACAAAGTAAGGGGGCTGGGAATGTGGCTCAGTAATAGAGTGTTTGCCTAGCATGCATAAAGCCCTGGGTTCGATCCCTCAGTACCACATAAACAGAAAAGGCTTGAAGTGGCACTGTGGCTCAAGTGGTAGAGTGCTAGCCTTGAGCAAATGAAGCTCAGGGACAGTACCCAGGCCCTGAGTTCCAGGCCTAGGCCAGACGCAGAGAAACACAGATTGCATGGTTTCTCTCATTTGTGGTAGCTAAAATGAGCCTCTATACATACAAGTAAACATGCTGGGTGGTAAGCAAGGGGTTACAAATGAATTAATTGAAATATAATATAGTCTATGTAGAGTGCAGATAGTATAATTCTTTAAAAAGACCTACATCAAAGCCCAACAAAATAAGTACCAGGGAATGGGTACTTGTAAGAGGGAAAGGTGGGGGCAAGGAGAGAGGTAGAAGAATAAAGAGGGCACACAGAGAGAATGCAGGCAAGAATTCATTGCATATACCACAGAATTGAGAAATATAAGGGAAGGGGTGGATGGAAGGGCGGTGAGGATGTTGAAGTGATGACATCGAGATGCATTTGTTAAATGGCAATGAAAAAATCAATACATAACCTAAAAACTAACAACAGTGAGCCAGGTGCTAGTGGTTCATGCCTGTAATGCTAACTACTCAGAAGACTGAGATCTGAGGATACTGTGGTTCAAAGCCAGCCCAGGAAGGACAGTCTGTGAGAGTCTCATCTCTAATTAACTACCAAAACACCAGAAGTGGTGCTGTGCCTTAAGTGGTAGAGTGCTGGCCTTGAGCTTAAGAGTTTGGCTTAAGAGTTAAAGCCCCAGGACTGACCAAAAAAAAATTTTAAAGCTCAGGTACAGCACCTAGGCCCTGAGTTCAAGCCCCATAACTAACAGAGAGAGAGAGAGAGAGAGAGACTCCAAGTAGAAAAATGCTTTTTAAAAATCACAGAGAGGGCTGGGAAGGTGGCTCAATGGTAGAGTGCTTGCCTGGCATGCCTGAGGCCCTGGGTTCGATTCCTCAGCACCACATAAGCAAAAAGAAAAAAAGCCGGAAACGGCGCTGTGGCTCAAGTGGTAGAGTGCTAGCCTTGAGCTGAAGAGCTGAGGGACAGCGCCCAGGCCCAGAGTTCAGGCCTCATGACCAGACCCAAAAAAAAAAATCACAGAGATAATAAATGTTTCAATGGGATTTTAACCCCACCTCATTTTCTCTCTATCAACTTGCTTCTCCAAGTGTAGTAGTAAGTGAGCCCAGTGTGGTGGTGCAAGCTCATACTCTCAGCACTCTGATGTTGAGGCAAGAGCACAGTGACTTTGTGGCTAGCCTCGGCCATGTAGCAGACCTTCTTGTCAAGAACAAAATAGCAGGTGGCGAAATAGAGTCAGCGGTGATGTGGATGATTTTTTTTTTCTCCCCAACTATTCTGTCTTGACAGATTAGACCAAACAAAGGACTCGAAGAAGAGCTCTGAAGTCATTTTTGGCCTATCTTTAGCTTACCGGAAACAGATGGTGTGACTTTGCTGTGGGACATAGAGCAGGGTAAGGCAAAGGTGGAGACTGTTTGCTGACTTTGCTTTGCTAGTGAAAACCAATCTTTTGTTTGAGTGTAGGAGGCCTAGGGAGAAAGAGTCATATTAGTTTAACAAAAGATAGAATTAATCTAAAAATAAATCATATACACTTTGGGGTGGTAGCCAAGTATACATAAGTATGTTAACAGAAATATGGTGGGATCAAGGGAAGAGACCAGATGAATGAAGAGAGGAAAGGAGTGGAAATACTCTCATAAAATACAATACAGGCTGGGACTGTGGCTTAGTGGTAGAGTGCTTGCCTAGCATCCATGAAGCCCTGGGTTGGACTCCTTAGTACCACATACACAGAAAAAGCTGGAAGTGGGCATTGAGGCTCAAGTGCTAGAGCGCTAGCCTTGGGCAAAGAGAGGCCCAGGGACAGTAACCAGGCCCTGAGTTTAAGCCCCAGGATCAGAAAAAATATTCAATGCAGCCAGCCCTGGGGGCTCAAGCCTGTATTCCTAGCTACTTAGGAGGCTGATAACTGAGGATTGCAGTTCAAAGCCAACCCAGGCAGGAAAGTTTCTTGTTGTTGTTTTGGAGGGGTGGGTCATGGGGCTTGAACTCTGGGCTTGGGCACTGTCCCTCAGCTTTTCAGCTCAAGGCTAGCACTCTACCACTTGAGCTACAGCGCCACTTCCGGTTTTCTGGTGGTTTATTGGAGATTAGTTTCATGGACTTTCCTGCTCGGGCTGGCTTTGAACCGTGATCCTCAGATCTCAGCCTCCTGAATAGCTAGGATTACAGGTATGAGCCACCGGCGCTCGGCAGTTTGTGAGATTCTTATCTCCAATAAACCACCAGAAAACTGGAAGTGGTGAAGTGGTGCTGTGGCTCAAGTGGTAGAGAGGCAGCCTTGAGCTGAAGAGCTGAGGGACAGTGCCCAGGCCCAGAGTTCAAGCCCAATGACTGACAAAAAAAAAAAAAATTCAATGAATATTTTACAAAATTAAGAAAATCGAATGAAGGACTGAGGTTAAGAGGGATGGAGGAGAATGATGAAATGGATGACATTGCTCAATATTCACTGTATTCATATACTACTTTGTTGAATGACAACTTCTTTGTACAACTACTTAAAGCTAAAAATAAAAGATTTACAGCATTCCTCCAGTCACAAAACAGATAAACCTTTATAACACTAGTTAATGCTACACAATATGTAAAAGAAAATTATTTTATAAAAAAAAGAAAATTGCACTGAAATGTGTATTGGCTAAACGAATAGTAGGAAGAAAATTTTAATCTAGACTTTTTAATTGATCACAAAGAAAAAAGTATGTCACATAACCATGAAGTACTTCTCTACTCCAACTCTTGGGCTATTGCTGACCAAAGCAGAGCACAAAACTCTGCTTCCCAGATTTACAATTGTCTTTTTTTTATTTTTACTGTTTTATTAACTTCACATGTAAGCAGCCAGAACTAATTCCCCGGATTGATCTTCCCTTGACATGTTTATTGGTCCTAACCATCAGTACATATTTTTATAACATTCCTGACAATTATAGAGGGTATAAATTAAGAGAAAAATAATACTTAAAAACAAGTATAAGAAGGAGGGTGGGGAGAGGGGGGAGTGTAGTTGTGGAGGTGGGAGGGAAGGGATAGTAGGGGAAAAAAACAAAGGAGGCGGCAACAATGCTTGATAAGAAATGTACTCATTACCTTGCTCATGTAACTGTAACCCCTCTGTACAGTATTTTTACAATAAAAAACAGATTTAAAAAAAATAAGTATAAGACAGAAGGAAAAAATCCCTTTAGTACCTCACTAAAAATTATTCAGCAGAAATAATGGAAGTGGTAAAATATTTTTACACTGATTAGGAACTACAAAACGAAAAGAAAAAACAGTTCAAGTAACCTAAGAGTATCCATTCTAATACAGATAGAAAAGAGGTTTCCTCTTGTATGACATTTGATCAGCTGTCTGCAGTATTCTGTTAAAAAAGCATTTGGAGCCATGCCCTAGCTCAGCAGAAAGATGGTCTGTCATGGATGGAGATTAAGACTAACAGCATACAGGCCACATACTTGTCCCTGCTTATTTCATATACACTCATCTATTTGGAATATGTTGTGGAATCTTTATCTCCATTTCCAGCCTGGGAAGAAACAAATGTTTCTCTCTCCTTTTCTACTTTTCTCTACTTCAAACCTGCCACACTAAAATAAATCCTTGCTAAAACTTTCACCTGGTGAGATTCTTTTCTTTCTGAGACACCCTGGAGTGACTTTCATGAGTAGATCTCAAGGACTTCTGAGTTAGAGTGGAACCACAGTACAGTGAAGGTAACGGCTTCATTATACTATGACAACCAAGAAAGACCATTGGCTCTAGGTCACATCTATCCAAATGTACTTGTATGACCCAACATTTGTGCATCACAGAGGACAAATTTATCTTATAGTCTTTTATTACTCTAATGAATTTTACTAGTAAGTAATTATCTAAACAACACAGAAAACTCAATTTGCCATCTTTCTGTACAAAATTAATTGAATCCAAATAGCAACAATTTCAGAATAAAACAGATTATCCTTGTATCTTGGGTGATTCTGAGTGTGTTCTTCAATCTTGCTTCTGTTACTTCAGACATGAGAATAATACTTCTAATTGTATTTCAGATGAAACAGTACAGAGCCAATATGTCAGCATAACTATATTCCTATTACAGAATAATTCCTAATTGTGTCTGAGAAGTATTTTACATTGTTTTCCTTGTTCAAGAGCTACAAATGAAATTCATACCTCTGAAATGATGTTTCATTGACGTGCCAAGTTATGAAAAAGATAATAACACTTTTACCTCACCAAGAGAAAGGTAGAACTTTTTCATAATTATCAGATCTTCTTCATCAGTGAGAGAAGGCTGTGGACTGGGTGTTTTTCTTAGGAGCCAGGGAGCAAAATTCGCACCTATTGTAAAATTCATACCTGACTTGCTCCATCTTACTTGTGAGACCAGTTTGGCTAACCTGCATTTCAGAAATCACAAATTTTATAATAAGTTTCAGGTATGGTAGCACTTAGGAGAACAAAAGCTAAAGTTTGAATTTGTAGATTTAAGCAACTCTCTCCTAACTCTGTAGAATGATTCCCTTAGGCTCTGCTAAAGTAACAGCAGCTCCTAGAACTATTCATTGATTAATCATTTTTAGTTTATTGTAATTGAAAAATGCATATTCTAAGAAAGTTTAAACTTTGGTAAAATTTGAGAACATACATACTTATACTTTAAAAGCTATGGTACATAAAGAAAAACCTCAGCCCTGTGCTGACATTCTTTTTGGCATCACATTAACAAATACTTTACTCATTGATAGACACTATCATTGATAGACATTATCATTGATAGTACCACTATCATTATAATATTAGTAACTTAATTTGAAGATAATTTAAAGGTAGATTTAAAAGTACAGTGATGAAAGAGGTATAGCTGAAATAGAATTTTGCTAAGAAATCACAGAAAAATAGCTTTAGGTGAAAGAAAAACATACATGGAAAAATATGTATGTTGATGAAACTACAATACCTGTATTCAAAATAGCAATCACTTTCCAGAAAAGCTGGAAGTCTTTCTTTTTTGATCCATTTGATACCTTGTTCACGATTGAGACACTATTGGGAGAAAGTGATAAAAGAAAAAGAGAGTCAAAGAAAATCATCTTTCAGGACAATTGATGCCTAACCATGATCTCTATCACTAGGAACTTCTATTTCTACAAGAGACAACAACGATGCTGAGCTACAAATATGAGTCAGGGCATTCTTGCCCCTAAAACCTCTCTACATCTCTAGGTCAACTATCACTCCCAACTTACAGATTAGCAAATTGAATTCAGAAAATTTTGTAACTTATGAAAAAGGAGAAATGCAGGGGAAGAGTTCAGCTTTAGTATTGTGTGTGTGTGTGTGTGTGTGTGTGTGTGTATGTGTGTGCGTGCATGCACGCCAGTCCTGGAACTTGAACTCAGAGCCTGGGCACTGTCTTGTCCTTGGGCTTTTTTGCTCAAGGCTAGCACTTTATTACTTGAGCCAAAGCTCCACTTCCAGCTTTTGGGTGGTTAACTGAAGATAAAAGTCTCACAGACTTTCCTGACTGGACTGGATTCAAACCTCAATCCCCAGATATCAGCCTCCTGAGTTAGTAGGATTACAAGCATGAGCCACCAGTTCCTAGCTAGCATTAGTGTTTTTGCTGCTATAAAATGAGTAAAGAATAATCACAAACAGAAAGAGAATCACCAAGAAAACTCAGCTCACCAAGGCCACTGAAGGACCCTATTCTAGTTTTAGATTTTTTTTGTTAAATATTTAACATCCCCCAGCACTCTCCTGGAGATATCGAGGTTAATCTACAGTAGAGGCATCATAGTGTAGGCTTTTGGGGACTCCAAACCAAGAAGAGTTTTCTATAGATCATGCCCTGATCTGACCTAAAACATGACTAGCTAGGTGGAGGCACAGGCGTGAGTAGAGGGGAAAAAAATCTAGTAGTATTTCATCTCAGGATGTATCTGAGGAATAGGAGGAAGGTTGAAGAAGTAGGCAGGAATTTCATTGTAGGGGAAAAAAATTAAGGAATTTAGATTTTACCTGTGGTTATACATCCAATACAAAGTTATTAAGTGTTTATGAAGATACTACTCATCCTAAAACATTCACCGTAATATTGACACTATTTTCTTCCTTATATTCACTTTGCCTAGATTTTAAAAAAGTCAGAACCTAGATAAATGCTACTAACAAGTAAAAACAACCAACAAAATACATATGTCAGGTAGGTAAATGTGTCTGCATTTACATGGCTTCCATAGACCAACTGCTACATGAAGAGTTGTGTTGTGACAGTGGCATTAGAGTCAACACACAGATCATGGCAGATCCCAGTGAGAAAAGTGAGTGGTCACACAACAATGCTGTAGCATCTGGTAAGATGGTGTTTACAAAGGTTCCAAAGGCGCACCATGTGGCACAAAGACACTAGGCTCCTACTGTTGGAAAACTGGGCAGATAATAGTTTCCTCTGGCCCAGCAAAAACATCCACTTGTTCTCACCAACCAATCAAAGAAAACTTCTAGATCCAATTTGGCTATTAATTATGAACTAAGGTAGTAAGTAGTAAGTACAGCACAATAATTTACTTAATCTTTGGAAAGAGAAGCCCAAGGACTTTCACATTAATTTCATCAGATGCTTTCTCTATTTTGCAAAATATAAACTCAACTATATTTTCTTACCATAATATTGTAGTTAACATTGATGGTTTCCTCTTCACTGTGGACATGCATTTGAAGAGGTTTAACCTCATTCTTTCCTTTCCTTATAACATCATAGATGGGATTTCGAGGTTGCTGGTTTAGAAGAATTTTTTTCAGTTGTTTTTCTAAAAGTTGTGGGGCCTCGTTAATTATTTCAAAAACTCCATAATCCATATTAAATCTAATTGCTTCTGAAAATGTCTGTAAGATAATAATTGAAAGAAATTTTAGGGGCTGGGAAGGTGGCTCAGTGGTAGAGTGCTTGCCTTGCATGCATGAGGCCCTGGGTTCGATTCCTCAGCACCACATAAGAAAAAAGCCGGAAGTGGCTCTGTGGCTCAAGTGGTAGAGCACTAGCCTTGAGCTGAGGAGCTGAGGGACAGCGCCTAGGCCCAGAGTTCAGACCCCACTACTGGACCCCCCCAAAAAAAAAGAAAAAGAAATTTTAAACTCAAATCCACTATCTCTAAGGAACACTTGATGTTTATATATGCACACACATTTTTACTTTTGTATGCTTAGTCATTTCCTCTTTTTTAGGAGCTCTAAATCCCTTGGCTAGAGGTATGTTAGATCCAATCACTCTTTCCCCATCAGTGAATTTATACCATAAGGTATCAATATAACCTAAAGAAAAAGTTTCTTTTGTATAAACATCTTACCTCTGTGATTCTTTGAATCTAGAGAAAAATATAAACCTTGTTTTTATGAAACCATGCTACCATCTTGGCAGTAGAAGAAGTGGATTACTAGGGAAGAATGAACAAAGAAGTAATACTCCCATTATCTGCTTTATTCCCAAGAATCATGAAAGCAAACAATTTCTTTTCCCCAAAAGGAGAAAACTAAGCACAATATGTTCTTCATTTAAAACTATTTCAACACCATTCCTCATACTGTGACAAAAAGGACTGCAAGAGAATAATATGTCTGAGCTTTTCTCAGTAATTACTAAATGCTGCCAACTTTTATTTAATGCTAACTAGATAGTATACAACAGTCAGGAGTCTTCAGCCTGTTAATAAATTCCAGTCTGTTAATAAATAGATCTTTGACTTCAGGTCAATCATTGAACACCTTTAGGCTTTTTTGTTTTGTTTTGTTTTTGTTGGTCATGGGGCTTGAACTCTGGGCCTGGGCACTGTCCATCAGCTCTTCAGCTCAAGGCTAGTACCCTACCACTTGAGCCACAGCGCGACTTCCGGTTTTTTCTGCTTATGTTTTGCTGAGGAATGAACCCAGGGCCCCATGCTGGTGAGGCAAGCATTCCACCACTGAGCCACCTTCCCAGCCCTACCTTTAGGCATTTAATCTGCTTAAGACCTAATTGGTAAGCTAGACACCAGTGGCTCACTCCTGTAAACCTATCTGCTCAGAAGACTGAACGTCACAGTTCAAAGCCAATCTGGATAAGAAAGTCTGTGAGACTCTCATCTCCAATTAATCAGCAAAAAGCCAGAAGTAGAACTGTGGCTGAAATGGTAGAATGCCATCCCTGAATGAAAAAGCTAAGGGTTAAGTATTCAGGCCCTGAGTTCAAGCTCTAATACCAGCATGAAAATCAAACAAAGAAGTTAATGTTCCTAATCCACAATCAGGTCCCTTTTCCAAAATATTCACTTATTTTAGAGTACCAAGTGAACAGACCACTCATTCATATAATTCATATATGTTTAATCAAATGGTAGACAAGATCAAACACTTCTCTATGGGTGTTCATTGCTTCTTTCAAGTTTTATTAAGGGATTTCTAGATACACGACAGTTATAATAAATGGCAGGATGTCACTGTAAGAAGGAGCTAGAAATATATAAAAATGTATTTGAATTAATATATCAAAATAATCTCTAAAATCTGTCTGCCTTTCTAAGGCATTTAAAATACATGGACAGGCCAAGGCCAGTGGTCAAGCCTGTAATCATAGCTACTCATTCTAAGCCAACCAGGACAAAAAAAAAAAAGGCTGACAGGCTTTATCTGCAATTAATCACCATAAAAAGCTAGATTGGATCCAGGCTGTAGTGGCTCACACCTATAATCCTAGCTACTCAGGAGGCTGAGATCTGAGAATTGCAGTTCAAAGCCAGCTCAGGTAGAGAAGCGCATGAAACCAATTAACCACTAAAAACCTGGAAGTGGAGCTGTGGCTCAAGTGGCAGAGCACTAGCCTTGAACATAAAAGCTCAGAGACAGTGCCCAGGCCCTGAGTTCAAGCCCCAGGACTGGCACCAAGAGTAAAATAAGAAAAAGAAAGAAAGAAAATAGCTAGAAAGCCGGGTGCCATTGGCTCCCAACCTGTAATCCTAACTACGCAGGAGCTGAGATCTGAGGATCACGGTTCAAAGCCAGCCCAGGCAGGAAAAGCCAAGAAACTCTTATCTTCAATAAACTACCAGAAAACCAGAAGTGGCACTGTGGCTCAAGTGGTAGAGCTCTAGTCTTGAGCTGAAGAGCTGAGGGACAGTGCTCAGGCCCAGAGTTCAAGTCCCATGACCAAAAACAAAAATCAAAACCAAAAAAAAAAAGTAGAGTTCAATGATTAAGTATGAATAATTATCTATAAATTGTGTAGTTGTCTTTAATAAGTAGATTTTTTTTGTCTCCTGTATCTGTCTGCTAAATATGGAACTCAAACAGGCATCTAAATTTCATAAATATCTGCAAACTATACTACTACTAGACTAAAGAGATAAAAGAGTGCTGCTCTCAGAGACCAAATTTATCTGGTTTGGGAAAAGGAAATAAATTAAATGTGGCAGAAAATGTATATCAAATATTAATAGGGTGGGGGAAGGAAGCACTATAATGTAAATGGCCATCTGGAACTGATTTCTTTTAGTTCTGAGAATCTACAGAACAAGTGAGCCAGTTTCATCTTTAATTTGTTGTTTTCCTTTCTTTTTCTTGTGCCTCCTACCCTCAAATATGGTAGCCAATGGAACACAAAGTTGTGATAATCCAAAGCAATGAATGTCCACTAACAATTCAATGGAAAAAGAAAAAATATCTTACTAATGAAGTAAAAAATACTTAGATTAAAAAAATTAGACAGACTGTAATATTTATTCTGAGCCCCTATAAAATGAATATATAACTATTTTGTGGTATTAATTAGTTCAGATACAGTTGGCAGAAATGACAGGAGACAATAACTAGCTTATGGAACATCTGTCATGGGCTGGGTATGTGATTGGCACCTTAAATGCACTATCTTGAACCATTCTACCTTCCTAAGGTAGTTTTCTACAGAAAATGAATGCTTGAGATGGCCAAGTAAAAAGCTATGGATTTAGAGCCATGACGTGCTAGATAAGGGCTCTAGAAATGAGTCTGTCTTGTCCAAAAGACAGCTCATCCCTGCTTCATTATATTGCCTCACATATAAGAAAACTAATGTGCATGTACTGAACAGTTTATGCTAGGCCTTGTGCTAAAGTATCAATTCCATGAAGTTAGTGGAGAGCAGAGATTCAAACATACAGTGTTTTTATTTCAAAGGCTACACTCTCATTAATTCAGATTTTTCTAGTAAAGGCACAGAGGCAGAAATGTGGCATCTATGGGTAACTCATATAAATTCAATGCAGTTGTAATCAAACTAGAATAGCTATAGATAGAAGAGTTTAACAGAGGAGAAAGAGTTGAAATAGGTTAAGATAGATAGGACCATCCTATAGCGGTTTATACACCATTTAAGAAGCAAAGGCTTACCAATGCTGAAGGTATCACAATGCCAGAACCATAGTAATGAAAACAGCATGGTGCTGACAAAAACAGACATGAAGACCAACAGAATAAAAGATCTAGAAATAAATCTATGCAGTTATAATATCTGTCAAAAGTAGTATTCTCAACAAGTAGTTCAAGGAAAACTGGATATCTACACAATATTGAAATTGAATGTCTCTCTGTCATTACCAGTATGCAAAGTGAATCAAGTATCTTAAGGTAAGACCTTAATCCCTGCCAGGGCAGGGAGGGGCAGAGGAGGAGGAGGAGGGAGAGAAGAAGAAATTAAGGAAGAAGAATAGAGAAAGTAGGATGCTGAAGTTGGTTAATAAAGAATGAATATTTATCAGGTGGATAAGGGAGAGAAAGAAATGCAGCAAAAGAAATTGCCATTGCAATTGGACATTTTAGTGAACTGTAAACAGTCTGGTATTAATTGTTTTAATTTTTCTTATATGTAAGTACTTGTATAGAGGGGTTTCATTTCAACATGTCAATTTATAAATATAATGTCACTATTAAATTTTAATATGTGAGAGGAAAAGATACAAGCTTAGAGAGAAAGGCACGAGACTGGTTCATCACGGACCTGGCATTCCACATCACCATCACCTAGGAACTTGTAAGAAATATCAACTCTTATGGCCTTCCCCCCAATCAGAAACTGGATGGGGCATAGTATTCTCACCTTTAACAAGCTGTAATTAAGTAATTCTAATGCACGCTTAACAGTTGAGATTCATTGCTTTAGAATGATGGTGAGGAATTATTAGCTAAAGAGAGGAGAGTCCACATTGAGACAAGCTCCAAAGTCCACATTCCATCTACTCCCTCATGCTGACTGTCCTGTGTACTCATGGTATATAAGCAGATGTCCATCTATGTTCCGAACTTGGAAGAAAGACCCTGCCATTTCATTATGATGTAAATTCCTGTTGCCTGCTTCAGAAGAGTATCTCCTACCATCAAATCCTTTGGTTTTACCATTTACCAAACTTCTAAATAAAAGACAGGGGGGAGGGAGACAGAACTGAATAATAGGAACTATTTTCTCCCAAAAGCTGAGTAGGCTGATTTAAACAATGCTCAGGTTTTAATCATATGATAGGGGGGAAAATCTTCAGTTTGCGCCTAAACCCACCCCTCCCTTTTCAGTATGTTGCAGCCTGCCCTTTCCCTTACTTAATTTCTTATTTCAAGGGTATCATTTTCCAAATGTTCTAAAATGAATTGGCTGAAGGTGGTGAAAGCTAACTTTGTAGTACTAGTTATCCATGTGCGAAAAATATTTTCACAGAAAAAGCAAGTGCATGAAAATATTTTTACCACAATAAATTGCTGGTTCCACATTTCTTTGAAAGGAGGAGGGAAAAAAACCTGTGAATAATTAGTGATGTGTTTAAACTGCCAGCCCAGCTACACTGAAACTTACTGGGTGCCAAATTATTTAGTTGAACAGTATTTAAATTAAAAACTAATGACTAGGTTAATTTAATACATGTTCATCTCCACTCTAGCTCTGTCTTTACTAATTGAGCTCCAAATCTATATTTTAAACATACATCCTTGTCAGTGAATAAAAACCATCTGACTAGTTAAATATAACGAGTCAGTTACCAATAACAACTTCTTTTAATCTGTGTTTATTGTCATTTTAGATGTTTAACTGTAACTGTTTAGTAGGCAGCCACCAATGAGTTGGAAGGAACAATGTGCCACACAAAATGTATAGAAAATGTCCTTAGTTAATAAAATGAGTTATGTTAAGTAATGAGTGTTTTACGTTGGAAGTACAAGATGTATCAAAACATTCTATATAACAATACTAAGAGTTACCTAGAACTCCATCAACACCTTTAAAAATCAATCTCTGTAAATCTCTGACTATTTGAAGTTTGGCAAGGGACTATCAAGCCCTCCATATCTTTTCCCCATCTCACTCATTTCCCCCATTTCTCTCTCCTCTTTCCCTCTCTGTCTCGCTCCTCTCTTTCTCTCTTCCTTCCAACTCCCTCACATCCCACAATCCATATAACATTTAACTCTTTCATAAAGCTGCAAGAAATTATAACTGTTTACAGATTTTTTTAAAAAGTGTGGAGAATCAGTCCAAAAAAAGAAGTTATGGTAAAATTCCAGAAGAACATAGCTAAGCATGGCCTGGCAAACACATGACTACCTATCCTTGCAAGGAGGGTATAGAACAGGCCACCCCTTCAGCTTCTGCAAACTATAAATGTCACAAACATTTGAAACCACCCACAGAGGACCAACCTAAATCTATGTGGGCTCCTCTACTCAATCCCACAACAGTCACTGAGCATAAAACACACAAAACAAAACCAAAAGGAAAAAAATATTTTCACACTATAGCACAGAAGAAAACTTAATAAGCAAGCACTTGTCCATAAAGAGTTGACAGGAAAAAAAAAAAAAACCTCCCAGACACCAAATGAAAACAATATCTGAATGTGAACTTGGCACAAGAACAAACAGAATGAAGTTACGAAAGCTAGGATTTGGAAAGTGCCATAATCATTTATAATAGCGGCAACTGTCCTGGATTCCCCTCATCAAAAAATAACATGGAGGCAGGCTACCAGCCATCAGTTTCTGGATCTTACAGTGTGTCCCAAGGGTGTGATCATGTAATGGAAAGAAATAGAGTAGAAGCCAGAAAGTCCGATTCCTAAGCCCATTTTTTACCACAACCCTTGTCACTACAGATGTGGAAAAGTTTTCTGAATCCTCAGAAATCTAGATAGCCTATATTTTATGTCTACATTCTCAAGTTTACATTGAAAATGGTTCTGGTGGGAGGTGGAGGTTGGAGAAGAGAGGAAGCAGGTGAAAAGATTAGAATGCTTTTTTGGTTATTTCAAGGAACTTACACGGAAAATGTGAAAACAAAAAGGGAAATTGTTCTATAATTTAGGGGAGGTGCAGAAAAAAAGAGATCTATGTTTGCTCAAGAAATTTATAATGTAACTCTGAGCAGACAATAAACAAAAAAGTAATCAAAATTTCTTTGCTTAGTTCAATTTCTGCACTACAGATAGGTAGAAAGATAATAGACACAGACAAGTGGACAAATAGATAATCTTCCACATAAAATATTCTTGTAAGGTGATTTCCTACTCTTTACGTGAATATCTCCAATCCCATGTTATTTACCTTTTTATAAACCAGCCCATCTTATAGTTTGAAAACTATCTTAAAAATCATAAATGTGGTTCCAGTTCTGCCTTCTACTTTCACATAATATGTTAACCAATCTCCCTCAATCAAGTCCTCAAATTATTTCAAAAGGCTGCTCTCTGTCATCCAGTCCCACGCCAGGCTCAACACTTAGACTTCTTTCAACCCTTCCTCAACTGACGTGGTTTCCTGAGTGTTCCCAGGCTGAAGCTCCCTGAATCTGCTTTGGCAGAGCAATTCTTAACATATGGCACCAAGAACAGAATGTTTTCTATGCTCTAGGCTAATACTTTTCTTGATCTTGACCATATCACTCTATTAATATACCCTAAAAATATATCAGCTTTGTTTGGTTTAGCTCACTTCATAATACATATCAGGATTAAAATAAGACCAGAGTAGTTATCACTTTCCTCCTCTGTTGCTAGTTTTGTAGACATCAGTAAATACAATGGGACAATCTAAACTTTCTGAGCCATGCAGCCCTAGGTGGACCCTACCATTTACTGAGTGACCCTAAACTGGAAAAATACTGGTTTTCTTACAATTTTTCATGCAAGTCTAATAAAAATAATTTTTAAAGTCAATGAGACACTTGTGTAGCACAGAACATTATCCTCTAGATTGACAACCATCTACCAATGCAATTAAAGAATGATTGCCAGTTATGTTTCAGGAATGAAAGATGAGATGGTCTAGTTAGTGAAAGGAAAGGAAAAAGAAACACTAGTTGGTAGTATTACCTCACTTCATAACAATTTTGTAAGGTACATTGTTTTCATATAGAATGAAGTAGAAGATTTAAGTGAGTGATGATTCTAAAAATCACATTGCTACTGAGTGGAAGGTCCAGAATCAAATACAGTTTTGTCTTACTCCTGGTAACTATGACATAGTTAGGGATAAACATAGGAGCTCCAAATGTGGTCAAGGTGGGGTAGGTGGGTTAGAAGAGACTGAAAAGAGTTTGCAGAGTGACATAAGGAGTATGAAGCTACAGATCAAGCTAGAAAGGTTATATGGAGGCCAAATTGCAGAGGGTCTTAAATTCCATACAAAGGAATGCGGAGTTCAATCTGTAGGCTATTAAGAATCAACCTCTACTGGTTATAGTTAGTGAACCAGTTCAAATATTTGAAAATGAATTTCACAGATAATGATAAGGGCTTTGGGGACAAAAAAAAGCAATATAAGCAAAGCATGTGTTGGGGATATTATTTTAGATAGGGTTGGGGAAAGGCTTTCTGAACAGAAGTGATCTAAGTCAGAGGGAAAGTGATACAAATATTTCACAGAAGAGCATTCCAGGCTAAAAACATTGAATATTCTTGGCATACTCATTTTTCAGAAACATGAAGAAGGCTAGTTAAGAAAAGAATTAACAAAGGAAAAGGGAAATAAAGATCATGAGATGGCAAGAGCCAGATCATATTGGATCCTGGAATTTATCTTTAGTATAATGAGAGGGTTTTGAGCACAGCAGGAAGTAACATGACTCAATTTATTATTTTTATAATTCTTTATTGAAATCATAATACACTAAATTTACAATACTCTAATATGCTAGTTTATAACTATCCAAAGAGAGAGCTTAGTTTGGCACATTTGTTCTCCGTAAACCCATTCTGGCTTCTAATTCTTCACTAAGTGCTCATAAACCAAACATTACAAATATGTTTCAAAATTGAGCCAGATACTTGGTTTGAGAATTCATCATTCCTTCTCTTTGCCCCTAATTTGTGTGTGTGTGTGTGTGTGTGTGTGTGTGTGTGTGTACCAGTTCTAGACCTTGAACTCAGCCTGGGCACTGTCCCTGAGCATTTTTGTTAAAGGTTATAAAGGCTAGTGTTCTATCACTTGAGCCAGAGCTACATTTCCTGCTTTTTGGTGGTTAATTGGAGATAAGAGTCTCACAGATTTTCATGCCCAGGCTTGGCTCTCAAGCTCCATCTTCCGATCTCAGTCTCCTGAGTAGCCAGGATTACAGGTGTGAGCCACCAGTACCCTGTTGCCCCAGTTTCTTTTTTGAAAGCCCTTGACAATATTTTCCTTTTTCCTGTCTAGTGGTATGGAGAATGAATAATAGGTTGGCTACATAGTAGATGCAAATGAATGTAGATACAAAAAGAACTAAAAATAAAAGGAGAGGAAGGGGGATAAAGACAGGAGTTGAAGAGGCAGAAAAGAGCCTGGAGGGGCTGCAGGGGATGCATGAAAGAGCCAAACTGTGAGTGTGTGTTGGGGAGAAATGAGAGCCATGACTCCATAGGGTTCAACAGTATCTCACTGCGGCTTGACCTAAAGCCTGGAAGAAAATAAACAAAAATAGTAATGCCTGTTTTGACTCGTTGGTAAGATTATGGCTGAATTTTTCACATAGTTTTTGTATGTTGTTACTATTATATTATTTCAATAATTTAAAATAGATACTTGAAAAAGAAAGGTAGGGCATGTATTTTCTGGAGCAAATCATACCAACTTGAGATCATTTCAAATCTTGAAACACTGAAATTTAAATGTGGACAAACTGAAATTTTAGACTGATATACAGATTTTTCTTTTAAACGTTTACAAAATATACTTCTTAGGGAGGAATAGTAGATCTTCCAGAACTAAAGAAGGTTGTATAATTTGGAAAAGAAAAGCTCTGGCAATTTTGAGATTGTGTGTGTGTGTGTGTGTGTGTGTGTGTGTGTTGAGATTGTGTGTGTGTGTGTGTGTGTGCGTGTGTATGTGTATGTGTGTGTGTGTATCCTGTGTATCAGGGCCTGGCTATCCTTGTATTCTTGAGTTTTGTACTCAAAGCTAACACTTTACCACTTAAGGCACAGCTCCACTTCCAGATTTTTGCGAGTTAATTGGAGCTAGGAGTCTCATGGACTTTTCTGCCCAAGCTGGCATTGAACTGTGATCCTTAGATTTCCAGTCTCCTGATTATCTAGGATTGCAGGTATGAGCCAATGGCATCTGGCACTTCCAGGTTTGTTTGTTTTTTAAAAAACGGAATGTTGGAAATTAAGAGTCAGACCCGATAAGGATCCTGAATATCCTGTAGTGTCCCTCAGATCTGTGTCTGGAAACAGAGGAGGTGACTTGGTATCAATCTAATCCTTATAACGACTAGCTTAGCTGTGCAAAACGGAAGAGAAAGTATAATTTCTTTAGGGAAGAAAAATCACCATACATGTGCACATATGTGTATGCAAAAACTAATAGGCAAGAAAATACAGGATAGTACTTACCCTTCAAAAGACACTGTTAAAAGATTAACATTTTATGGTCTACTCCTTTAAAAACTATTTATGGCTTCTTTATATTCCAAATGGACGGCAATATAGGAGGAGTTTGAACTCAGGACTTTGTATTTGCCAGGTAGGTGCTCTACAGTTTCAGTCATGCCCAAGTCATTGTATTCTAGTTATTTTTCAAATAGAATTTCATGTTTGTGTACAGACCAGCTTGGACCATGACTCTCCTATTTTATGTTTCCCACGCAGATAAAAAAACATATGTATGCCATCATGATTAGCTTTCTTTTTGGTTGGATATGGAGCTTGAACTCTGGGCCTGGGCACTGTCCCTCAGCTCTTCAGCTCAAAGCTAGTGCTCTACCACTTGAGTCACAGTGCCACTTCAAGTTTTCTGGTGGTTAACTGGAGATTAGAATCTCACAAACTTTCCTGCCCAGGCTGTTTTTCAACCATGATCCTCAGATCTCAGCCTCCAGAGTAGCTAAGATTATAGGCATGAACCATTGATGCCTGGGAAATGCTAGCTTTTTTCGGTTGAAATAGGGTATCACTAACCTTTTGCCACTACTAGTCTCAAACCACAATCCTCTCAATCTCTACCTCCCAAGTAACTCTTTATTACAATCATTGGCTGTGCCTGGCCCTAGTAAAACTTTTATTGAGAAAGGTTTTCATGTTTTTATAACATGTAATAAAAATGTTTTCTTTTCCTTAACTGCCATTTCTGATTAGCCTATAATTTACATACAACACAACAATATAAGCCCTTTTATAAACTCTCATGTTTCCCAAACTACTCTTTAATATTCTAGCCATCACTGCTAAGGCACAAACTTTATTAACTGGCATCTACCTGTGCTATATAAACAACAATGTTCTGAATCTTATTTGTCATCAATACAAATCCTAATTCCTCTAAATACAAATTCTCCTTTAATGTCAATTCAAGAGGATGACAGTTCTAAATGAGATTCAAACCCAAATGAAAAATTATTTTGGGGGGGGTAAGTCGTGGGGCTTGGGCGCTGTCCCTCGGCTCTTTAGCTCAAGGCGAGCCCTCTACTACTTAAGCCACAGCTCCACTTCCAGTTTTCTAGTGGTTTATTGGAGATAAGAGTCTCATAGACTTTGCCTGCCTGGGCTGGCTTTGAACCACGATCCTCAGATCTCAGCGTCCTGAGTAGCTAGGATTACAGGTGTGAGCCACCAGCGCCCGGCTCCAAATGAAAAATTCTATAAAAAGTTATAAATTTACCAAAATTCCTCAAGCAATCTTTTAGGAAAAATTATATTATTCCTGATAAATTTGTCTCATAAGGTAATTTTTTTTTATTGTTCATAGGGCTTGAACTCTGGGCCTGGGCCATGTCCCTTAGCTCATCAGCTCAAGGCAAGTGTTCTACCACTTTGAGCCACAATGCCACTTCCAGTTTTTTGATGGTTAATTGGAGATAAGAGTCTCGTGGACTTTCCTGTCCGGCTTTGAACCACGATCCTCAGATCTTAGTCTCCTGAGTAGCTAGGTTTACAGGTGTGAGCCTCTGGCACCTGGTAATTTAAGTGATTACAATATTTTGATTTGATAATATAGTTAATAGAACATACTAATACACTCACTGGAAGGCTTAGGAATTCATTAAAGTAGTCCACAAGGAAGTCATCTGTTGCCAAACAATCTTCCTGTAAAAAATATAAAATCACAATTTTATAATCAAGCTAAGATTTGTTTTTTAATGATTATTGTTCTCTAATTCTTCTATTGATGTGTTATCATGTAGATCTTCAAAGATTTTCTAGCCAACTTTGAATCTTCATTATAAACCTAACACAAGGGATACAGCCTCTGGAAGGAAGGAATTAGAAAACAGAATAGAACATACTCATAAGAGACTTTGCTGGCATAGTTAACCAGAAAACTAAGCACATGAAAAATGTAGCACAACACCGAAATGAAACTTCAACAAACACAAGATAATATCTGGAAGATATGTGTATTCATAAAAATGAGGCAAAGTCAATAAAGGCAGACACTTTGGTGGAAGTTAAAAGAAAGGTGAAAATATGAACTTCTTAATTGCTCATTCCCCTTAGGAATGAGATACAGTTTTCATAATCTGAGTCCTGCTTCCTTTTTGCAAAAGGAAATGTTGCCAGTATGTGTTCTAAGCATAGATTGTATACATTTTTTCCATAACTATCTCATCTACCAGCATAGCCACTTTTACAACTGGCAAAATCAAAAAGCTACTGCCAAGAACAAAATCTCTCTTCCAAATCATACAACACCTTATTTTATTAGTCACTGTTTCCATTGTGTCAAAAGCACATCATAGCACACTCTCTTGCATAGTATATGTGATTATTTTGTTATTCATAATTATACTTCAGTTTTGCAAATCTAACACAAAAGTTGACAACATGACACAATGCTATTATTTCCATATGGCTGGAGACTTCCTTTTTACAAATACTGGCCAATTTTTTAAAAAAATTATTAAAGTATAGTGCTATATAGAACATACTATTGTAAATGTATACCTACCTTGGAAAATATATTTTCACAGAAATTTTAAGTAACTGCAGTGTCAGGAGAAGAGAATTATAAACACAGGATTTATAAAGGAACTCAACTAAAACTCTCAACTGATCAACACAGGGTTTGGCTTACTAAAAATGTCAAATGTTGGAAACAATACAAACTAAGGATTTAATAAATCTAACACTACCTTAGGAATATATGCTCAAATAAAGTTCTGATTGGCAAAGATCTAATCAGAAGAAGACAGATATTCTGTGCAAACCATGAGGCTATTTACCTTTCAAAGTTACTTTAAGTCTCTGGACTATCTTTTGTGTGATACCCAGTTTCTGCTAACTCTTACAAGAAAACATCTGAATTTAATAAATATTTGTAGTATCTCTAAAATAGAAACCATTGTGTTACAATAGAGGAGCCAAATTTTACAGTACTGGCTAAGGGATCAAGAGTCTGAAGATGGGAAGGATAGGGTACATATTTGAAAATTAACAGTAGTAGGGGAGGAAATCCCTTCTTAGGCTCTTGCTTTTAGTGTAGGTCCTGGAGCTAAAACTCAGGGCCTGGGCCCACTGTCCTTGAGTTTCTTTTTCTTAAGGCTAGCACTCTACTACTTGAGCCACAGTGACACTTGTGGCTTTTTCTGAGTAGTTTATTGGAGCTAAAAGTCTCATGGACAACCTGGTTTGCAATGGTTTTGAACCGCAATCCTCAGATCTCAGCCTCCTGAGTGGGTAGGATTACAATTGCGAGCCCCTAGCACCCAGTCCTTCTTAGTTTTTGTAAAATATGTATTTTTATTAATTAATTAATTTTTTTTAATTTTTTTGTCAGATGTAGGGCTTGAACTCTGGGCCTGAGTGCTGTCCCTCAGCTCTTCAGCTCAAGTAGAGCACTCTACTGCTCTACCACTTCCGGCTTTCTCACGGTTAATTGGAGATAAGAATATCAAGGACTTTCCTGCCCGGGCTGGCTTTGAACCGTGATCCTCAGATCTCAGCCTCCTGAGTAGGAGTAGTAGGAGTAGCTAGGATTACAGGCATGAGCCACGGGCACCCAACTTATTTTTAATTTTAACATCATGTACAATGTGCATTTCATAGAACCTGTAGGTCCAAATCCTCCCTGGAATTTGACCAGCCACATTGACAAAATTTTCTAGAGAACCCTCAGACTCATACATCCATCTCCAGATGCTTTACACTCCCAAGAGACTCAAAGTCAATGAAGTATATATGATAAAGCACCTGCTTGAGGGTTTTGGGGGGGGGCTTTTTCTTTAGTCAATATAAACTTTAATGAAAAACACTAAGAATAATTAGTAGGAAGTGAAATAAAGGACATACATCACAAGTCCATTTTTATTGTTAAATTTAATAAATGTGGCCAGGCTCCCATGGCTCACGCCTATAATCCTAACTACTTGAGAAACTAAGATTTGAGGATCGTGGTTCAAAGCCAGCCCAGGCAGGAAAGTCCGTGAGACTCTTATCTCCAATAAACCACGAGAAAACTGGAAGGGGCACTATGGCTTAAGTGGTAGAGTGCTAACCTTGAGTTAAAGAGCTGAGGGACAGCACCCAGGCCTAGAGTTCAAGCCCCACAACTAACAACAACAACAAAAATTCAATAAACCTACCCTGTACAATTGCTATAGTTTACAAATGTTCACTGTCAATTTCTGAGCTCATCTTTCCAAGGGCTAATGGGTTCTAATGTGGCACTAGTAGCCCTTGGTCCTAACCCCTTGTTGATTTGCCAGTTCCTGGCATTTACTCATCTTCAGGCTTATACTTACATACAACCATGGGGACCTACTTTATTATTTCAATACATCACAATGGATATTTCTTTTCTAGAATTGTATTTTAATTTATCTCAATATGAAACACTGCCAGTTCTGTTGGCCTGAGCAGTTCCATCACAGTAAATAAGTGTAGAATCCTCTGGGCATTTCAACAGGAAGGTAGGCCCAAACTTCTCTAAATGAGAATTTTTCACTGCAGTTACTACAGCAATATGTTCAAATACCTTGTCACATCAATAGGCAGACAATCTTGCAAACCAACCAATATTTGATAAACCCTTTATTCCCAAAGCACTTCAATTTTTTTTTAAAAAAGAAAAGCTATGTTAAAGATTTTGATCTGAAAAAGTAACTCAGTTATTCTCATTAACTTCCCACAATCCAATGGCTAGGACACTTGAAATGAATAACCCATACTCAGATTTATTATTTCCAAATAACCAACAAACTGTGGATGGTGAAAGGTATAATCGAGAAAATTGAGTTACGGTCAGTTCCTCCATTATGTCATTCCGTAAACTTGAGTGCAAAATTTGCAACACATATTCTCTGCTGAATGATGCAATGGAAGGTGAAACACATCTTCAGAATTGAATATATTCTTGAAACCTGGTTTTTCATGTATTACAGGTGTGCGGTCTGTGAAAATGAAGTCAGCTTTTCCATTTTCAGTCCAAACTTCTTAAATTTCTTACTGAAAGAGGGTTAGGCAAAATAGTTTATATACTTTCACTAATTATGGCAGTTTCGTTTAAATTGGCTGGCTTATTTTGTTACACAATTTCTTCACAATTCTTTTTTTTTTTTTTGGGGTTTGAACTCTGGGCTTGGGTGCTATCCCTCAGCTCTTCAGCTCAAGGTGAGCACTCTACCACTTGAGCCACAGTGCCATTTCCAGTTCTAGTGGTTTATTGGAGATAAGAGTCTCATGGAGGGCTGGGAAGGTGGCTCAGTGGTAGAGCGCTTGCCTTGCATGCATGAGGCCCTGGGTTCGATTCCTCAGCACCATATAAGCAAAAAGAAAAAAGCCGGAAGTGGTGCTGTGGCTCAAGTGGTAGAGCACTAGCCTTGAGCTGAAGAACAGCGCCCAGGCCCACCCCCCCCCAAAAAAAAGAGTCTCATGGACTTTCCTTGCCTAGACTGGCTTTGAACTGTGATCCTCAGATCTCAGCCTCCTGAGTAGCTAGGATTACAAGAATGAGCCACCGGTGCCTGGCTCAGTTTCTTCACAATTCTAGAAGATGTAAGATATACAACAAAGATCTTACAAACAAGGAAGAGGAAATAAGATAAATACAAAAAAAAACACATTCCAAGAAAGAATATAGTACATACTACAAGAAAATTAGAATATAAAGTTTTCTCCAAGGGAAGGAAAGGAATTATCTGGCGGAAAGAAGAGACAGTGGAAACATGAAAATAGCATTTGAAATGTGTTCAAATGACCTCCAATTCTATATTTACAAATACAAAAGTCTATACAGAGTATAGAGCAAAATGTATGAACAAAGGTCAGAGAGACAAGCACAGGATAGTTGTCTTGGAAATGAAAGCAAAAATCAACTGGACGGGAACCTGAAGGAATTTTCTAGAATCATAGAAATGTTTTGTATGAGGACAAAAATTTGGATTACACAGATGCATACATTTGTCAAAATTTATCAAATGATATTTTCAAAAATATTTGTAGTACACTGTACATACATTTTACATCAACAAAATAACCAACTGATATTGAACATTAGCTCATGATACTCAATGAAGTATTATGGAGTAATATCAATGTTTATAACTTATTTTTTAGATGTATTAAAAAAAAAGTTGAAAGCCAGGTACCACTGGCTAACACCTATAATCCTAGCTACTCAGGAGACTACTGAGGATTGCAGTTTGAAGCCAGCCCAGGTAGAAAAGTCCATGAGACATTCATCTCTAATTAACTGACAAAAAGTCAAAAGTGGAGCTGTGGCTCTAATGGCAGAGCACTAGCCATCAGTGAAAGAGTAAAAAGTCCTTGAGTTCAAACCTAGTACAGGCACAATGAAAAGAAAAATTAAAGCTGATTAACCAGGTGCCATGGCCCATGCCTGCAACGCTAACAACTCAAGAGACTGAGATTTGGAGGACTGTTTTTCAAAGTAGAGGGTGTAATTTTTGGGTCGGGTCACAAACTAGTCTCTGAAGGAAGCTGCTCAGAGCGCCAAGGCAGTCTGGATGATGTTAGGTTGGAAAGGTTTTGTGGAGGAGATGAGCTAGGCCTGGAAAAATGTGCAAGATTGTGAAATGGATGAGGAAGGGCAACTGGGACAAAACTCGACAGCAAAGGCAGGAGCCAAGCAGGGTAGTTTGGCTGGAGCAGAAGGCATGTGGAAGTACTTTATAAGCCCAAAACAGGATGGATGTTGTATTTATCACAGAGAAAGTATTGGGGCAGCAAGCTAAAGAATGAAAAATTCTGGAAAAGTTTGAATGGCTTTACAGAAGTCCAGTTGGATCTCAAGTCCAGTTGTTAAGCTCTGTGAACTTTGACTTCCTTACCTGTAAAAAAATAACCACCTCTTAGGGTTGTTTTGAGATTGAATATTAGTATGTAGTCAACATTTACTAAATCCTAGCTATTAATATAAGCTCTATTCAGTCAAGTAACTGATGGGCAGATAGATAGATGAACAGATAATTTTGGAATTACTAGGAATTGAACTTAAGAGCCCCAGGCTTGCTAATCAAGTGCTCTTATCACTTGAGACATGCTCCCAAATCCTTTTGCTTTTAGTTTGCTTTTCAGTAATCTGTGCTTTTGCCCTAAGTGTTCTCAAACTGCAATTCTCCTCTCTCTGTCTCCAGGCAGAGATTAGAGACTACAGCTGGGATTCCAGGTATCTATAAGACATAATATATACAACACCACTTCTGGCTTAATATGAGTATTTTTGAAATCCTGATAGCCAGGATGACCAGAAAAGGAAAAAATCTCAAGGTAGACTGAGCAAAACAACCACATGTGATCTAATGAACTGATGCACAGAAACTTAGAGGTGGCAGAGGAAATATTGAAGACAAGAATATGAGAACTATTGTCAAAGTCCAAGCCCAGAAAGAGGGGCTTGAAATAAGAGAGTAGCTGCAAGGATGTAGAAAAAAATTTTTTTTGAGGTTCTAGGATTTAGGTTTGAACTTTGGTGCCTAAAATTTGCTAGGAAGGCTCTCTATTACCTCATCCATATCCTTGGCTCTTTCTGCCTTAGTTTTTTGGATAAGGCCTCCTGTTTTTGCTTAGGACTGGCTTCAGACATGATCCTTCTAGCTATATCTTCCCAATGCTGGGATTATAGGTGTGCAAAATTACACCTGGAGTATTTGGAAATGTTTTGCCTGGGCTTGCCTTGACCTGAGATCCTCCCAATCTGTGTTTCCTTAATTGCTAGGATTATAGGCATAAGCCACCATGTCAGGGCCTAAAAAAAGCTTACTAAGAAAGGAACTTCTAAAATGTTTGCACTTGGGAAATAGAAAAGGAAGAAAAGCTCTGGCTTGGGTAATTGAGTAGCTAGTGCCATCATTAACCAAAATAAGAGAAAGTGAAGGAAAGCAGCATTAGAGGTAGGAGAGGGAAGAAAGAAGTTCAGTGGGAGGGTGAAACAGAGGCATGCTAATGACAACGGCTAGGAATCCACTAGAAAGGCACAAGTGGCATCAAAGGTGATATCTGAGCTGTAAGTGGTCAATTTGGAATTCCTATGAAATGGGGGTGGCTGAAGTTAGAGGCACAAAGAGGAGCTCACCTACAGAAATCTTGTAAAACAGAAAACTGGACAAGATTGATAATTTCATGGGAAAAGAAAGAAAGCAGAAGAGGGGAATAAAAATGAGATGGAGATCGTAATATTAAAGAAACCAAGAAAGACAGGCTAATAGAGTTGCCCAGCTATCATGAGTTTGCTGATAAGGTCAGATGAAGCAGTAGCAATTGCAACCAATAAGAGGTGTATTGCTAAACCTCAACTTAAGTCCTAGGACCACTCAAAGAAATTTCTCATGAAACAGACCTTTCTCAACACAACCAGAAGATGCACGCGCACATTCACATACCTCATATATCTCTTACCTCATATCTTTCTTTCCCAGCAGTAGAACAGTCTGGAAAAGTGAAATTGGGAGCTGTCTATAAAGATGGATCTAATTCTCTCCCTCTCTCTCCTCTCCTCTCCTTTTTTTTCCTCTCCTCTCCTCTCTCTTTCCTTTCCTCTCCTCTCTCTCCTCTCTTCTTCCTCCTCCTCCACTCCCTTTCTCTCTCTGTCTCTGTCTCTCTCCTCCCTCTCTCTCTCCTGTATCTGTCTCTGTCTCTCTTTCTTCTCTCTCTCTCTGCCCTTGGTAGACTGTTAACTTCTTGAGACCCTCAGCATCCAAGACTGCTCTCTGAACACACATTCATTCTTTTTGTTGAACAAAAGGCAAAAGCAAAATCACATAATCAGCAAGAGGAGGAACAAGTGCTGGAGGACATAAGTAAACAACAAAATGCTTCTAAGCTCCTGGAATTCTCCTGGGACTTTAGTAGGCCTAGGCACCATTACTTCCTGTCTGGAATCTGCTATGAGTTCCTTACATAGACAGGGGGAGTGTAAAACAGAACCCACTCTAAAGGTAACACACCTAAGGATGATGTGTATATGTGACAAAATACCTGTAGAAGCCTGAACTGAGAACAATGTACAGAAAAAAATATAAAGTGATTGTAAATGAACCACAAACGACTCACTATTAACGCAATCTACGAATGTTTACTGCAACCAGGAACTGGAATGTGGCCTTGCCACAACAAAACCATGGAGATAAACCTATCTGGCCTGGAGACCATGAGTTTGGAAGACGCATTAGCTGAGATCTGTTGATAGAACGGTAACAATGATGAAAATCTACCATATAAATCAATTGCCCCTACCTAAAAATGTAGCTTTAAAGAGTGTGTGAAGGCCTCCTACACACCTTTTACTCATTTTAGCACAAGGAAAAACACAGAGCTTTCTTCTATGATCTAATATTTGCTATTTTTTTTAATAAAGGGAAAAAATAAGTATCCTCTCTAAATTGTACTTACAAAGTCTTCTTCAGTAATAACGGGTGGCTCTGAAACGAGATAAAACATGACATTATCTCACTGGAATCCGATTTCCTCTTAGATAAATGAGGTGATCTGGCCTTGCTCAGGACATTTCTGGGGCCCTGTCGGTTCCCTGCACGCTGTGGGTTCCCTGCACACTGTCCATCTGTTCCCTGCATTGTCCGTCGGTAACCTGCACACTGTCCATCGGTTCTCTGCATTGTCCGTCGGTTCCCTGCGTGGTCGGTCGGTTCCCTGCACACTGTCGGTGGGTTCCGTGCACACCGTCGGTCGGATCCCTGCACCGTGTCGGTGGGTTCCGTGCACACTGTCGGCGTGTTCCGTGCACGCCGGTAGGCTGGGACCTCCGGTGGAGGGGTTAACGGGGCGGCCAGGCTCCGTGCACTGCAGCTGCAGCGGGCCCGGCGCGCGGCGAGGCGGCGGCGGCGGCCTGGGTCAGGGGGAGCCTTCGTCCAAGGCCCCCGAGGCCTCCTCCGGGGTCGGGCGGGTGGGAGCCCCCGATGCGAGCCCGGACGGCGGGCACCTACCCGCGGAGAGCCGCCTCTCGGGCATGCCGCCTCCGGTGCGGGCCCGCGGGCCGTACGGACGCCGGCGCCGCCCGGCTGCCTTCTCCTACTCCGCCCGCGTGGCCGAGTTGCTATGGAGCCAGAACAATGCGGGCGCCGGCTCGCGCACCGCCGAGCTGCGGCGGTCCCGGCGAGCCTCTCCCGCCGCCCCCGGCTTTCCCCCACCCCACGAGGGGCCCCTGCACCCCCACCCCACGAGGGGCCCCTGCAGGCCCCGAACGCGCCGCCTTCAACGCTGAGCCGGGCCCGGGCTGAGGCTGCGGGGAGCCCGCTGGCCCTCTCCCTCCTGCCGTGCCCGACAGAAACGGCCAGCGGGCCTTGGGCTTTGTTCATTGCATTTATTATCCCTAGGTAGCTGGACGGAGGGGGTGCCAGTCAACAAACGGATGGTAAGGATAGTGAATCTGGATGGATACGGCCCCCGCCTCCTTCCCGGCCCTCCCCAACCCTCCCCACGCAGCTCCCGACGCCAGCTGGAAGGAGGGAACTGCCCCTGGGCTTCAGGGCCGGGTCTTCCCTCCGATGGGTGAGGCCTGATGGTCTTTCACCTTGGCTAAGCTTTAGGATTGAAGAGGTGACATCAGCCGAGATCACCACAGGAAAAAGCTAACAACGGAAGAGGTTACGTATGAAGGGTGCATTTGACAAACAACAAAAACTGGGAAATAAGTACATTTTCAGAAAAAGCCATGTATAACTCAAATGTCCAGTCTTAACCTTTTCCCTGGACCTCAAAGCAACCCCGAACGCGACGCCTGCTGTAAGGGCAATGCTCAATGAAAACTCCAAGAGGACACACATGGCCCTTTCTGTCTTCACACTGCCTCCATCTTCTGACATAACTCTCATGATCACCACAGTGAGCTCCTTCACCTACCAGCGACTCAACCAGAAAGCTGGAGTCTCCCCCTAAAATATCCTCTCCAAATCCCCATATTCACTTGAGCACTGGGTCCCGTCAATTATTAAAGTATTGCTGGGATTCCTCTCCACTTCCACTAGCAACCACAGGGCAGGCTCCCAGCCAATCTGTTGTGAAACCTCCCTAACTTCTCTCTCTTTGGGCCTTTGCTGCAAGTGGAGCTCCCCCTAAACCCATTATCCATGCTGAAAGCAGAATCGTCTATTAAACACAAATTCAATGTTACTAAAACTTACAATGCTTCCACATCTGTCCCACTAGGGGTCAACAGGTATGTGAATGCTTAAGCAAGGAGTATTAGGAGACTGCACTGCACAAATGCAGGGCATCTGCCGTGTCATTTTTTGTTTTGGGTTGTTTTTAATATGGCCCAGAAAAAAGTCAAAAGCCTTAAGCAGACAAAAATCAGAGAGTCAAATGAAAACAAGAAAGCAGAAGAGAGCTAGAGGTAAGGAGAACTATGGAGAATCAATCACAGGAGCCTAGTGACCCTGGCAAAAACTGGCTTTTATTTTGAGTAACAGGTAGATGACAGAGTTTAAATAGAGAAGCAGCATGATTTGCCTTTTCTGTGAAAATGACCACTCTGGGTGCTATCCAGACAACATCCTATATTGATATTGAAAGGACCAATAGCAAGAAGGCAGCCCTTCACCTGACCCTAGTGGACAAATTTGAAGGGTTCACTTTATTTAACCCCCCTTCTCCCTCCATATCACATCTACTCTTTTGTTGGTGGTGGTGGTGGTCGTAGGGCTTGAACTCTGCCTGGGTGCTGTCCCTCAGCTCTTCAGCTCAGGGCTAGCGCTCTACCACTTGAGCTACAGTGCCACTTCTGGCTTTTTCTCTGTTTTTTTTGGGGGGGGCTCATGCATGCAAGGCAAGCACCCTACCACTGAGCCAGCCCCGTCAGACTTTTTCTGTTTATGTGGAGTTGAGGAATCGAATCTCTTGCATGCAAAGTGAGCACTCCACTACTGAGTCACCTTCCCTGCCCACACACCTACTCTTGAGGACTACTGTGTAGTAGCTCTTCGTTTAAATGAATTCTTGGAGTTCATCTCCATTGCAATTATTCTGCACTGTGTTTTGTTCACAAAAGTTGTACATTTCTGTGTGAGATAGCCATATTGACAAGTCAATCTGTTTTAACATAAACAGCAGCTAAACATTACTCTTTATAGGAATCTCTAACAAGAGCCTGAAGAGACCAGTATTCTTGATAGCTTACAACTTCTCTGGAGACCTAGAGAGTGGTGAGATAATTTACACAGATACACAGCTTGATAGTGTTGAAGCCACATGTTGTTCGGCTGTCAGATCCCAAAGCTTTTGCCCTTTAGCAACTCTGTTATGTGGCTTTTCTCTCCCCCGCCCCCACCTCACAAGATTAAAAAATAACAATCACAAAGACAGTAACAAACACAAATGCCTGGGTTATAACTATTCATTATGCACTGCTGATTTTTTGTAACAACTTTATTGAGGTGTGTAATTCAGAATATGTTACTCAATTCACCCATTTAAAGTGCAGAACTCAGTGGCTTTTAATGTGTTCAAAATTGTGCAACCATCAGCATAATTTTAAAACTTTCATTTGCTTGCATGTTAACTATCTCCTTTCTTCCCTCCCTAAACAACCATTAAGCTACCTCTCTAGTATTGTGACCATTTCACACATGCTGTGGTTGCATAGCTTTTTTCATGTAGCATAATGTTTTCAAGGTTCATCAATATTATGGATAAGTAATTCTTTCCTTTTATGGGTATATCATATATTGCCTTATATAGCTGTATCACATTTTGTTAACAATGGGTATTTGAGTTTCTACTTTTGACCATTAGTGAATGATTCTATGAACATTTGTGTACAAATCTTTGTGCATATATGTATGTTTTCATTTCTCTTAGGTATCTACCTAGGAAAAAGTGGGTCAAAAAACAACTTTGCTTAATCTCTTGAAGAACTGATAGAGCAGTTTCCAAATTGGCTACACCATTTTACCCTCTTACTAGCAAAACATGCAAGTTTTGATTTCTTCATATCCTGGCCAATACTTAATCACCTGCTTTTTAATCATCTGCTATTGTTTATATAGACATTTTGGGCATAAAACAGTATCTGTGGTTTTTGTTTTTGTTTGGGTGTTTTGTCTTATTTTGTTTTTGTCAGTCGTGGGGCTTGAACTCTGGGCTGGGCACTGTCCCTGAGTTCTTACAGCTCAAGGTGAACACTCTACCACTTGAGCCACAGTGCCACTTCCGGTTTTCTGGTGGCTAATTTGAGATGAAGAGTCTCACAGACTTTCCTGCCTGGGCTGGGTTTGAACCCCTGAGTAGCTAGTAGCCTCCTGAGTAGCTAGAATTACAGGTGTGATCCACCAGCAGCTGGCTTGTGTTTTTTTAATGTGCATTCACTGATGTTTAGATTTTACTTTTAGCTCTCTTACCTGCCTACAAGTGTCTGAAAAATACAAGCTATGGGGCTGACTACCCTGTTCTAGTAAGCTCTGAATAAATAGACTATGATTTGTGTTGTCTTCATTTATTTCCATATAGGTAAACTATATTTTTAATTTTTATACATAAGTGGATCAGAATTAGAGGTAAGTGCATTTGAATTTTTTTCCTAAGAGCTACTGGCAGCTCAACATGTAAGAGTGTGAGATACCATCCTTTCTTGCTGTTCCTAAAGTAACTACAGGTTGATTTAGAAAATTTAGAAACAGGAACCATAAAATTTACATATCACTTATTTCCATTCTCTTTTTGATCATTATCTTTTCTTTCTGTTAGATTATGCTTCTTATCTATATTGTAAAACAACTACCCACATCCGTATTACATTTAACTAGAAAACGGCATTTTTTCCTACTTTCTAACTTAACAGTTCATAATTTTTGAAGAAAATAATTAGTTTAATATATTCATTAGGCAATTTCTTAATTTATTCAAGATAACTACCATCTGGGCCTTCTGGTTTAGATTTACTCTTAATTGTCAATATATCCCATTCCGTTGCTTTGTTTCTTATACACACTCTGTTGAGATAATTCACTTTTAACCCTTCCCTAGTTTGAAAACTCTAACCATTTCTCTAGGGTGTTGTGATTTTTACAAGAATACTTTCTTCTTTTTCTTCCTCTATCTCCTGTTTTTCTTCTCCTACCCTTTTCCCTTTTTAAAAAATGATTTTGAGCTCTAAGGGACTTTTTTTTTAAACATCCAGTGATGTCTCTTTGTTCTAGATGTCTCTAAAACAAAGCCTGGCATTGTACATGCTCAATAAATGTTAGATACATTGATCCTATTTGATAAGGAAACAAAAATAATGCTAACATAAAGAACTTTATTGGTCAAAATAAATTATCTCAAAATTTTAATCCCCCACTTAGAAAGAAAAAAGAAAAGTAAAAGGTTCAATAGCTTGAATTTCTTGCCACTTGCTTATCTGAGGCCAAACCAGGAGCAAGTAGTTCTCTAATAAAATACAGAGCAGCATATCCAAAGCTCAATAATACAGAAACTGGCCAGCTACAACAAGAGCAGGTAATAAGCTAAGAATAAATATTTAGCATCAAACGTCCAACATTTTAAACGTAGCTTTAAATACTAATATGGGTGGGATATGTTTTTAAACTCATCTAAACCTTATTTCTTACCTGGAAAAAAATGTACAGATGATAATGGCACCTCCTTCATTAGGGCTGCTCTTAACACATGAGATTATATCTATACTGCTTGGCCAAAGTAAAAATTAAGCACCAAAAATAAAGATAGGCACATTAAAGTGGAATCACTGACTTCAGATCCCGCCAATCTTAGTCATCATTCTCAGTGTATCTGTGGGCTTAGAATAGCAGACTCTGGTACACTAGAGGGAGGTTAAAAAAAAAAAGTCCTAGCCATAGGCATTGGAAGGTTGCTTGAATGTGAGGACAAATCACAAATACTTGTGTGTGGGAAAAGGGAGCCAGCAACCTATGTTGCCTGGCAGCATAGGAAAATAAAGGAGAACTTTTGTGTCCGTGGTCTTGACATCCCCTCACTTCTAAATAATGCTGAAGAACCATTTAACTCAGCCGTGAGCTCCTCCCTGCCCTACTGCACTCTCTGTATGCCTGACCCAAACTAGGCAGAGGAAAGGCATGGCAGGAAAGGCTTCTGGGTTCACTGAGTAAGGTCAGAGGAACTAGCTCAGGAGGAAAACTTCAAAGCTCTGATACATGTGGAGATAACACAGTACAAACCAGTCTCCAGCTGCATGAAGGAGGAGTGGGACAACCAGCCCTGGACACAAGGGAGGAGATCAGCACTGGTGACCCTTGAGCAGAAAATTCAAAGGCACATAGGATGGAGGCACAGCAAGAAAAGATGGGAAACAGAAAGTAGTGGAAATACTGAAGCAAAGGCAGACGTGTCAATAAAGCCCTCTCAAAAATGAATCAATCTAATTAAAAGTTTCTTTATGCTATTTGCTGAATAATGGAACCTGAGGTCTGGATCAAGTTTATTATACAGAAACCAGCAATTCAATTAATCCTTTTTGCATACTCTAGCATGTACAAGACACGTTAAAGGAGGTAGAGAGGTAAAACTAGTGTTGCCCTTGATGCGATGGTGAAGAACAAGAAGAATAAGACATGTCAAAAATACTCTAAGGAGGGCTGAGAAGGTGGCTCAGTGGTAGAGCGCTTGCCTTGCATGCTCAAGGCCCTGGGTTTGATTCCTCAGCACCACATAAGCAAAAAGAAAAAAGCCGGAAGTGGCGCTGTGGCTCAAGTGGTAGAGCGCTAGCCTTGAGCTGAAGA
>NW_012267233.1:11048408-11114454 GCF_000151885.1 Dipodomys ordii | reverse complement strand
AAACATATCAAAGAGCTAGGTGCTGGTGGCTCACACCTGTAATTCTAGCTATTCATGAGGCTGAGATCTGAGGATCATGGTTTGAAGAAAGCCCAGGCAGTAAAGTCCATGAGACTCTTACCTCCAAGTAATGTCAGAATAAGCTGAAGTGATGCTATGGCTCGTAGTAAAGGAGCTCAGGGACAGTGCCCAAGCCCTAGGATTAGCAAAATATCAATTCAATTCTTAAGAAATCCTTAAGAAGATTAAATATTTAAACAGCTAGAATGAATTTAAACATCCTATTCACATTGGAAATCTAGTATAAAATGATCCAATTGTGTTATTGTTTCTCTTTTATATTTGCCACAGTTTTAGCCATTTTCCCAAGGCAGGAGATAAAATTGTGAAACACATTTTTCTTGGAGCTAAAAACCTAATAGAATGTTTCTGTCCATAGTTAGAAAGGCTGTCAAGGAGACAGGCCATCAGAGTCAGAGATTGAGAGTTTCTTATAACTAGGTAAAAGATAAAGTATCCATTGGTTTTCTGTTTTATCAATACTGATTCTGTTCCCTCGTGTCCTTAAATATGAAAATAAAATGCCAAGTGTAATCATTCCTTGGGAACGCAAGTATATCCATCAAATGTTGAAGAATCTTTCATACTGCTCTATCTCACCCAATGATCAAAAACTGACCAGAAGTGAACAATAACAAGAATGTGGTAATATTCTTCTCATTATACACTATGTTTTTAGATAAAGACCTTGGGATTGGAACAATGACCAGTCTCTACATTTCAATGCTACAGTCAGATAAGACTACTCATTTATTTTAAGTGATAAAGTTGTTTGAATCACTCTCAAGCTACATAACTTCTCTGCTCAAGCAACATTATTCTAAATTGGGTTTTTCCTGGTGAACCAAGAAAATTTTCTTAAGTAACAGTCTTGGGGCTGGGAATGTGGCTTAGTGGTAGAGTGCTTGCCTAGCATGCATGAAGCCCTGGGTTCAATTACTCAGTACCACATAAACAGAAAAAGCCAGAAGTGGCGCTTTAGCTCAAGCGGTAAAAGTGCTAGCCGTGAACAGAAGCTCAAGGACAGCGCCCAGGCCCTGAGTTCAAAGCTGCAGGACTGGCAAAAATAAGTAACAATTTTCCACTTACAGTGTTGTAATTATATGTGTACTGTACAGTTTTGTCATGTACTGATAAAAGAATGCCTCATGGGGCTGGGAAGGTGGCTCAGTGATAGAATGCTTGCTTTGTATGCATGAGGACCTCGGTTCGATTCCTCAGCACCACATAAGCAGAAAAGCTGGAAGTGAGGCTGAGACTCAAGTGGTAGAGAGCTAGCCTTGAGCTGAAGAGCTGAGGGACAGCTCCCAGCCCAGAGTTCAGGTCCCTCAACCGACAAAAAAAAAAAAAAAAAAAGAATGCCTCAGATAGAATCTTGATCCTCTACTTGTTGCCTGTGTTTCTGGCCCTCACGTTTCTGGATTTATCAAAAAGAATAAGATAATGGGGGGGGGCTGGGAAGGTGGCTCAGTGGTAGAGCGCTTGCCTTGCATGCATGAGGCCCTGGGTTCGATTCCTCAGCACCACATAAGCAAAAAGAAAAAGCCGGAAGTGGCACTGTGACTCAAGTGGTAGAGCGCTAGCCTTGAGCTGAAGAGCTGAGGGACAGCGCCCAGGCCCAGAGTTCAGGCCCCACGACCGGCCCCCCCCCAAAAAAAGAATAAGATAATGGGCTCTTTAAAGAATCATCATACGACCGGACCCCCCCCCAAAAAAAGAATAAGATAATGGGCTCTTTAAAGAATCATCATGAAGAATAAATGAGTTACCGCTGTACCTGTGTATAACAACTGCTCAATCGTTGGTGTGTCAAATTATTTTCTGCCAAACATTTTTTGCAAGCATGTTAGAAGTTGCCTTTATAGATTCATTCAGATAAAGCAAATGATATCAAAATTATATCTTCTATATTCACAAATGCTATTTCATTTTTTATATTTATATTCTGCCATATAGTAAAAAATCATTTCATGACTGAATTCACAATATATCAGGTTTTTTAAACTTCAGTTATTGATCAAGGAAATAGTCTTTGAAATAATGTGTGACTTGCATAAGTGTACAAGCAGTAAGCAGTTAAGAACAGCAACCAAGCTTTTTAACTCCTAGCCTAGTGCTCTTTCCATTATATCCTCTTTGGTTCTAAGAAATCAGATAAAGAATGAACAGACCACACAAAGTTACTGATTATATGTTTAAATAGAATTTAAGGCATTATTTAATTTTTACTCTTTTGGAACACTGAGGCATTAACCAGTAAAATCAAACATTAAAAAATTGAAATTACTATGAAACTGTTTCTTCATTATTTTGTAAAAATAATGAAGATAAAAATTACCAATATCAATAAAACAATCCACTCATATTGAATAAATATTTATCAAGCACTTTCTTGATGTGGCACTTTGCTAGATACTGAGGATATAATTATTTAAGTCAGACATGATATGGTCTAAGACTTCATAGAACTTCAGGAGAAGAAAGCAAATAAATTACTAAAACAATGAAGTGCTTTTTTAGAAGACAGGAATGCCATGGAAGTAGACCTGGGGAACTATTCCAGTCAGTTATGACAATATATAACTCATAATAATGCCAATTTTATGGATATTTGAGCCTTTAAGGAAGTTTAATGTGTATGCTGATTATTCTTCTCATTAACTTATCTATCTCTTGCCCCCATTGCAAATATAAAACTTACCAAGAAGAAACTTTTTTTTTTTTTGTCAGTCATGGGGCTTGAACTCTGGGCCTGGGTGCTGTCCCTCAGCTCTTCAGCTCAAGGCTAGCACTCTATCTCATTCGAGCCACAGTGCCCATTTATGGCTTTTTCTGCTTATGTGGTGCTGAAGAATCTAACCCAGGGCCTTATGCAGGCAAGACAAGCAATCTACCACTGAGCCACCTTCGCAGCCTAAGAAGAAACTTTTTGAATTCCTATTCTGATCTCTTTTCTTCAGGAAATACTGTTATAAAAATCAGTAAAACATGTTATCTTTATACTGATTCCTTCATTCCTTGTTGGTCAAATTACTTAAACTCAACTAAAACCAAAAATATTTAAAACAACAACAAATAAAACCCTTCAGCTTCTAATGTTAAGAGTATTTGCAGTAGAGAAAAACATGACTTAGACCTTCTGTATGACTCAGCAATCCCACTCCTGGTCATTTATCCAATTGACCACAAACAAGGCCACACTAAAGCCACCAGCACAACCATGTCCATTGAAGTATTGTTTACCATAGCTAAGATTTGGAGCGACTCAGATGCCCCTCAGAAGAGAAATAGATCAAAAAAATGTGGTATAGATATACAATGGAATTCCATGCTTCCAATAGAAAGAATGGCATTGGACCCATTTGTAAGGAAACAAGAAGACATGGAAAAATTATATTGAGAAAAGTGAGCCATACCCCAAAAAAATATTTGTAATAATTAGAATGTGCCTATAAATCTACTAGTAAACTCAATGGATAGTAAGAGACAAATAATTACACTTGAATATAATTAAACAGCACCCTAAATGTTCACACAATGAGAACAAGGGAGGATATTCTTAGGAAGGTATCAAAAGGGCTCAATGGCTATGTGTATATGATCATATAAAATGGTGCTTTTATCAAAATGAACTCCAAGAAATGGAAACAAGAGGTTTTTTTATTGTAATGTTTGCGGTTCTTTTTTTTCTTTTTTCTTTGTTTTATTCCCTTTTGTTGCTGTTTTTTATTGTATATGTTTATCTGATTTGGGGAGGGGAAGGGAAGCACAGAAATAGTGGGACAAAGGGTGAACCAATTCAGCAGTGATACTCACTAGACATTATGTTGGAAATGAACTCCAAATGAACTTTGGAGGGAGAGAGGGGGGTCAGCAGGGGGAAAAACTGGGAGAAAACAAGGTAGAAGTTGACATTGTTCAAAAAGAAATGTATTCATTATCTGACATGTAACTGTAACTCCTCTATACATCACCTTTACAGTAAAAAATTTAAGAGAATAACATATTATAGTTTCTTTCTTAAATAAAATATGGTAAAATCTACTTTTTCTCAATCAAGAGAGAAAACACTGGATAACAACAGAGATAGATGTGCTCACACTGTGAAGACACTGGCTGCATACGATACACAAGACAACACCAAAAGCCTCACAATGGTTAAGTTGCATGGTGTTCACAGGTGCACATTTATTTTCCTTTCCCATTATTTTATACTAAAACAATAAAATTCATTAGATACTAAGAAATTTAAGTGGGATACATTAGAGATGATATTGTATTTAATTTTAAAAAACATATCAAAGAGCTAGGTGCTGGTGGCTCACGCCTATAATCCTTGCTACTCAGAAGGGTGAGATGTGGGGATCAAGATTTGAAGCCAACCAAGGGAGACTCTCATCTCCAATTAACTACCAAAAGGAAAAAAAAAAAAGCTTGAAGTGGAGCTGTAGTTCAAGTGGTATAGTACAAACCTTGAGCAAAAAGAGCTCAAGAACAGTGCCCAGGTTCTGAGTTTTAAACCCCAGGACCAGCACAGAGTCCAGATTGAGTTCAAGCACTAGCATCAAAAAAATAAAAATAAAATAAAAATTTAAAAACTCACACCACATCAAAGAATAGGATCTATGATTTAAAGATTTCTTTTCTCTTTTTCCTTTTTGCCAGTCCTGGGCTTGAACTCAGAACCTGGACACTATCCCTGAGCCTCTTTGTGCTTAAGGCCACAGAGCCACTTCCAGCTTTTTTCTGTGTATGTGGTACTGAGGAATCAAACCCAGGGTTTCATGAGTGCTAGACAAGAGACAAGCACTCTACCACTAAGCCACATTTCCAGCCAATAATTTGAAGATCTAAAGAGTCAGTTTGGTAATGGCATTTATATCAGGAAAAAAATCAAGAGCATATATTGCAAAAAAATATTCACATATCAAATGAAGATATGACTTTGACTTGATTTAAGCCACAGAAAAGTCAAACATAAGTAAATGGACTAAATAAATCAAAGAAGTGACCTCATATCTTAACAAAGGACTGAAATTTTCTTAAAAACAAATTTTTCTGATGAACAATAAATGATAAACTTGAAGTGAGAAAAATTAACCAAACTGATCCTGATGTGGAAAATGTCTCAGGAAATTAAATTTAGAAACATTCAAGTAAGTCATAAAGTATACAAATTTTAAATTCATTAAATACAACTAATGCATTGCTCATACTCATGTTTTGCCTCTTAAATTAGAAAGGAAATTGTTAAAATTTACTATTAGCAACTAATAAAAATTTTATAGCAGCCAGGCGCTGGTGGTTCATGCCTATAATCCTAGCTACTCAGGAGGCTGAGATCTGAGGATCGCAGTTCAAAGCCAGACCAGGCAGGAAAGTCCATGAGACTCTTATCTCCAATGAACCACCAGAAAACCAGAAGTGGTGCTGTAGCTCAAGTGGTAGAGCACTAGCCTTGGCTGAAGAGCTGAGGGACAGTGCCTAGGCCAAGAGTTCAAGCCCCATGACTGACAAATATATACGTATAGCAAAGTTAAACATACAGTAAAACATATTTGACATATTTTCCAAATCTATTGAATCTAATTAACATGTTAAATAATTTTATTAAAATCATGTAGTGGGCATTATAGAAGGCATAAATAGAATGATTAAAGTATAGGCTGATCAGAGTAAAATTTCAAGATCCAATTTAAAAACAAAAAAGGCAATCCTGCCTGGCACAGGTAGTTCACACCTGTAATCCTAATTACTCAGGATGTCTCAGAACAGGAGGTCATGGTTCAAAGCCAGCCCAGGCAGGAAAGCCTGTGAGAAGACTCTTCAGTTAATTACAAAAAACTGTAGCTGTAGCTCAAGTGGAGCACTAGCCTTGAGCATGAAAGTTCAGAGACAATGTTCAGGACTTGTGTTCAAGCCACAGGACCAGCACCAAAAAAAGAAAGAAGAGAGAGAGAGAGAGAGAGAGAGAAAGAAAGAAGAGAGAGAAAGAAAGAAAGAAAGAGAGAAAAAAAGAGAAAAAGAGAAAGAACAGGTTAAGTTTATGATCCTAGAAGAAAAAGGGATAGAGGTGTGGCCCAAGTCTGAAGTGTTTCCCCAGCAAGGGTAAAGCTATGGGTTCAAGCCTCAGTATTGCCAAAAAATACAAATGATTGAGAGTTATATGTAAATATTTGTGTAGAGTGTGAACACAGATACAGCAATACCTAAACACAAAAATTATGAAAACGACTATTAAATTTCCTCAATTTTAATCATTTAACAATAAAACTCACCTCTTATTTTTGCTGATCTATATACATGAAACATGCATCAAACTCAAATAATTTTTGAAAACAGGTATATCATTATAAATTTATGCCAAGTATAACATAGATTACCTTGGTAATTTCTTATTAAAAACTGTTTTTCTGCCAGGCACCAGTGGCTCATGCCTAAATCCTAGCTACTCATGAGGTTCCAATTTAAGGACCACAGTTTGAAGCCAGCCTGGATAGGAAAGTCTGTGAGACTTTTATCTCCAGTTATGGACCAAAAAACCTGGAACTGAGCTGTGGCTCAAGTGGTAGAGCATGACACTTGAGTACGAAAGCTCAAGGACAGTACCCAACCCCTAAATTCAAGCTCCAGGACTAGAAGCAAAAAAAAAATTAATTAAAAGAAAATATGCTAGCATTGTTCACAATAGCCAGGATATGGAAACAACCCAGATGCCCCACCACAGATGAATGGATCCAAAAATTGTGGTATCTATACACAATGGAATATTATGCAGCCATTAGAAAAGACAAAATAATGGAATTTGCAGGGAACTGGATGGAATTAGAAGAAATCATGTTGAGTGAGGTAAGCCAAGAGCAAAGAGACAAACGGCACATGGTCTCCCTGATAAGTGGATGTTAAATCCAAAACATAAGGTGATACGACAAAGTTAACAAGACTTGAGAAACAAAGGACCTCCACTCATCTGGTGGAATCACTACTAAATAACCCCATGCTGCTGAACACATATATGGTATATATGTGCACACCAGAGGGAGACCAGGAGGAGGACACAGAACTAGAGGTAATCAGGGAAAAACATACAACAGTGGGACCCATCAGCTGCACTGGACACTGATCAAAACGAACTAAGCAACTCAATGGCAGTGATGGGAGGGAGGGAATGAGTGAGAAAGAGGGAACAGCTGATGCTATGCAAAAGGAAAGGAATGTATACATCACCCGATGTGGAAGAAATAACTGTATTGTCAAAGCTCATAGAACTCATAAACTTTATAGGCCACAATAGACAATTTGCCCCATGAAAATTAGAATATGTTTGTGACTTTAACTAAGCATCACTATCCCACAATGCTGTGAAATTTGTGAAACAATTATGTAATCAATCACAATAAAGAATTTGCAAAAAAATTTAATAAATAAAATAAGCTAAATAAGAGAAAGATTTAAATTATGAAATAAAATTAACAGGACTATAAACATTTTATTTATATTTCATTTAAGTCAAACATTTGTTTTCTAAATCTATGAGGCAATTGTTCTCAAGGTCAAATTATTTACTATTATTTAGAAAACTATGTTATGAAAATGAATGGTGAACATTTCATCACAGAGTGACAAAATGCACAAATTTAGCATGTTATATAAAACAGTAAAATACATATATATATATGATAACACTGAAAATTCTTTATTTAAAACACCAAGTTAATAAAATGGGTAAAAATAACAGCAAAATTTTTCAAAACACATTAAAGATAACATATAATGACATAAGAGTATTATATATAAAATAGGAACAAAAATCATCATCTGTCATTAATGGGAAGATTTTCATGCACTCAAAATAGTCATAATTTCAAGTCAAAACTGCATGGGGGTGTGCTTGTTTTATAGATAGTCTCTTTAGAGGCGTTTTAAGTTCCGTTTACTCTGGGCACTTCCTGGGAGAGCATCTTTTCTATTTCTTGGCTTTGCTGTTCCTCTACTACATTCTTCAGACCCATGATAAGCACATAGACACAACACGCAAAAGTCAAAACCACAGGCTGTGCGGCTACACAGTCCCCTTTTCTTATATGGCTGGTACTTAGCAGGGGATTGGCACCTTGGGCAAGGCTTTAATGCTTCATCAGTAAAAAGTGTTTTGGCAACCTGCAGTGATAGCACACATATTAAATCTTCCCGTATCATCCAGCCAATCACTTTATTCCAAATTCTGTAACTCTTTATTTCTAATAACATAACACTTACCTTAAAATACTCTTCCTGTTTACTATTTAAGGGAGTAACTGAAGAGCTTGCTATAGGCGTCAAAATTTCTCCCCAAGGAGACAGAATTGGAACTTGCTCTTTCTGAGTACTGGGTGTCTGAGCCTGTGCCTGCACTGATCTTAAAGCTGAGCGATTTAGAAGATGGAGTCGAGTGGCAGCATCCTCAACACTTAACACAGCCTCCTATAGTAAAAGGCAAGAGAAATCAACACTGAACTATGAAAACAGTTCCAGGACAGCTTCCTGATGTACAAGAAGCTCATACCATCAGAATATTCTTCCTGGACTCTTTCTTTATAGGAAAAATATTTTCTTACTTCACACCTAAAAGTCAATGAAATATAAAAAGACAATAATAACTATACTTTAGTTTGCATGTTCAGTTATTTCTTCTTTTATTGTAATAATCCTTGTTTAGCAAGCTTTTCCTGTGAAGGTCCAAGTAGTTTATATTTTCATCTTGGCAGACCACATACTTGCAGTTATTCATCTGTGGCTTATAGAGAAAGCAGTTATGGACAAATAGTAATTTCAAGAGCACGGCTGTGTCTTAGAAAAACTTACTTTAAAAAATAGATGATGAGGGCTGGGAAGGTGGTTCAGTGGTAGAGCGCTTGCCTTGCATGCATGAGGCCCTGGGTTTGATTCCTCAGCACCACATAAGCAAAAAAGAAAAAAGCCGGAAGTGGTGCTTTGGCTCAAGTGGTAGAGCGCTAGCCTTGAGCTGAAGAGCTGAGGGACAGCACCCAGGCCCAGATTTCAGGCCTCACAACCGGACCCCCCCCCAAAAAAAATAGATGATGAACAGGATTTGGCTCAGACAAGTTTATAATTCATTTTACACCAAAGAAGTATAAGAAGAGGTAAATTTTTTGAAAGTTTACTATGGAATTCTTTGAAGGCTTCTTACCTTAGTCATATGTTGAAAAACAATGGGACTGGTTGGCCACAGAACTCATATCTTTGGCTGATTTGTGCAAATAGCTGGAACTAATTCATTTTTACACATAAATCTTAAACAACCTTGACCTTTTTATATATATATATAAATGTCCATACTGGGACGTTCTCCTTTAGCTTTTGTGCTCATGGCTAGTGTTCTACAGCTTGAGCCACAGCTCCACTTTTGACTTTTTGGTGTTTTGTTTTTTTTTCCCAGGGCTGAGAACCGAACCCAGAGCCTTGCGCGCACCAGGCGGGCGCCCTTCCACTGCGCTAAACCCCCAGCCCCAACTTTTTGGTGGTTTATTGGAGATAAGAGTGTCACAGACTTTCCTGCCCAGGCTAGCTTTAGACTATAATCTTCCTGAGAAGCTAGGATTACAGGAAATGAGTTACTGGTACCTGGCAGCTCTGACGTTTTAATTTTTTTTTTACTTTATTCATTTAGTTATTTTTATTCATCTATTTTTGTTGGTCAGGGAGCTTGGACTCGGCCTGAGCACTGTCGCTCAGCTCTTCAGCTGTAGACTAGCACTCTACCACTTGGGCCACAGCGCCACTTCTGGCTTTTTCTGCTTATGTGGTGCTGAGGAATGGAATCCAGGGCCTCATGCATGTGAGGGAAGCACTCGAAAGAGAGCCACCTTGCCAGCCCCAGCTGTGACATTTTAAAAGGAACAAAAATAATCCTTCATTTGAATTAGGTTCCTACATACTCAGTGAAGAAATATGTTAAACAGTTTTCATACCTTTAAAATATGCAATTTGATTTGTCAATAATACCTTTATAAGGCTGGAAAAATATTAAAAACAAACACATCTTAAACAAGTAATTTTATAGCCTTCTATTCTGTTCAGATTGATAGTGGAAAAAATAAGTTTTTTAAAAGAAGTTTACATTTTTAACCAATAGATGGATTTTCTTATGCCAAAACTGTAATTGTGCTTTCTCTTCCTTGATAGTCTAACTTACAAAACTGGTTTCTAACTGTAAGGAGAGCTAAAATATGGGCAGTTACAGTGGGATAAGTACAGCAAATTAAGTTACTTGGCATGAAAAATTATTTAACAGCTTAAAGATATGTTCCTAAAAATAATAAACAAATGTTAGCCTTCATAAAATTAATGCAAGGATTCAACACATCTTTCATATTATTTTTTTTTGTGCCAGTGGAGTTTGAACTCAGGCCTATATGCTATTCTTTTTTTGGAGGGGGGAGTCCAGTCGTGGGGCCTGAATTCTGGGCCTGGGCACTGTCCCTCAGCTCTTCAGTTCAAGGCTAGCGCTTTACCACTTGTGCCACAGCACTACTTATGGCTTTTTTTCTTATGTGGTGCTGAGGAATATAACCTAGGGCCTCAGGCATGCAAGGCAAACGTTCTACCACTGAGCCACCTTCCCAGCCCCCTACATGCTATTCTTGAGCTTCTTTTGCTCAAGACTAGTTCTCTACCACTTGAGCTACAGTGTCACTTCTGACTTTTTCTGAGTAGTTTGTTGGAGATAAGAATCTGATAGTTTCCTGCAACTCCCCTCCCCCAAAACTGTGATCTTCTTGAGTAGCTAGGATTACAAGGATTACAGGTGTGAGCCACCAGCGCTCAGTTTCATATTACATTTGCATAAATGATTTGCAGCCTAGGCCACAGCGTATGACCCAAGAGCACACAAACAGAACACCAATGAAAACACCACTGGATTTCAATGTAGTGTGTCTGCATCCCCAAAACTGAACAGACATGTTGTTGAAGCAATTTCAGCCACAGGAAAAAAGAATGTTCATTTAATAAATATTTCTAGGATACCTAATAGGTGGCAAATGAGGAAAACAGGCTAATCCTCCTGGAACTTACAATGAAGCCTATTATTGAATAACAAGGGGCACACATTCATTAAGTACTATTATTTTTCAAAACAAAGTTGTCATTATATAACCAGAAAAGATTTAAATATGTGAGAGTGGAGTCATTTAGTGGCATTTACTTTTAAAAATATGAGAAAAACAGCGAAGCATAAATTAAGAAATCCAATGGAAAAGAGTGGTATTCTAATTTCAAAGCTCATTCTATTTAAAAAGCAAAGGGATAAAACTGAGCTCCTCTTACATGTGCCTGGTCTATGCTTTCTAATTTTCATTCACTGGCACTTTCAGTGGCATTATTACAAGGATGAGAGAAATCATCAAACAACTCTGTTTTATAATGTTTCTGTTTACAGGAACTTTAAGATAGTGATGCATTAGGATCATTTAGGCACAAAACAACCTGTCCATATTGGAATAAGAAGCCAAAGGGCTACAGGCAGGCTGTCTCTGAGAAAAAGAAGGAACATAGAGGAGATTTCAGTTCTGGTGAATAATGGGAGATGAATCAGGGATCTGTACAGAGAAACACTAAGAAAAAAGAGAGAAACTATACCGTTATTAACTTCAGAAAAATAGTTACACAGGAAAAAATATGCTGTTAGTATATAAGTCATAAATATTCTCAATACAGTCTCAATGATGTCAGCACCTCCTAAGTGTGATGGTATAAATATAGTCAGAAAAACAGGAGTAAGGGAGAACGGAATTCAGACAGAAAAAGTTAGATGGTAGTATTGATGAAAGGCTAAAAACCTAATCCTTTTACAGATAAAAATGATTTTTTAAAAAGTGCTCAAAGCATATTACTTAGAAATATGGGGGTATATGGGGGGGAGGATTGGGTGGGAGGTGGGGGGAGTCTGGGAAGGGATGGGAAGGGGAAACAAAGGAGGAGGCTACAATGCTTGATAAGAAATGTACTCATTATCTTGCCCATGTAATTGTAACCCCTCTGTACAGTATTTTCACAATAAAATATATAAAAAATAAATACAAAAGAAATATGGGGGTATAGGCTACAAGAAACAACTAAAGAATTCAAAGGAACTGCCTTGATGGCACAAGAATAGACAGATGGATGAGTGTGTTATAACCTTCGTAGTCCAATTTCACTTTTAAAAACATAGACCTGTTATTTTTTAAAGGGTTTGTGAGAGAAAGCAAAACAAAAAATTCAAGGAAAAAATATACTCCTAAGAAACCAAAAAGTGATTGTTAGTGCATGAGGAATTCTATCCAAAATTAGCTGAGAGGTTGATAATATACAAGATTTCTTACTAGGGAGGTTAAGTATTATGTGGCGCCAAAATTTTAAATACTTAAGGCATTTGCTTAACTATAATGGCTTTTTTAAATTAAGTCTATCTCTACAATGTAAGGCAATACTCTAAAAAGATAGGTTAAGAAGGCAGTTTTTTTCACAGAGGTTCCTAGAGCTGGCAGCTGTAGCCGTAGCAAAAAACTCAGTAAGTCATGGCAATATCACAGGTGAGAAAGTGAAATTTTTCTTCAAAGTCAAGCTTTTAGTTAGCAGGATTTCTAATATTACTGAAATGGGAAACCCACCGATTTATATTTACATTGTTCACATTTGTTTGAGTCATGCTTCATTTCAATTTTTCTATTTAATTAGAAATGTACTTATATTTTAAAAATATTTTATTAGGACAAGAATAAGATATTAAACTTTAAGTTTCTTTTATTGATACCTTAGGAAAAAAAGTGAATCTACAATCAAACATGGGTGTTAGTCATCAGATGCCCATTACACAAAGTAGTGTCCCTGGGAAGAACTCATCAACTTTTCTTGTAACTTCAAAACCAGACCTTAAGGGACTTGGAAGTTGGCTCAGTGGTAGAGCGCTTGCCTTGCACTTGTTTGATTCCTCAGTACCACATAAGCAGAAAAGAAAAGCTGGAAGTGGCGCTGTGGCTCAAGTGGTAGAGCACTAGCCTTGAGCTGAAGAGCTGAGGAAAGTTTCCAGGCCCAGAGTTCAGGGCCCATGACTGGCAAAAAAAACAAAAAAAAGACCTCAAGTCCTCAAAGGATACAGATTTATGATGCTTCACAGCATCATCTACCTAGCTCATTCACTTCACCTCCAAGCTGACTTTACCCTATCTTCCCTCTGCTGACTTTACCCTATCTTCATCTACCTAATTACTAGCTCATTGAGTCTAAGCTGAGATGCTCTTCTTTTTGATTCCCAAGTATTAGTCCAATAAAATTTTTATTTTTTAAAAAAATTTATTTTTAAATGTCCAATAAAATTATTGGCTTTCTCTAACACACCTGCATTGTAGTTACCTGTTTGCTTGTGTCACTCCATGACATGAGCTCTAAATCCATGTCAGAAACAGCCATCATTGTAATCTGAGCAACTGGCATAGTTACTGGCAGGTGATTGGCACTCAAAAGCCTGAACTGGCAGCCAAGTACTAGTGGCTCATTCCTGTAATCCTAGCTATTCAGAAGACTGGGATCCGAAGAATTGCAATTTGAAGGCACACCCAGGCAGAAAAATTCCCTATACTCCATCTTCAAAATAGCAAAAAGCAGGGCAGGAGATATGGCTCAAGTAGTAAAGCATCAGCTGATCAAGACAAGACCCTGAGTTCAAAAAGTATCAAAAAGAAGCAGAAGAAAAAAATCTGGACTTTAAAAATGTTAAGAAACTAGCTAGTAATGAATGAAAACCAATAGATTATTAGTATTCAATGCTATCAACAGCAACTTTGCATAATTTCCTTCCTTTTTTTCTTTCTTTTTTTTATTTGGCCAGGCTTGGGGCTTGAACTGAGGGCCTGGGCACTATCCTTGAGCTCCTTTTGCTCAAGGCAAGCATTCTACCACTTGAGCCACAGAACCACTTCTGGCTTTTTCTGTTTATATGGTATTGAGATATTGAGCCCATAGTTTCTTGCATGCTAGGCAAGCACTCTCCCACAAAGCCACAGTTCCAGCTCCAACTTTGCATAATTATAGCAACAAAAACCCAACAAGATGTCCTTGGTGCAGAATTGTCTACTCCACTTTTAAAGACTGGGTGGAAACAGCACTTGGAAAAAGTGAAGAATTATTAACAAATGATTGCTAAACGGAAAAAGCTAAATGATAGTGGAAAAACTAAATTAGCTCAGCCAGGAGTATAGAAATAGATATTTACATAAATCTATTTCAGAAAAGTATTACCTCCGAATTTGCTTTCAGTTGTGTGATATAAATTTTCCTCCTTCGATTTGCTTTTTTATCTTGAGCAACAATTTCACGCCAATTTCTGCTGACTCTCCAAACACTAAAACAGAAAGATCAGTCTTTTTATTGTTTGTATTTCAAGATTATCATTTTTGGTAAGACAATTCATAAGAAAAACTTGTTTTTAGGGGCTGGGAAGGTGGCTCAGTGGTAGAGTGCTTGCCTTGCATACCTGAGGCCCTAGGTTCGATTCCCCAGCACCACATAAGCAAAAAGAAAAAAGCCAGAAGTGATGCTGTGGCTCAAGTGGTAGAGCGCTAGCCTTGAGCTGAAGAGCTGAGGGACAGCGCCCAGGCCCAGAGTTCAGGCCCCATGAACGGACCCCCCCAAAAAATAATAATAATGATTTTAGATAATAAAATTAAGCTAAAGATTAAGCTAAAGATAATAAAATTAAGCTAAGAATATGATTGATCAATATTATTGATCTAGATTATTTACCATATGAAAGAGATTAATAATGAAGGAGAACAAAATTATTACTATTAAAATATTAAATATATGTTGGCATTATTTTGATAATTATTTCATAAACAGCCATATAAACCAACATGAGTCCCACTGGCCTATTAAGATATAAGATTAAAAATTTTGAGCCTGTCTCTACTATCTCACATCTATATTTCCAGCTATTCAAGAGGCAGCTAGCCTGGGCAGAAAAGTTTTCAAAATGTTATCTTCAGTTAACTAGCAAATGCTGAAGTGGAGGCAGAGTTGTACCTGTGAAGCATCATAAATCTGTATCCTTTGAGGACTTGAGGTCTTTTTTTTTTCTTTTCTTTTTTTTTTTGCCAGTCAATGGGCCCTGAACTCTGGGCCTGGGCACTTTCCTCAGCTCTTCAGCTCAAGGCTAGCACTCTACCACTTGAGCCACAGCACCACTTCCAGCTTTTCTTTTCTGCTTATGTGGTACTGAGGAATCAAACCCACGACCTCATGCATGCAAGGCAAGTACTCTACCACTGAGCCACCTTCCCAGCCCCTTAAGGTCTGGTTTTGAAGTTACAAGTGTGTGTGTATATATATACATATTTTTTATTTTTATTTTGCTAAATCATAGTACCCTTCATTGGAACTAATAATGCTCATAATAGATACTATTATGGATAGCAACACTAAATTCCTATTTTATGCATCAAAGTTTATGACAGTGAAGCAACTAAGGAACAATCTTCATACAGTGATTATTCATTAATAATTTCAACTATATTATTAAATAAAAAGAAATCCTTCAACTGTTAATCTGATCTTTTTTAATTGTTGTAATTTACAAATCACTTAATGAGAACAATGTGAGAAGACTGAAGAAGTCACTCCATTTGGAGGGCCCACTTGTTAACATTACTATTTTTATATTACCATGGCCATTCAGTTGCCACTGCCTCTTTCTAATCCAATACATGTACCTTATATCAGTCATAAGAGAGAAGGAGGGAAGAAATCACTCATTTATAGAGAAACAAATGATACAACTGAATATTCTCTACAGCTACCTTAACTGACCATCATCCCTCATATCACCAGAATAGCACTGCTAAGGTCACAAATACACATTCTGCAGTAGACAGAAGTCATTGTTGCAATACGACTGAATACCAAGTAAGCATCCTACAGTGTACTGTAATCCAATTTTTAATTGGCCCATATCCAAGTATTTTAGCATATATAAAAAAACATTTCTGTATCTTGGCTATCTTATTTTCATTAGAGTGCTTTTAAACACCACACACATATAAGTGCACCAACATGTTTATCACTTGGGATTATACCAATGAATTATCTACCAATCTTTTCTAAAATGCCTTAAATCAGAATACTCCCCACTCCTGGCATGACTTGCTGCCAGATCACTCAACTCTGGGGCTATTTCCCTATCTGCATATTGTTATCCTAGATACCTCTGGGGACTTTCAGGTATCAAATGCAATAATTTACAAGTCTGTCATTAATATATGGGGTAAAGGTGAAGATTTTTAGAAGTAGCAGTCATAAAAACAGCAAGGATTATATAAACTAAACTCTTGACATACTCCCATCAAAAAAGAAATTAGTAAATCTCTGCATATTCACCAGGCTAGCTATTTGCAGAAACCTCATTCCAATATTACTTTTCTCCTTCCTGGCCATGACAATGTGAGGGTCCTGTCTTCTGATATTCCTGCAATAGCTCTGTATTGCCAGCATGAAGACTCTTGTTTTGGTCTTTGTAATTCTAGTTCCCATCTTCAATATTCATAAATGACTTAAGTTTATTTTTATGCAGCAGTACTTATCTACTGGAGTATATGTAAACACAAATTCTTCAGTTTCTAAGTCACAAAAGTAATTGCATTTTTCTGCTGTGTTAGCAATAAAACCAATTTATTTCTTTCATCTCTGGAAAGACCAAACCCTAAAACAAGAACCAACCTTTTTTCTTGGATTCTAGAACTTGTATTAACTAATAGTATTCATTATATGAAGTCACTTCTTAGTAACCACTGTGCTTCTACTTTTTCTGACCAAGTATGCTAACTTTAATTCACTTTGTACCCAACAACAGAATGTGAGCACTCAAATGAATCATTACATAGCTTATGGAAAAAAAGTTTACCTTCTTGAAAATGTAAAGTGCACCACTTAGAAACTTTTTCCAAAAGAGAGTAATAAGAGTTTCGTCCAGAAAAAGACAATATTGTTGTTTCTTTTTCTCTTTTTTTTACTTTTTTTTGCCAGTCCTAGGTTTGAACTCAGGACCTGGGCACTGTCCCTGAGTTTCTTTTGCTCAAGGTTAGCACTCTACCACTTGAGCACACTCCACTTCTGGCTTTTTCTGTTTAGGTGGTACTGAGGAATCGAACTCAGGGCTTCATGCATGCTAGGCAATCACTCTACCACTAAGCCACATTTCCAGACCAATTCTGTTGTTTCTAAAGAAGTACACTTGTTTTTAAACAAGTACACTATCAAACTTTATCAGGAAGATCATTTAAATACTCTTTTATATATAGTGTCAGACAACAAAAGACAAAAATAATAAAAACAAACAAAAAGCAGAGGCAATCACTCAAGTCAAAGAAAAACTTTTCAACTTAGAAAATGATTTTTTTAAGTAAACTTTTTCCACAAGAAACATCAATTTCTTACCTGTATAAGCTCTCTGGAGTCAAGGAATCTAAAACCATAGAAAGAACATGCTTTAGGTTTCTATATTTCAATTCAGTTAAGATATCCAATTGTTCTATACCCATCTTCTTGCCAATTAGTCCTGCAAGAACACATTGCAATACAGCTATCTTCCCCTCATTCCTTTCTTCTAAGAATCCACAGTCATCCACTTGCTGAAATCTTTTCCTTTTGCTTTTCATAAAGAGCTCTTGCACTAATTGCAAGGCTGGAGTATTTGACAGATTCTTAAAGGTGAAAGTCAAATCCCCACTCTTATTGTCATTGCTCAGCTGATGCTCTGAGGTGTTTGAAGCAGCCACAGGTCTCGCTTCAGATGTGGAGTGGATGACCTGCTTTTCCTCTTCTGTCTCTGACTGGGATCCTTGCTCCCGGAGAGTAGATAGTCTTCTTGATCTCCCAAGACATCTTGATTTTCTTATAGTGTCCCCTAATTTAAGAGTTCCCTTATGCCTCTGAAGTAGTTCTTGAAACGAGCCCTCCTGGTCAGACAGGGAATCTTCTGACTTATCCAAACTAAGTGAATTAAAACCACTGTCTTCAGGTGTTGAAATATTGTTCCTTGCTTCAGTCTGACTTGCATTAAAGTTAATGTTTTTTGCAAGATTATTTACCGGAGTCACAAATATGTTCCCATCTGTCTCAAAAGTTGTTTTACCACCAGAGGAGCTCAGAAGTTCAGGATGCACATTTTCATCATTAACACTTAGACTGCTATCACTAAAGTCATGTGTGATAGAATCTTTAAAATCATTGCCCTGAATGGGAGATATACACTCAGCTTCAAATAGGCCACAATCATCTTTGGAACCATCAATTGTGGAAGTCTTATGCTGAGAAAAATTTAGTCTTAAATTCTGACTGCTAGAAGTCACTTCTTCTGTCTTTATAGTGCTAGTGACTAATGGGCTAAAATTACTTTGCCTTGGAAAACTAAAATCACTGCTGGGAATATATCTTTCTAAGTTGAGACCTTGACTTACACTACTTTCTACAGAACTGTTTTGTGATCCAAATTTCCCCTTTAGAAGAGAGAAAGATACATCCAATCTTCTCCGGAGTAAACATTTTTTCCCACTGACTTTAGGAGTCTCACAAAGTTCTGGAGTTGTATCCTTTTCCTTCTTAGGGAAGACAAATTTCTTTCTTTGAGTGGGAGATTCAAAGGGATTTGTTAAGCCTAGGATTGAAGTTTTGAGTTGCTCATGGATTAAGGTTGGGTCTTCTTCTTTCTTTTCAATAAATAATGTATTATTAAAACTGTATGATTTTAACAACTCATGATGGCCACTATCGTGGAAGGAAGATGTAGAAAGTTCTTCAAGGCGGGAGCACTTGATGGTGACAGTAGGAGAGTCTACTTTACCTCCTGATCCAGGGATATCTTGACTTGAATGCCTCTGTAACATCTTCAAACTCTCTGTTTCTAGGATGTGAAAACAAATGTGTTCTTCCTTTGAAATGAATAATCAGGTACCTTATGCCAAAATACATTATTTGATGGAAACTTGTATGATTTTAAAGTTACTTTAAAAGCAAATATAAATATAAAAAGCAACAGACTGATATGCATCCTATTTCAAATAATTTATTGATACAAAAATCAAAATTTTTAATTCTAAATATTTAGATTACCTAAGTAACCACAAGCCAAGCATCATGCCTAAATGTTTTCATTTTTTGTTGGGATTACATTGTGCACTATCATGTCTGGCTTTTGAGTTGAATCTTAACTCAAAGGAAGTCAATATAAAAGAGTTAATGAGGCTGGGAAGATGGCTCAGTGGTACAGCACTTGCCTTGCATGCATGAGGCCCTGGGTTCAATTCCTCAGCACCACATAAGTAAAAAGAAAAAAGCCATATGTGGCTCAAGTGGTAGAGTGCTAGCCTTGAGCTGAAGAGCTGAGGGACAGCACCCAGGCCCAGAGTTCAGGCCCCACGACCGGACCCAAAAAACAAAAACAAACAAACAAAAAGAGTTAATGTTCTTTTTTATAATTCTCTCAACTACTCAAAGGATACTAAGAGAATTATGATTCCTTCAAAACTTTCTCCAGACAAAAAGCACAATTTTTCTGTATAAAAACATTCTATGGGTGGGGCTACCTGGAAGGCAGACATTAGGACTGCACTTCCAGGCTAACCAGAGTAAAAAGTTCTAGAGAAATGGTTTTTGTCTGCCATCTCAGCTATGTAGGAAGCATAAATAAGAGGATCTCGGCCTAGGTCTATCTAAGCAAAATAACAACATGCTATTCACAAAATAAAGCAAAAAGGTCTGGGACATAGCTGAAGTAGAGTGTCTGCCTAACAAGTACAAGGCCTAAGTTCAGCCTCTCCCCCCTTAAAAAGAAAGGATCTTAGGAAGATAAATTTTAGATGACTTTAATGGGATAGAAATATAATCTACATATGTCTATGTTATATCAGTTAAATGACTGAATATGCATGGTACAAAAGCAAATTGCTATACTAAACACAAAGATGGTAAAATATAGTGATTACTTACTAGAACATCATACTGAGAAAAGATCTAATCACTTGTTTATTCATTTATTATTTTTGGTGTAATTAGGATTTGAACTCAAGGTCTTGCATTACCACTGGAGCCACACCCCCAGCTCCTTTTGCTTGTAGTTAATTTTCAGATAGGGTCTCATGATTTTGCCCAGGCTTCTCTGGAACTCAGTATTATGCACACTTCCCTTGTAGTCAGGATGTCAGACACACATCACTACATCCAACTTACTGGTGGTTGAGAGAGGAATATCATTAACTTTGTGCCCAAAGTAACTGAACTTCAGTCATCTAGATCTGTTCCTCCTGAGTAGCTAGATTACAGGTATGAACCATTGTTCTGGTTTAGCACCAAACCTGTACTCCTTATTTTTTTTTTTTTGCTTGCCAGTCCTGGGGCTTGAACTTAATCCGGACACTTTCCTGAACAAATTCTTTTGCTCAAGGCTAGCAGTCTACCTCTTGAGCCACAGCACCACTTCTGTCTTTATCTGTTTATGTGGTACTGAGTAACTGAACCCAGGGCTTCATGCATCCTAAGCAAATACTCTACCACTAAGCCACATTCCCAGCCCCACTGTACTCCCTTTTGATATGTCTCATATGTTCACTGCACCTGCTTAGGAGTGAAGATTATCAAACTTTCAACAAATTTCACGTTTGAAAACATTTTTGTCTTCCAAACAATCATATAATGTCTTTTAAAAAGTTGTCAGTAGCTGGGCTTGAATTCAGGGCTTTGGCGCTTTTCCTAAGCTTTTTTGCCCAGGGTTAGTGCTCTACCACATTTTGCCACAGCTCTACTTCCTAATGTGTCTTTAAATGGCATCTTCACCTATTAATCTTTAATCCTTAGGATTCTTTTGTTAAGTAACAGTTTTCACTCCATTTAGTAAAATTAGACGTCTTAACATGTTATTCTGTTACTTTACCACTAGGTGTCTCACCATGCTAAGATTTGGAAAATGGAGTGGCATTGTAACATTACTTTCTCCAAAAAGAAAAGAAAAAGTTTTCTCTGCCGGCCTCATTTTCATCTTTCCACTACCTCAGGACATCTGGCTGAAAACTTATTCTTCAAGATTTAGGTTTGAAAGTATTCACTAAAAATCATAAAAGGCCCATTAACTTAATTTTCGGGACCAAACGAGCTTTTTTGATGTCATTTTTTTTAAAACCAGGCCTCCGAATGGAGGGCTCAGCCTATCTCCAAGGGCTTTTATAAACTCAAGAGTATGAAGTACTTTTTACAACTACGTGAAAAATCAAATATTCTTTGCTAAAACGGAAAAAAAATCTTACCACCAGTAAATCTTGAGCTCTTAATTGTCAAAGTTAGGTTGGCTTCCAAATAAGAAACTCATCTTTACTTTTTTAAAGCCATGCCAAAGAAACACCTCTTGGAGAAAACCGTTCGATCGACCACAGCGGGCGCTAAAACTGAGCAGAAGTCACTTTAAGGCTGGGTTAATCCCCACACTTGGCCAAGGCCTGAACCGTTTTTCACATTTCCTCCAGCTCTACGGACAGCAGGGCTCTTCTCATCCTGGTTTTCCGCAGGTAGTCTTAGAAATGGGTGCCCTTCCCCTACCCGGGAGTGAGGACGCGGTGGGAGCTGAGCGCCCCCCCCCAGGTGGGCGGGCGAGTAACGGTTTCTCCGGTGCGTCGCCGCCCGCGCGGCCTCCCGCACCTTCCTGAGCCGGGGTCAGACCGAAGCTCCGGGAGCCGGAAACGCAGGGCTGGGTGGTGGGGACTGGAGACGCGCCTCGGGCCGCCTGGTGGGCCGCACCTGGGGCCCAGCTCCTGCCCACCTGGAGGCCGGTGGGGGTGGGTGGGGGGCAAGACGGCGGAGCCCGCGGGGGATTGGCGACCGCAGCTAAGCCCGCCAGCGGAGTCCCGCCTCGCCCCCTGGGGGTGCGGGCTGAGGCAACCCCCACGCCACCCTCACGTGAGGACGCCGCCTCTCCCTTCCTTCGGTTTGAACGGCCCGCCGGAGCAACCCCGGCGTGGAAGCTCCGCTAGCTCCGCCCCCGTGCTGAAGGGCCCGCCCCTCATCCCGCCTTCCGGAAAGGCCCGGCTTCCTATCGCGCTCCTTTGCTGGCTTTTGGCCCCACCCCTTCTCCGCCTTCCGGAAAGGCCCCGCCTTCCTGCGGGTCCCTTTCTGCCCTTTTGCTCCGCCTCTTCTCCGCCTCCCGGAAGGTCCCGCCCCCGGCTCTCTGGCTCACTGCGGCGGTTCTGCAGGAGCCTCCCTGGAGCGCTTCCACCCCCAAACTCACTTTGGAAGCTGTTTTTAAAGGCGAATGTGTCCTGCACTGGGCATGCCATTCTGAGAACTATTATTGGGTGGTTTAGTCACTTTCCAAAGTTTTCAGGTGTAAGAGCAAGTCTCAGGTTAAAGGTACACATACACACAGGGTATAAACTGCAAGGGATGAATGAATGGCTTGGACAAAGGGGTGCTTGCTACTTAGTGTCTTGTTGTATTTTCGTGTTTCTAAAAATGAGTATATAGATCTTGTAATTAGAAAAAAAGTTAGGAATAAGCAAGAATGGCATGTCTTTATGGTTTACAAACATCCCTTCTTAGGCACCACAAACACCCAGTGACTTCACAGCCAAATGGCATCATTTTAATACTAATTTTCATCCCAAAACATTTGTTTAGGTTTTTTTTAACTTTATTTTTGTCTTTTCTTTTTTGGTACTGGGGATCGAACTCAGGTCGTTGCACTTGCTAGGCAAGCGCTTTGCCACTGAGCTACATCCCAGGCCCCCAAAACATTTGATGGGCTCAAATTATATGTCAGACACAGTCGTACTGGCCTGATGGCTTCTTCCTGGTCTTCTTATAGAGCCGCTCTTTCTACTCATTCTCTTTAAACAAAATATCCCATCTCACCACTTTCTTACGTGATTCAGAACCTGAATGATTGCTTTTAAACCAGTGACAACCACTACCACCACTCTCCTCTGAGGACATTTTTCTACGTGGGTAGTCAATATATTAAATTCAATGTATTCAAACTCAAACTTGAAGTTAAGCTCAAAACACATGCTAATTACTTGGCTAGATACTGGGAATACATAGATGAGTATGACACCGTAACTCTGGTAAAGGCTTGTTGTACAGTAACAAATGTTACAACAGAACAGCTGTGACACAAAAGAAGCGGGACCAATTAATGCTACCGGAGAAGAAGAGGGACCAACTAAAGCTACCAAATTCCTAATGACCAGACTATGAAGTAGGTTTTAATAGTAAAGAAGCAAAATTTAAAAGGCAGGCAACATGGAGTTTCAAACTCAAAAATATGCAAGAGCAGAGTCTGGCTCATTAAGAAGAGTTTTAATTAGTTATAGTTAAAACAGCTTGGAGCTCAAGCTTTTAAATAACTTTCTTACTCATAGCTGGTGCTCTATCCCTTGAGCCACACCTCTAGTGCAGCATTTTGCTGATTAATTGGATATGTAGTTTTGTGGACCTTTCTGACAGGGCTGGCTCAAAATGAAATCCTCCAAGTCCCAGCCTCCTGATTAGTTTGGGTTGCAGATTTGAGCCACTAAAGCTCAGGCTACAAGGATTTTTTTTTTCTGGTTGTGGGGCTTGAACTCTGGTTCTGGGCACTATCCTTACACTACAGCTCAAGGCAAGCGCTCTACCACTTGAGCCACAGTGCCACTATGATTTTTTAATCTAAGACATTTCTTGTAGATAAACCTATTGTGCCTCTTGAATTACTCGATTTTCTTTATTTGAGAGAAAAGGTACTTTGTAACAGGACTAATAGACAAAATATGTGTGTTATTTTATCCTGTGTATGGTGGAAGAAACAAGAAACTACTGTTTCTCTGGATAATTCTTTTTATATTAATTCCCCCCTAGGCCAGTTCTACTACTGGAGCTACACCCACAGTCTTGGAAATTTTTTAATTGGTTTTTAGGAAGACTGAAAAGATTAAGTTAAATCTTTCAAGCTAGTCTGTGGAGAGTCGACTTCAGTTTGAACTCCTGGAAATGAAAGGTGAAGCTCAGAATACTACAGGGGCAGATGGGGAACTGGAAATTAAAGCTGCTTAGAAAGGCACAATACCTGTAAATCAATCCTGCATCTTTGATTTAAATTTATAATACTTATTAAAGACTTACCACCTGTGTAACTCATAGAACTTAATAAAAAAGAAAATGAATTTTTATTTGAATACATTTTTTTCTACCCTCATTCTAGTGTGAGTAAAGTGTCTGTTGTGAAAGATGGCAATGTAGAATGTTCTGACCCACCTTGAAATTTTGATCTTTGGAAGAGTCTATCTGTAAGGAACAGGTCATTTTGTTCTTTTAAGGCTGAATACAAGGGACAAAGGGAGGACAGGAGGAAAGGGAGAGTTACCCAAGTCCCTGAAGTGGGTAGGAATAATGGGTGAGGCTGCCTTTGTTTTAAGATGAATAAAAGGAGTGGAAGAGAAAGATGACAAGAGCCTGGGGAGAAAAGGCTACAAACAAACAAACAAAAAAAACAACTTAGGGGACAGGAGTTGCTGCACTGCCCAGTACAGGCATCAAATAATTGGAAAAGCATAAAGTATAAGGTGTTTTCTATGTGGATTGTTCGATGCAGTCTAAGCAGCTGTTAGTTCAGGTTTCCACTGGTCACCTCTGCTTCAGTTCTCATTCTTGGATATTCATTCTTGTTATTCATTCATTCATTCATTCATCCTCCTCCCCAACTCTCCCCCCCCCCGCGCTCTCCCTCTCTCCTCTCATTCTAACTCATTTTCACTTTTTTTTTTTGGTGCTGATTCTTGCGCTTGAACTAAGAGCCTGCATTCTGTCTTTGAGTTTGTTTTTGTTTAACTTCCTCAAGGCTAGTGCTCTACCTTTTGAGCCACAGCTCCAGTTCCCGCCCTTTTTTGTGGTTAATTGCAGATAAGGTCTCGCGGACTTCCCTGGCGCGGGCTGGCTACGAACCGCGATCCTCAAATCTCAGCCTCTGGACTAGGATTACAGGAACCAGATCTATCGCTTTGCTTAATACGGAGTTGGGGTCGGGGGTACGGGAGGAGAGGAAACACACCAGGCGGAAGGGGCGGGGATATGGGTTGTGCGTCATACGTCCGCACCGGAAGTCCTTAGCCACGGTTGCCACGCCGCGACGGGGCTGGGGATCGGCCAACTTCAAGTGTCTCTGCGCTTGGCGGCCTGAAGTTCTCCTTGCGCTGCGTACGTGGGGGCGTTGACACTTGAGATGTTAGCCGGATATTTTGGTCATAACTAGGAAAGACTTGGGGTTAAGATTGCCTCTGGTTTTGTGAGAAAGCCGCTTTGAAATACTGAGTATTTGAGTCTGATTTCAGGGCCTAGCAATGGACACCCAGAAGGACGTTCAGCCCCCGAAGCAGCAGCCCATGATCTATATCTGCGGAGGTAAGAGTAGCCCGTAAAGCCAGAGCGTTTTACGTAAGCTTTTGGAAATCATTGCGTGTAAGTTCCTTCAATTAGCACTGATCTGCCAATTTATGAGACAGAATTACTTCAGCATTCTTTAAAAAAGCTCGTTTAAATTTCACTTTTCTTTGATCTTGAAAAAGTACACTGCTCACAATTTTTGTTCTGTACTGTTTACATTTAATACTAGACTATCCTAGAGATGGAGTACATTTTAGTGCTTTGGGTTACCTTGAATTAATACGGCTAAAGTAATTTTCCTATTAGGCATTGAAAAAACTGTGTTTTCTTTTCTAGAGTGTCACACAGAAAGTGAAATAAAATCCAGAGATCCAATCAGATGCAGAGAATGTGGATACAGAATAATGTACAAGAAAAGGACTAAAAGATGTATCCTTTTACTATTCTTTATAAATATGAGGGGGAAATGAAGCATAACATTTGGGTTGGTACAAAGTCCTGAAAAAATAATGACTTGGATTTAAAAAAATATATTTTTTGCCAATACTGGGGTTTGAACCCAAGGCCTGGAAGTAGACAGGCATTCTTCCACCTGGGCCCTGACCACAGCCCTGGATTACACTTTTGTTTAATGTCAGTACTGGGGCTTAAACTCAGGGCCCTGTGCTCTTGGTAGGCTCATTTGTTCACAGTTGGTGCTCTCCCATTTAAGCCGTGCCTCCAGTTGGAGCTTTATTTGCTGATTAATTTTACCTGCCTTTGAAAGAAGAAATATAATCAGTGTTTTCATGTACCAGTGTGTTGTCTTGCCGTAATTTAAACATTTGTTGATTTGGGATTTCTATTTTTCAGGTGAGCACTGGTGGCTCACATCTGCAATCCTAGCTACTCAAAAGGTTGAGATCTGAAGATCAGGGTTCAAAGCCAGCCTGGGCAGGAATATCCATGAAACTTATCACCAGTGAACACTACTAAAACAAAAATCCAAAGGTGGAGCTGTGCCTCCAGTGGTAGAATGCTAACCTTGAGCAAAATGAAGGTTAGGGACACGGCTCAGGCACTGAGTTCAAACCCCAGGGCTGGCAAAAAGAACAAAACACTTTCAGAGATTCTGTATTTATGGATGTACTTCCTGTTTGTTTTTTGGCCAGTTCTGGGCTTGAACTCAGGGCCTGGTCACTGTCCCTGAGTTTCTTTTGTTCAAGGGTAGCACTCTTACCACTTGAGCCACGTGTCACTTCCAGCTTTTTCTGTTTATGTGATGCTGAGGAATTGAACCCAGAGCTTCACGCATGCTAGGCAAGTATTCTACCACTAAGCCACATTCCCAGCCCCTGTGCTTGATTTTCTTATCTTCTGCTCATGAAAGACTAAATTATAGGAGAAATACAAATATTATATACACTACCTAATGGAAAATGTAGCAAACACCAAGAATATATTGTTCCATTGTAACTAACAAATTCTTAAAACTCAACAAATTATCATCTTTAATGTGACTTCAATATTTTTTTACAAAGGAGTTACTACTCAACAAGTGAGTTGATGAATACCATGCTTCTTGGTTGATGTCTCTCCTTTCATCGTTCTCCCCCATCCCTCCCAAACCTTTTCAAATGTGTTTTGAGCATTGATCTTTTGTGTCACAGACGAGATTGTAGTAAAAATTAAAGTTGTGTATTTTTTAGATAATCTCCAATTGTCATAGTGAGTTCCATTTTTTTGTTCATTTTGTATTAACAGAATGACTTATTAGAAAGTGACTCAGAAAACATAAATTTTATATAATTTTAAGTGCTTTTTTTGTCCTTAACTCAATTTAACAGTGGTGGTATTTGATGCTCGGTGAATTATGGAAATACAGGAGTATCTTCATTTTACTTGACTTTGCTCCATTAATAATTCTTATTGTTGTATAACTTAAGTTAGTACACTTTCCTTATGAGTATGAAACTGTACATATGATTTTATTTCATGTTAAAAACAAGATTGTATTTAGATATCAATACTTTCTTTGTATAAAGAATTTGTTCAATTATATGACTTGCGTGTCTGACTCACAATGAAAATTAAAATTATTTCCTCAAGCCAAACTTTTCATCAAAGTCTTGTTTAAAACTCATGTTTCTAGAAACTTCCAAAGTTTGTGTCCACAACTGTTTGTCAACTCTCTAGCATTATTTTGTACAAAGTATACCATTGTAGTTGCTATTAGTGTAAACTTATGGAAAAATAAAGGAAACCAGAACTGATAGTATAGAGGACTGAGAGGGTATTAAAATGACCGAGGTGTTAAAACAAGTTGATGTGTGGCATGTACAGGTATACATACATCCTCTCTTCTGAAATAACTTCTGTGTACCAAATAAGTTAAAGTGGAGTGGATACTCGATCATTGTTGACTGATGAGAAGGAGCTAGTAATAGGGGAACCGAGTAGAATGTGAACTTAATTCCATTTCAGAATGAAGCTTATGAATGGTGAGGTAGTTGGAAGTGGCTAGCTCACTTGTAGGATGATTGGACAGTAAGCAGGAGAGTAACAAGATTTAAAGACTTAAAAAGTTATTCAGGCTGAGCCAGGTATGGTGGCTCACGCCTGTAATCCTAGCTACTCAGGAGGCTGGGATCTGAGGATCACAGTTCAAAACCAGCCCAGGCAGGAAAGTCTGAGTCTTAACTCCAATTAATCACTCAGAAAACTGGAAGTGGTACTGTGGCTCAATTGCTAGAGCTCTAGCCTTGAGCTGAAGAGCTGAGGGACACAGCCCAGGTCCAGAGTTCAAGCCCCACAACTGACAAAAAAAAAAAGTCATTCAGGCTGTTTGAGAACTGTATGTAAATGGACAGATGATAGCAGAGAAAACACTTGGGGGTCATCTGAACCAATGGCTGGGCCAGGACGGTAGCAGCTGTGAAAGAGCATGGGAAGTATTTACATATTATATATGCTTACATATATATACATTTGTAATATAATTATATATATATATGAGGGTGTTAATTTTTGGGTGCAGTATTTTATCTAGTGGTAAATTTCACTTCCCTACAACATTTCCTTCAAGTTATTTTATCCCGTTTGTTCAATATAAATGTATACACTTATAACCAGAAGAAAACTGAGTAAAAATAAAATTAGAAGGCATGTAGAATTACTACCATTCCCCATAGTTAAAAGGTTTCTTTACTGGAGATACAATGAAAAGTTACAATGGCTAAATGTTTGCAATTTAGGGCATAATGTTGGAGTTTGCTAGCTGGAGTGAGATGTGACGACTGTTTCCCCATAACATGGAATTTAGTTAGCCTAAAGTGTGAATCTTATGCATGTGAACATTCAAGTTCAGTGTTTTTTAGCACTGTCAGTGGAGATAGTACTGTAAATTGAGCATTAGAATTTTTATCACCAGCAGTTCCTGAAAACAGACTGTAGAGCTATAAGTGCAAAAGGAGAAGAGAAAGAATTTGCTGGACTGTTAACCATGTAAAAGTAGTATTACATGTAAACTTGCTCAAAGCTTGCTTTGCTTATTCTCCATTTAAGAAATGGAATATGAAACTGATCTAAAATTAATGTGTTCATAAATGAGCCATAGTGTCTTATCTCACTTAGGTTTATCTCATTCACTTTTGTATCTCCAACACAGTGGAGTATTTGGATCATAACCAGCATCTAGAAAATGTGGGATGGATATAAAAGAAGAGGGAAACTTGTTTCATTTATTTGAAGAGGAAGGGCTGGGGGGGGGGGGGGGGCAAAGGCTCACGCCTGTAATCATAGCTACTCAAGAGGCTGATAGCTGAGAATCATGGTTCAAAGCCAGCCTAGGGCAGGAAAGTCTGAGACTCTCATCTCCAATTAACTACCGGAAAGCCGGAAGTGGTGTTGTGGTTCAAAGTGGTAGAGAAGTAGCTTTGAGTACAAAAACTCAGCCTGAGTTCAAGCCTCACGATAGCAGGAGGAGGAGAGAGGAGGGAGGAGGGAGGAGGAAACAACAGTCTTTTAATCTACTCTAAAACTCAAAGGTAGGGACAGAATCTACACCCTTCAATTCTAATCATCTGGTCCTTTGTCCGGGTGAGGGCAGGGAAGATGGGGCCAATCATCGGTTTGGCAGGTGGAGGTTAGCCAATCACGCTGCAGAGTGCCTAGCTCCGCCCTCATGGGCTGGGGTGACTCGCCCTTCTGCCTGCCCACACACTGAGCCCTCCTCCTGGTGGGGATCCGAGCACCAGGTAAGTGCTGGTGTGTGCCTGCCCGCCTGAGGCAGCGTGCCTTCATTACCATCCCTGTGGGAGAAGGGGCGAACGGCAGAGGCGGAGAAGCACTGGAATGAGAAGGGGCATGCTAAGGGATGAACAGCTTTCCTGGTGATCTGGGGAAACACACGGGTGTTGGTGGAGAGAAAATGCCATGGCCCGGGACTGCTGGAAGTTGGGGCGGGGTCAGCCAGAGGCACCAGCCCTGCTGGCCAAATCCTGTGTCTGAAGAGTGGCAGTTGCAGCAAACTGGCTTGTAGAGCTTCTGAGCCAGTCCTTAGCCGAGCGGTCCTCCCGGGTCGTGCTGTACATAGTAACCGTTGCCATGCTGGAGGATGCCATTTCCTTTCGGGCTGCAGAGGGCGCTCGGCCCTGTGGATGCTGTTAAGAAGGTGCCACGATGGAGAAGCCCCTGTTTTTCACGTTGTTTTCAGGTCCATGGTAGCTTCCACTGAAAGTATTACTGATAAGCTGATTAGGAGATATCGGAAAGTGGATGTGGGTCAGGATGATTGAGAAAAATACAGTGAAGACTAAACATTTTCCTAATCAGAGACAAAGAAGAGTCCTTAAGAGAGCAAAAGAAGTCTATCTTCTTGGAACTTGCTAATTAACATTTAGTAAATCTTGAGAGTGTGTATGCAAAATAAAAAAGTAGTTCATTGGGGCTGGGAAGGTGGCTCAGTGGTAGAGCGCTTGCCATGCATGCATGAGGTCCTGGGTTCGATTCCTCAGCACCACATAAGCAAAAAAAAAAAAAAAAGCTAGAAGTGGCGCTGTGACTCAAGTGGTAGAGTGCTAGCCTTGAGCTGAAGAGCTGAGGGACAGTGCCCAGACCCAGAGTTCAGGCCCCACGACCGGACCCCCCCCCAAAAAAAAGTAGTTCGCAAAATGGATTCTCTGAGCAGTATTCAGAATGAATATCGTTTGATTAGGTAAGAAATGTTCTTAATTTATTTATATATTAATTTCATATTCTGAATTATGCTTTATGCAAATCAAATTCTCAATAACGGCAAGGTAAGTTTCAGTTTACAGTAACCTGTTTTAGTACTGCCAGTTGCTCAATTCTGCCCCACAAAAGTTCTCTAATTCTTTGGAAAATGTCTTCCCAAGGCGACTCATTCTTTTTTCCACAGTGTAAAAAATGTAAAGTTTTTCAGTGGTGGTGGTGGTAGTGGCTGGAGGTTTGATCTGATCGCAGGGACTTGTGCTTAAGCACTTCCTTCTGGAGCCACACCTCACCCCTCTTTCCTGTAATTTACCCTCTTCAGATTATCCTGTGTTGAGAGCTATTGATTGTTCTGGGACCTGCAGGCATGGTGAGAACACCACAATCTAATTTTTTGGTTAGATATCATCTCAAAGCCAAAGAACTGTCATTTTTATTCTATGCCCCTTGCTTGTCAAACTCAGCAGAAATATGGAGGGAAAGCTGACAGAGTATCCTCTGCACAGATTATATACTCAGGCACTCAGAGGGCAGTGATACTGAAAGAAATACTTAAGGGCTGGGAAGATGGCTCAGTGGTAGAGCGCTTGCCTTGCATGCCAGAGGCCCTGGGTTCGATTCCTCAGCACCACATAAGCAAAAAGAAAAAAGCCGGAAGTGGCACTGTGGCTCAAGTGGTAGAGCGCTAGCCTTGAGCTGAGAGCTGAGGGACAGCGCCCAGGCCCAGAGTTCAGGCCCCACGACCTGACCGCCCCCCCCAAAAGAATACTTAAGTGAATTAGATCTAATGCTTCTTGTTTTTAAAATGATCATAGAATAGGTTTTAGTGTGATGGTTTTTAAAAAGTGGCCCCCAAGATAAAATACATTTCACATTGTAGCCATGTGTTTATACACACAATTTCCATTCCTATAGGCAATAATTGAAGAGTTCTTTATAAGACTTGTACATGCCAGGTCGTGTTTAAATTCAATTCTATCTTGTTATAAAACAGTGCTAATTGCTATTCACAAGTTGCTACCTGAAATTTGAAGAACACTAAAGGGTGGTTCAGTGGATGGACTCTGGTGGGAAGTGGAGCTGTGACTTAAGTGGTAGAGCACTAGCCTTGAGTACAAAGTCTCAAGGACAACGACCAGATCTTGAGTTCAAGCCCCAGGACTGGCGCGTGTGCGTGCATGTGCACACACACACACACACACACACACAGACAAAATAGATGGACTTTGTAGTTAGCCTTAGAGTTATATCCTCAGTTTACTAGTTAGCTTACTTTTTTATAAAAAGGAAGTTACTATTTGTAGTGTTGTGCATACTAGGCAAACACTCTACCAGTGAGCTTTACATACCCTTAACCCTAGGAGTAATTAATGCCAATCTGGAGAGCGAGTTTTAGGATTGAAATAATCACGGTGAATGGCAATTTATCTCCATCAATATTAACTGTTATTATTACTCTTAGCATAAAACAGTACCTGATATAATACTTGAAAGAATTAAGTGCATTAAGTTATGTAAAGTACAACATGTACTTAGAATGATGCCCAGCACACATAAGTAGCCGGACACTGGTGGCTCATGCCTATAATCCTAGTTAGTCTAGAGGCTAAGATATGAGGATCATGGTGAAGCCAGCACAGGCAGGAAAGTCTCCATGAGACTCTTATCTCCAATTAACCATTCAAAAATTGGGAGTGGCTCTGTGGCTCAAGTGGCAGAATGCTAGTCTTGAGCACAAAGAAGCTCAGGGACAGTACCCAGGCCCTGAGTTCAAGCCCTACAACCTCAAGCCCCACACCGACAAAACTAAAATAAAATACGTATTTGCCATTATTCTTATCACTATTAATAGCAATGTAATCAGAGTGAAAAAGGTCTAAGGACTCATTCTTAATGCAACTCAGCGAATACTTCTTAAGTGGTATAAAGTCAAAGTCCTACTTACTATGTTAGCTAGTCTTGGAATCATGAGGATGAATAAAATAATATCTCTCAATCTAGGAAGAACTGAAATTGGTGTTTTATGAGGTATGAGCACATTGCTTTAGAACATTATCCTGGGAATTGTTCACTGACAGGGCAAGTGGTCACAAGAAATGGAAAAACAAAGAAAAGCTTGGAAAGAGATACATGAGCTGAACTACAAAGGATGATTGGGATGTTAATAAGCATTTAAAGTCAAAGGTCATTCAAAATCAACATTAAGAGATAAAAAGTAGTTGGATCAGCAGAATCTACTTTGTCATTTTCTTGTAGCTTTGCTTAAGGGAAGATTGTGTGAATAGGAATGTCTGCCTATGTTAACTTGTTATCTGGGAGTGTCGAGTCCACAATGAGCCTTCCTCCTTGGAAAAAACACTTGACTCAGATGATCTCCACTATCCTAATTGAACATTATTGTATAGATGAGTTTCATATCTGTTTTCCTGTACTATATTTCAGCCATGACTACCAAAGATTGTCCTTCTTTGTGGAGCTTTGGAACAACAAAAAAATTTAAAATTCCTATTGAACACTTGGATTTCAAATATATTGAAAAGTGTTCAGACATTAAACACTTGGAAAAAATTCTTTGTGTGCTGAGGTAAGCATTTAAAATATGGCTGTTTTAATTTTGTTGTTGACTTCGTAAAGTTGAAATAACAATAGAACTTTTGGAGATTTTCAAATACTAATTTTTTTGCCCATAGTGGGTTCCAAAAGAGTAGTTTTGACTCGATGGTTAGCTTGGAGGTCTGACTAGGTTTACTTTCAGCATTAAACTTATACCAATTACTACACAAGAGGACATTTTTTCTGCTTCATTCAGTTTTTTGTTTGTTTGTTTTGGCCAGTTCTGGAGTTTGAACTCAGGGCCTGGGCACTGTCCCTGAGCTTCTTTTTTACTCTGCCACTTGAGCCACAGTGTCACTTCTGGCTTTTTCTGTGTGGAACTGAACCCAGGGCTTCATGCATGGTAGGCAAGAACTCCACCACCACGCCACATTCCCAGCCCTTCCTTCAGTTTTCTAGGATCAGGTAAAACAGCTGTTAAAGCAGTTGTCAGGGAGGAAGGTTAGTTATCTCGCTAGTCTGAATGGTGGGAGGCCTGAAGGCAAGAAATTAGGGCTTTCCTAAAGTACAGCCCCATAGTGGTGAATGTCAAACATATATATAATAGATTTTAATATTTAATAGTATGTAATTTATGATCCTATATATGTCTATATAATAGATGTATAAATTATATACATTCATTTGTATAATATTGGTGGCTAAAAATGCATATTTGAGGGCCATTTTTCTGTGATTTTTGCTTCAGGAAATCTGGGGTGTGCTCAGAAATGTGCTTTTAATACTCCAACTGATTGTTAGGTTTGCAGGTAGTCTCAGTGTGTATGTGTGTGTGTGTGTGTGTGTGTGTGTATGTGTGTGTGTGTGTCTGTCTGTCTGTCTGTGCCTATGTCTGTGAAGGAACCCACTTGAATGAGAAACACTGCCCTATAGAGTACCAAACTAGACACCTCTTTTGGGTTCCTTGAGCTGTTTTCATTTGGGGGAAAGAGCGCTGATGCAGATGGCACCTGTGGAGCATGAGGCTTCCTTTCCAGGAGCACTAGGATTCCTGTGGCCCCAGCAGTTCTTGTATTTCTTTCCTCTGACCCTCTCCTGGTGATCAAGACCTTTTTCTCCTTCATCACCTCTATTTAGCCTCCTGTCCTTTGTCCCAGAGTTGGCATTATAACCTCATCATTTCTGGGATGGGAAGATGAAAAGCCCTGTCATTATTTTCCTCTTTAATTTTTTTCCAGCAGAATATTGTCATGAATATTTGGCCAAGGACTGATAAAAAATGAGAAGCTTAGGAGTTGAAGAGCTTAAAAACCACAATTGTAATGTTGGTTCCAATAACTTACATAATTAAATTATATTGTGTTGACTAAGGATTGTTGTATAAAATTTAACTTGTAAATTGAATTTATATTTTGAGAGTAAACTTACACGGGGATGGGAAATAATTTATTTTCCTTAAAAATAAAGAGACCAGATGCCTCTATTTAGCTCCCCCAAAAAGGGATCCTATTTCTTGAGTGATAGAATTTGGGGGGGGTATTTTTCTAAATTGTTTCTCTGCCATTTGTTTCAACTCCGCTTTTTAATTGAACTTTGAACAGAAACTCCTTGTTGAAAATAAAGCCCATATTTTTTCTCTATCTATAATACTGAACTTCCAGGATGTGTTTATAAAACTGCTTCATGTCCAACATGAATAAATATGTGTTATATAGGAGAGAACATGCTACTTATTCAATTTGGAAAATGTTTTTTTTTTTTTTTTTGGATTGGTCATGGGGCTTGAACTCTGGGCTTGGGCGCTGTCCCTCAGCTTTTCAGCTCAAGGTGATCACTCTACCACTTGAGCCACAATGCCACTTCTGGTTTTCTAGTGGTTTATTGGAGATAAGAGTCTCACGGAGTTTCCTGCCCAGGCTGGGTTTGAATCGTAATCCTCAGATCTCAGCCGCCTGAGTAGCTAGGATTACAGGTGTGAGCCTCTACTGCCCTGCTCAATTTGGAAAACATTGTAGAATTTGGTTTCTTCCTTTCTTCTTTTCTTTGTTCTTCTTGCCAGTCCTGGAGCTTGAACTCAGGGCCTGGGCACTGTCCCTGAGCTGCTTTTTGCTCAAGGCTGGCACTCTACCATGTGAGCCACAGGACTACTTCCAGCCTTTTCTGTTTATGTGGTACTGAGGAATTGAACCCAGGGCTTCATGCATGCTCCATAGAACTCTGCCACTAAGTCTCATTCCCAGCCCAGGAAGTTGGTTTCTTTGTGAATTTTTTCATCATTATGTCACCCCATAGATTAACAGATACATAAGGAGATTGTGCTAGTAGAGCCAGAAGCCCAGCATTCAGCCTTGGGTAGCCCTGAGATCTCTATAGAACTTTGGGGCTCCTTCAGGGTGCTCTATATAAGGAGTAAACTCTGAAATTATAAACATCTTTTAAGGTCTGGTGAGGAAGGATATTATCCTGAACTTACAGAGTTTTGTGAGAAGCGTCTTACAGGCTTGGCTCCTGGAAGCAGAGCTTTGAGAAAGGATAAACCTGCAGCAACACCATCCAGTTTTACAAAAGAAGAATGGGAAACAATTGACAATGATTTAAAGGTAGAGAATAACATTTATCTGATACCTGGGCTTCTTGTTTCTCAATATAGGACTGAGAGGTGATTACTTAGAAAGTATTAATTGCTTTGTTTTCTGGTGGAGCTGGGTTATGAACTCAGAGACTCGAGCATGCTTGGTGCTCTACCACTTGAGTCACACCTTTATTCCTGATTTTTGCTGGTTATATTGGAGATGGAGTCTCACAAATTTTTCTGCCTGGAATGACCTCTGACCATGATCCTCTCAATCTCTGTCCCCCAAGGAGTTAGGTTGCTGGCACAAACTATTATGCTTGGCATCTTTTTTTGTACTAGGATTTGATTCACTGTGATTTTAAGTTGTCTATCTCCAGTGACTAATGATATTGAGCATCTTTTTTTTTTGGTCAGTCGTGTGGTTTGAACTCTGGGCCTGAGTGCTGTCCCTCAGCTCTTCAGCTCAAGGCTAGCGCTCTACCACTTGAGCCACCACACCACTTGCGGTTTTGTGAGTGGTTTATTGGAGATAAGAGTCTTGCAGACTTTCCTGCCCGGGCTGGATTTGAACCACGATTCTCAAATCTCAGCCTCCTGACTAGCTAAGATTACAGGCATGAGCCACTGGTGCCTGGTGATATTTAGCATCTTTACTATCTATATATCTTCTTTTTTTTTTTTGGTCTAAGACCATGATTTGAACTCATTGACTTTTCCCTTTTTCTACCTTCCATTCTGCTTTCTTCCTCCTTCATCATTCTTCTTGTTCCCTTGCTACTTTCTTTTCCTTTTCTCCCTATATCTTTCTTCTTTGCCTCATTTTTAAAAATTCATCTTTCCTATATGGACAGGACAAGTAATATAGCTTATTGCTCAATTCATGCTTATAAAAGTGTCTGACAAATTTTAGAATCCCTAGTTTATAATAGAATAAAAAAAAAAAAAAGCCAGGTGCCAGTGGCTCATGCCTGTAGTACTACCTCTTCAGTTTGAAGGGATAGGCTGGGCAGAAAAGTCCATGAGACTTATCTCCCATTGACCAGCAAACAGCTGGAAGTGGAGCAGTAAGTCAAGTGGTAGAGCTTCAGCCTTGAGTAGAAAAGCTAAGGGACAGGGCCCAGTCCTGAGTTCAAACCCCAGTATAGAAAGATAGAAAGAAAGGAAGGAAGGAGGAGGGAAAGAAAGAGATAGGAAGAAAAGAAAAGAAAAAGAAAGAGAAAGAAAGGAAGGAAGAAGGAAGGAAAGAAAGGAGAGAAAGAAAGAGCAGGAAGAAGGAAGGAAGGAAAGGAAGAAAGGAGGGAGGGAGGAAGGGAGGAAGAGACCTTACTCAATATTTTTTGGTATCTGTGATAATTAAGTTTAATAAACATTATTAAGAACCTAATGTATGCCAGACACAGAATTGCAAAGATGATGTTAAGACATAAGTCTTGCCCCCAGGGAATTTGTAGTATGAGGCGAGAGACTGACAATGAACAGATAACTAAAATGTTTTATGCTCGTGTGCCCAGGAAGTTGCATTTTCACTTACTAGGTAGGAAGTTCAGGGAAACTTACTGAAAGGCGCAATTAATAAGACATTGCATGACAAGTTAAAATAAGCCAACAACATGATGAATATTTTTTGGGTGTGAATGGTACTGGGGCTTAAACTCAGGCTTCATACTTGCTTGTTTTTTTTTGGGGGGGGGGTCCAGTTGTGAGGCCTGAACTCTGGGCGCTGTCCCTCAGCTCTTCAGCTCAAGGCTAGCACTCTACCACTTGAGCCACAGCACCACTTCCGGCTTTTTTCTTTTTGCCTATGTGGTGCTGAGGAATCAAACCCAGGGCCTCAGGCATGCAAGGCAAGTGCTCTACCACTAAGCCACCTTCCCAGCCCCAGGCTTCATACTTGCTAAGCAAGCATTCTAGCATTATTCACAGTCCTTCATTGATTTAGTTATTTTTCTAATGGGATCTTGAATTTTTGGCAGGAGCTTGCCCTCAACCTCTGCCTTCCTACCTATGTCTCCCATGTAGCCAGAATTACAGGCACCACCATACTTGACTCATTAGTTGAGAGCTCTCTTGGTTGGCCTCAACCTGTGAATCTCTTAATCCTTTGCTCCCAAGCAGCTGTGATTACAGGTGTGAGTTATTTTACCCAGCCAACATAAAAATGCTTACCAACACTGAATTGTACACTAAAAATGGCTACAGAAAGTGTATTAATTAGTCTTTCCTCACTGTGACAAAATGCCCACTAAAACTGAGAGGAGGAAAGATTTATTTTGGCTCAGGTATTCAAAAGCTGCAGTCATTTCTAGTGGCAGCTCATATTACAGCAGCCCCGAAGTGGAGAAAGAATGTCTCTAGTTCTGGTTTCCTCTTTTCTCTGAGGTGAGCCTGTCCAGGCCTGCATCCTATGGGATGGCTCAATGCACATTCTGCAAGGATTCCCTCCTTAGTTAACCAGCTCTGGAGTGCACACCAGAAGTGTGCTTTACTAATTCTTAGGCATTGAATCCAATCCACAACCCAGATGAACCATCATGGAAGATAAATTTTATGTAATAGGTATTTTTCTACAACTAAAAAGAAACAGTAGGAGCTGGGCATCAGTGACTCATGCCAATAATCCTAGCTACTCAGGAAGCCGAGATCTAAGGAACATGGTTCAATGCCAGCCTTGGCAGAGAAGTCCATGACTCTTATCTCCAATTAACTACAAACAAAAGTCAGAAATGGAGCTGTAGCTCAAGTGGTAAACTGCTAGCCTTGAGCAAAAAATAAAAGGCTCAGGGACAGCACCCAGGCTCTTAGTTCAAGCTCCAAGACTGGCACCAGTTAAAAATAATGTAGGTGGAGTGTTACCTGTCATGATCAAATTGTCACCTCAAAAGTCACTCATAGCAAAGTATGATTTACAGATGTTTCTTGAGTCTGTCTCATTATTCACTAGGTTATTTCAACCTATGTATTTATCTTCTTTTTCTCCATTCTTCTCAGAGTTGGATGTTGGACATTAAAAATGAAGAAAATACAATGCATTCTCACCACACAGAACTGCATCCCAATTTCGAAGAAGATCATTTACCTCCAGTTCGTGGCTCAAATAGCCATCCCCATGTCAGCAAAGTAGGCCTTTGTGATATGGTTTGGGGTTGGTTGGGGGAGGGTGGTGGCTATGGCTTTAAGGGGATATCTCAGTATAATGAGGGTAGCCAATGTGTTGTACTCTAATAGAACTGCAGATGTTTTCAATTAGCTGTGTCTCATCACCTGGAGGTGGAAATGAAGCAGCACCAGCCTTTGAAGGCCTGGTTTCACTTCTTTTCCCTTTTTCCTTTTAATATCTAGTCTCTTCCACTCTGACCAGTTTTGATGAGCACATAAAGTCCCCATCAGTGTGCACGCAAATTTCAGGAAACATATATATTCAGTTGAGATACAGAAGATGTGTTTCATTTGATTAATTTAAGTACTTACAGATTAAAAAATGGTAAATAAATACTCCCAAGCCCCTACAGGTGTCATTTTTGTATTTAGTGCATTGTGGTTTTGTTTTTATTTTTCCATCAGTATATTTCTAGATTTTTCCCTTTTTGTTTTGTTTTTTGTTTTTTTGTCAGTCGTGCGGCTTGAACTCGGCTTGGGCGCTGTCCCTGCACTCTTCAGCTCAAGGCTAGTGCTCTACCGCTTGAGCCACAGCTCCACTTCCAGGTTTCTAGGGTTTATTGGAGATTAGAGTCTCGTGGACTTTCCTTGTCCGGGCTGGCTTTGAACCTTGATCCTCAGATCTCAGCCTCCTGAGTAGCTAGGATTACAGGTGTGAGCCACCGGCGCCTGGCTCCCTTTTTGTTTTGAACTGGGATTTGAACACAGAGCCTCATGTTTGCTAAGCTGTTTGATACTGCTGAGTCATTCCTCCAGCCCCCTTTTGTGCTGTTTTTTTGTTTTTGTTTTTGTTTTTTATGGACATGGGTCTTGAAATCTGGGCTTGGGTGCTGTCCCTCAGCTCTTCAGCTCAAGGCTAGTGCCCTACCTCTTGAGCCACACCACCACTTCTGGCTTTTTTCTGCTTATGTGGTGCTGAGGAATCAAACCCAGAGCCTCATGCATGCTAGGCAAGCACTCTACCACTGAGTCAATGTCCCAGCCCCTGTGCTGGTTATTTTTGAGTTAGTATCTTGCTTCCTGCCTAGGTGTGCTATAATCAATTAATTCATATTTATTAGCTGAGCACAATGGGCTAAGTCTGTGCCTTAAAAATGAACAAGGAATAATACTCCAAGAAAGATCTTCCACTGGCATGGCAGAATCATTGGCTTATGTTAAGTGTCTTTTTGTGTGTGTCAGTTGTTGTACTAGGCCTTGAACTTGGGGCCTGGGCTTTGTTCAAAGCTAGTGTTCTACTACTTAAGCCACAGCTCCACTTCCAGCTTTTTGGGAGTAGTTTTTAATGGAGATAAGAGTCACACAGGCTTTCCTGTCCAGGCTGTCTTTGAAGAACTATGATCCTCAGAACTCAGCCTCCTGAGTAGCTAGGATTATAGACATGACCCACTGGTGCTCAGAATATTAAGTGTTTTAAAGTGAAAGCAGGGACGCTAAAAAGCAGGTGGATACCACTAGGTTCCTGTCCTCATATGAGTTAAAGCCAAGGGGCATGCATTTTCTGCCAGCACATTGTTCTGTTTGGAGATAGGGCTGTTTTTTCACTCTCCTGATTTCCCCACAGGTCAGAGAACTTAATTTTCCATTTGGCGATGGGGATCTTAAGAATGAGTGACTCCATTTTGGTGTATTGGAGCCCAGTGAACAAGATCATTTGAAATGAACAGCCTCCTATCATTTTATTAGCATACTTGAAAAACTTGGAGAGCTAAGGGGCTGGTTAGGATATGACATTTTAATTATATAATCAGATATATGAATATTGGGGCAGATAGGCAAATGCACTTTTCAGAAGTATGAAAATGTCCTAACACCAAAGAGTGTGCACCACACTGACATAGTCTGCTGTGGATTAGGACAATGATCAGGGGTATTGTGGGGATGCATGGAAAGTTTTCAAAGTCAAGGAAAATTTCTTGTTCTTAGGTACCTATAGACAGGTGCTGTTGGCTCACACCCATAATCCTAATTTCTCTGGAGACTTAGATCCTGAGAATCATGATCTGAAGCCAGCCTAGGCAGGAGAGTCCATGAAACCAAAAAAGTTGGAAGTGGACCTGTTGCTCAAGTGGTAGAATAGTAGCCTTAAGCACAAAAGCACAATCAACTCCCAGGCCCTGATTTCAAGTCCCAGGAACAGAAAAAAAATGTATAAAAATAATTTCGATGAAATAGTAAAATCTTGACTTTGTTAAATATTGAACCCCACAAATATATCTTTTTAATGTTTTGAATGACACAGTAGGAAGTATACAGAATGCACCATATTGACTAATGAGAATGATTTGTTATTTCAAGGAAAGCACTGTGGGCTAGGTGTATTGATCAGTGTATTCTGTGTGCCTCGTCCATATCTTTTTTTAATATGTATTTTATTGTAAAGATAGTGTACAGAGGGGTTACAGTTACATGAGTAAGGTAATAAGTACATTTCCTAGTGAGCATTTTTACCCCCTCCTTTGTTTTTCCCCTACCATCCCTTCCCTTTCTTCCCCAACCCCCCCCATTCATATCTTGAGACTTTTTATTGCACATTCATTTTATTTATAAAAACATTTCTTTATTGAGTTAAATTTACAAGTGCAAATTATATATTTAACTTGATGGTTATATATACATGCAGTGTGAGATAATTACCACAATCAAACCAACTCATATTCTTCTTTTTTTTACTTACTCAAAGAGAATATTCTTTGTCATAATTAGATATTGGAGTGCCACATATGAATTTAAATATTCCTCATTTTTAATTAGTACCTTTTTTGTTGTTGTTGGTCGTGGGGCCTGAACTCTGGGCCTTGGTGCTGTCCCTCAGCTCTTCAGCTCAAGGCTTAGCGCTTTACCACTTGAGCCACAGTGCCACATCCAGCTTTTTCTGCTTATGTGGAATTGACCTCAGGAATTCATTCATGCAAGGCAAGTACTCTACCACTGAGCCCCACTCTGAACCCCTAATTAGTACCTTTTATTTTTTTATTTTTATTTTTTTGGGTCTGGTTGTGGGGCCTGAACTCTGGGCCTAGGCACTGTCCCTCAGCTCTTCAGCTCAAGGCTAGTGCTCTACCACTTGAGCCACAGAGCCACTTCCGGCTTTTTTCTTTTTGCTTATGTGGTGCTGAGGAATCGAACCCAGGGCCTCATGCATGCAAGGTAAGCGCTCTACCACTGAGCCACCTTCCCAGCCCTAATTAGTACCTTTTAAAACTAAGTTGTACCACCTATATGGTTTTCTGGGGCTACTAACAAAAGGTACACAAACTGGTAGGCTTAAGACAAGAGAAAGGTATTCTTTCCCTGTGCTGGAGGCCACGTGTCCTGAATTTAAGGGATTGTCAAGGTGATAATCCCTTGGGAACCTGAGGGGAGTATCCCTCTTTATTCTTTCATTTCTAGAAGTGCCAAGCATTCCTTGACTTGTGGTAGTCTAACTCCAGCCTCTACCCATGTCTTCCCAAGTGCCAGACTTTTCTCCCTTTTTTATATAAGAATGTCAGTCATATTAGACAAAGGCCCATTCTAATGACCTTACCTTGTTTACTTCTACACAGATTCTATTCCCAATGGGGTTTCATTCATGGATATCAAGAATTAAGAATTCCCTATATCTTTTTAGAAAACACATTCAACCCAAACCACAGTCTTAGCATTGAGAACCTGTCTTTCTAAGCAAGAAGAAGAGTGCAAGCATGGAAGACTACCTAGGGAGCAATAAGGAGTGCACAGTACTCCTGTATGCCTTCTAGAGTTGCTAGTTGAGTTAGTTATATTACTGTGACAGAAGGCCTGACATAAACAACTGAAAGAGGGAATTACTGATCTTGGCTCACAGTTTCCAAGGCTTCAGTCCACAGTCAGTGTAGTGAGACACTGCATCACTAACATAAGAAGCACATTGCAGAGGCCATTAACTTCATGGCAGCCAGGAAGCAGAGAAGGACAGGAAGGGACCCCAGTAGGTGGATGTCCCAAGGGATCCACCCCCAGTGACCTATTTCCTCCAAGGAGTTTTGACCTCCTAAAGTTTCAAGAGCCCTCCAAAATTGGGCCACCAGTTGGGAACCAAACATTCAAACCAGAAGCCGGACAGTGTCCAGGCTCTGAGTTCAAGCCTCAGGACTGCACCAAAAACAAGATGAAAACCAGGAGCTTCAAACCATAACACTAGTATTGCCGAGTGATCTGTTGGCAAACTTAAATGACACCAAAGACATTTCAATGGTTTAAAGACAATCAGTGCAAGCTGGGCTCGGGGGGCTCACTCCTGTAAATCCTAGCTACTCAGGAGGCTGAGATCTGACGATCACAGTTAAAAGCCAACCCAGGCAGGAAAGTCCGTGAGACTTATCTCCAATAAACCACCAGAAAACCAGAAGTGGTGCTGTGCCTCAAGTGTAGAGCGCTAGCCTTGAGATGAAGAGCTGAGGGACAGCGCCCAGGCCGAGTTAAAAAAAAAAAATCAGTGCCTACTACATTTTACCCTAAATTCTACTCTATTCTCTTTCATTAGACTATATAGATAGGCAAATTTTAGGTACCCTTCCCTAGTATATGTCTAGCATGACAAAGTACTACTTGCTCTGGGAGATTATTTATGAGCAACAATGGATTTTATGTACATTTTTCCTATTTCCTTCTGGTGCAGAACCTGCTCCTCTACCCCCTCACCAGCAGGACCTAGTAGGAAGCACTTTATTCTAAACCACTCAGAGCCCTTCCCTGGGATTTCCCTAACTGGAGGTGAAGAGAAATTCAGTTTTTTCCACTCTGATGAGAAAACCTGTAAGGTTGTAATGCAGGCTTCCAGGACCATGTCTCCTCCCACAAGAGAAAGCAAATAGCCCTAAAGGAAGATGTAAATCACAGGCAGAGGGAGTATGTGGATTTGGGAGAGAGGAGCTGGAGAAGGGCCTAAGAAACCCTTGAGCTGGCAGTACCTCGGCTTGTTTGTCAGCTAGTGATTTCTTCTTTTTAAATGGAATTAGTACAAGATGGGTATCTGTCATTGCAAACAAAACAGCTGTGACTAATTCTGCAGAGTAGTTATTCTTGTTTCTCTAATGCCTGGAGCTTTAAAAAAAAAAAACAAATTTGGAGCTGGGTGCCAGTGGCTCAATCCTGTAATTCTAACCAGCCCTGGTAGAAAAGTCTTTGGGACTTCATCTCCAGTTAATCAGCAAACTTAGGAACTGGATGCTGGATACTGGTGCTTCATGCAGGAGGCTGAGATCTGAGGATTGTTCCAAGCCAGGCCTAGCAAGAAAATCCAAGAGACTCTTTTCTTGAATTAACTTCCAAAAAGCCAAAAGTAGAGCTGTGGTTAAAGTAGGAGAGTGCTATCCTTGGGAGAAAAAGCTTAGAGACAGTGCCCAGGCTCTGAGTTCAAGCCCTAGTACTGGCACAAAAATGTGGAACTGGAGGCATCGTTCAAGTGGTAGAGCATCAGCTCTGAGTTTGCAAACAGAGTACAAGAAGAAGAAGAGCCCAAGTCCCTGAGTTTAGGCCTCAGTACTGCCACACACCCACACCCACACCCACACAGAATGAATTCATTTAGTACTCTTTTCTTTTTTTTCTTTGGGGGGGGGGGTCCAGTCGTGGGGCCTGCCTGAACTCTGGGCCTGGGCGCTGTCCCTCAGCTCTTCAGCTCAAGGCTAGCGCTCTACCACTTGAGCCACAGTGCCACTTCCGGCTTTTTTCTTTTTGCTTATGTGGTGCTGAAGAATCGAACCCAGGGCCTCAGGCATGCAAGGCAAGTGCTCTACCACTGAGCTACCTTCCCAGCCCTCTCTTTCTTATTTAAAAAAAAAACAAAAAACACTGGGCTGAGAAGGTGGCTTACTGGTAGAATGCTTGCCTGGCATGCATGAAGCCTCAGTACCACATAAACAGAAAAGGCCAGAAGTGGTACTGTGGTTCAAGTGGTAGAGTGCCAGCCTTGAGCAAAAGGAGCTCAGGGATGGTGCCCAGGCCCTGAGTTCAAGCCCCAGGACTGGCCAAAAAAAAAACTCATTAATAATCACACTGAGTTTTCAAATTTTATATATGAATAAATAAATATATATCTATATATATTTTAAAACCTCTGGACTGTCCCCAGAAGTAACTACAAATTTAAAATCCTTTCTGTTACCTGCTATATATTATTGTATTATAGTTTTGAAGTTGTTATAACCTGAAAGGCATCTATTTTCTGAACAATTGGCATTTGTATATTTTGACTCAATAGTTTACATTGCATTTACAGTAAAACCTGCTAATTTTCGATTAAATATATCTTATAAGATATGATTTTTATTCTTTCAGGGAAAACATTCTAAAAGTAGACCAGCTAAGAAGAAAGTTGCAAGGGATTACTCAGAATGGGATAAGTATGTTTTATATTCCTTTATACAATCTTTGTTACTGAAAAATTCTGCACCATTAAATACTATGATAACTTTTAGTGTACATACTATAAACCCAGTACTGGCACAAAATATATGGAACTAGAGTCATGGCTCAAGTGGTAGAGCATCAGCTCTGAGTTTGCGAACAGAGCACAAGAACAAGAGCTCAAAAGGTGGACCAAATTGCTTTTAGTAAAATACAAAAAGTAGTATAAACACTTATGTGGAAGTAAGTGGGTCTGGTGTTTGAACTCAGGGAATCAAACTTAGTAAGGAAGATCCCTATCACTGAGGCTACACCTCCCCCACTTAAATTTTTAGATGGTCTTGAACATTTTGCCTAGCCCAGCATGAAACTTTGATTCTCCTACCACTGTGTTTCAAGAAGGTAGTGTTATAGCATGTACTACCACACCTGGCTTGCTTGTTGGTATGGAGTCTTCCTACTTTCTTGCCCGGCTTTCATTGAACTACAATCCTGCCACTTCTTTGTTTGTTTTTTTGGGTCCGGTCATGGGGCCTAAACTCTGGGCCTGGGCGCTGTCCCTTTTCAGCTCAAGGCTAGTGCTCTACCACTTGAGCCACAGCGCCACTTCCGGCTTTTTTCTTTTTGCTTATGTGGTGCTGAGGAATCGAACCCAGGGCCTCTGGCATGCAAGACATGCGCTCTACCACTGAGCCACCTTCCCAGCCCTCCTGTCACTTCTTAACTTCCCACATTGCTGGTATTATAAGCATGTACCATCATGCCTAGTTTATCTAAGAAGTTTTATCTTGATTTAACAAAACAGCTACATCTTTTTATCAGTCACGAGGCTTGAACTCTGGGCTTGGACGCTGTCCCTGACCTCTTCAGCTCAAGGCTAGGGCTCTACAACTTGTGGCCACAGCGCCACTTCCGGTTTTCTGGTGGTTAATTGGAGATAAAAGTATCACTAACTTTCCTGCCCCGGCTGGCTTTGAACTGTGATCTCAGCCTCTTGAGTAGCTAGGATTACAGGCATGAGCCACTAGTACCTGTCAAAATATATATTTTGTAAATATATGGATAACAGTAGTTATTTTTATAAAATAAAATTTTACAAAACTGAAATTTGACAAAAATAACCAAATTTTTATTTTATAAAAATAATCATTGTTATACTTGTCCAAAGTAAAAAGTACAAATGTTTTAAATGAAGAGAAATTAGTCACAATTTAATGACACGGTTTGGAGCAGGTTGAATCTGATTAATACTTAAATTCTCACTTAATTACATTTTTTCTTAAGAGAGAATGCAAATAACAAAAAAGGATGTGGAAAACACACTTATGATGCAAGTTTTGAGACTATATTCGAAGGTACAATAAAGGTTGAACATCTGTAACTTTCTGAAAAGAAATCTGAAATGCTTAAACTTCTAAAATGATTTTATCCTACTATTTCAAATTTCATACTATCAAACTTTGTTTCATGCACATGACTATTTAAACTGTTATGTTCAAGTTATGTGTATAAGGGGCATAGAAAACATAAATAAATTATGTTTTTTTTTTGTCGGTCGTGGGGCTTGAACTCTGGGCCTGGGCGCTGTCCTTCAGCTCGAGGCGAGCGCCACTTCCGGTTTTCTGGTGGTTTATTGGAGATAGGAGTCTCACAGTCTCACCGCGATCCTCAGATCTCAGCCTCCTAAGTAGCTAGGATTACAGGCGTGAGCCACCAGTGCCGGCTATAAATTATGTATATTAATTTGGGTTCCATCCCCAAGGTATCTCATGTTTATGCAAATACTCCAAAATCTGAAAAAACCCCTGAAATCCCAAATACTTCTTAATCAAGAATTTTAGATTAGGCGATATTGAGCCTGTGGTCTGGTTTATGCCTATAATCTCAGATATTTGGGAGAAAGGGATAGGAGGATTGCAGCTTGGGCTAATCACGGTAATTACAGCTAGGCAGGAGGCGTCATGGTCTGAGAATGATCTAGGCCAAAAAGAATAGACCCTATCTGAAAAATAACCAAAGCAAGCCATGTTTATAATCCTAGTTACTTAAGAAACTGAGACTCAGAGGTTTATGGGTCAAAGCCAGCCCAGACCAAAAAGTCCAAGAAACTCCAATTAGCCAACAAAATGCCAGTCTGGAGGTATGGCTCAAAGTTGTAGAGCCCTAGCTATGTAAGCTGAGTTAGAGTGTGAATTCAAACTCAGTACTGTCACACACACACACATAAAAGAGTAAGATATACAACCTGTTATACAAATATAAGAATAGCAATAGTAAATTTTCTTTTTTTTGTTGGTCATGGGGCTTGAATTCTGGTCCTGGGTGCTGTCCCTCAGCTCTTCAGCTCAAAGCTAGCACTCTACCTCTTGATCCACAATGCCACTTCCATTTTTTTCTGGTATTTTTTTTTTTTGAGATAAGAGTTTCATGGCTTTTCCAGCATGGGCTGGCTTTGAACCATGATCCTCAAATGTCAGCCTCCTGAGTAGCTAAGATTACAGATGTGAGCCATGGGTGCCTGGCAATAAATTTTATTTCCTTACTTGTATTAAACGTATTTTCAGTTTTATTTTTCTTCCACTTAAGATTTGATGTGGAAAAGGAATGTTCAAAAATTGACGAGGATTCCAAAGAAAAGACTACTGTGGACAACAAGGCTCATTTGTCTAAAATTGAGACAAGACTAGATATATCAGGTGAGAGGGGATCATGGATAAGAATCATGGATTAATTAATAGTCTGCAACATGTTTAATTATACTAAAACTTGTCAACCTAGGAAACATCATCTATAAGTGTAAGATTTCCATTAGAAGAGTGTAGATTTTCTCCCAAAGTTCATTTCTTTTTTTTTTATTGTGAAAATACTGTACAGAGGGGTTACAATTACAAGGCCAAGATGATGAGTACATTTCTTATCAAGCATTGTAGCCTCCTCCTTTGTTTACCCTTCCCATCCCTTCCCACCCTCCCCATTCCCCCACCCGATCCTCCTCCCCACTTCCACCAAAGTTGTAAAGTTCGTTTTCAACATAACAACTTGTACATCTCATTGTTGCAATGGGTCCACCTGTATCCCTATTTAAACGATTTGTTCTTTTCCCTTCCCCTCCACAAATTATAAACATCAAATACACTGAAAGCAGGGGTTATACCATGGGGGAGGGACATACAAAGCAACAAAGAAATAATCTTATAAATGTGTTAGAAACAATAGTATGAAAGAAAAAAACATTTGAATACATATCTTGGGTTCATTTCCCTTATCAACTTATCTGACCTTTTCTGCTTCACTCAGACATATACTAGTTATTTCAAATAAGGGAAACCATAGGACCTATGTTTCTTTGGGCTGGCTTACTTCACTTAATATAATTTTTTCCAAGTCTTTCCATTTCCTAACAAATGGGGCAATGTCATTCTTTCTGATGGAGGCATAGAATTCCATTGTGTATATATACCACATTTTCTTGATCAATTCATCTACTGAGGGGCATCTGGGCTGGTTCCATATCTTAGCTATAGTAAATAATGCTGCAATAAACATAGTCGTGCTGGTAGCTTTAGTGTAGTCTTGTTTGTGAACATTTGGGTAAATGCCCACAAGTGGGATTGCTGGGTCATACCAAAGTTCACTTCTAACAAATTCATTTTCCTTTTTTATCTTTTTTTTTTTCCTGCTGCTGGTCCTCAGGCTTGAAATGAGGTCCTAGATGCTGTTCTTGGGATTTTGTGTTCAAGGCTAGTGCTCTACCACTTTAGCCACACCTCCACTTCCAGCTTTTTTGTACTTTATTGGCAATAAGAGTCTCACAGACTTTCCTGCCCCAGCTGATCTTTGAATCAGATCTCAGCTTCCTCAGTAGCTAGAATTATAGGTGTGAGCCACCATTGCCTGACTTCATATATCTTTAACTATTTAATTTTATATGAATAATAGTTATAATAATCAAATATGTAAGACTTAAGGATATAAACCCAGAGGCTGGGAGCGTGGCTCAGTGGTAGAGTGGTTGCCTTGCATGCACGAGGTCCTGGGTTCGATTCCTCAGCACCACATAAGCAGAAAAAGCTGGAAGTGGTGCTGTGGCTCAAGTGGTAGAGCACTCACCTTGAGCTAAAGAGCTGAAGGACAGAGCCCAGACCCAGAGTTCAGGCCCCACCACCACCACCAACAACAACAATAATACCAAGAAAAAGAATATAAACCCATTATTCTTGCTGTAATTTTTTCCCAATTTTCTCTTTCCTACAAATTCCTCATTTTTTTTTTTTTGGCCATCCCTGGGGCTTGAACTCAAGGCCTGGGCACTATCCCTGAGCTTCTTTTGCTCAAGGCTAGCATTCTACCACTTGAGCCACAGCACCACTTCCAGCTTTTTCTGTGTATGTGGATTCTGAGGAATTGAACTCAGGATTTCATGCGTGCTAGGCAAGCACTCTACCACTACGCCACATTCCTAGCCCTTTATCTTTTTTTCTTTGCAACAAAAAGATAGCGGTAAAACCAATTTTTAAAAATTGAAATTCTTAAAAGTTGTGAATGGTAAAGAAAATGAAAGCCCCTAAGCTTAGGAAACCTTTCATTTCTTTGGTCTAGTTTGTTGTTTTCTACTTAAGCTATAATACACAGAAGTGGATGAGAGAGTGGCGCTCAGTGATGTGTAATTGCCTGATGTGAAGATTTTCAGGAAACTGAAAAAAAAAGCTCTCTTGAATTTGAACTTTTTATATCTATCTATCTATCTATCTATCATCTATCTATCTATCTATCTATCTATCTATCTATCTATCTATCTATCTATCTATCTATCTATCTATCTATCTATCTACCTATCTACCTATCTAGTTATGTGTTCCTATAAATCAGATATTTATTTTTAGGCCTAACGGAGAAGGAAAGGGGAATTCTTGCCACTCGTGAAAAGGAAAAAGGAAATGAGGCTTTCAACTCAAAAGATTATGAAGAGGCGGTGATGTATTACACTAGGTGAGCAGGCTTCTGTTGTTCAAACTTTTTTATTTAAATAAAGCTCTAATGGACTAGTTGCTGGAACTATAGCTCAGCAGTCTATCAGGCTCACTTAAGTTATGCTTGTGATTTATCATGAACTCACTGGTGCTGCTTTCTTTTCTTTTCTTTGGTGCCAGTACTAGGGCTTGAATTTAGGTCCACATGCTATTGCTTGGCTTGTTCACTCAAGACTAGTGCTCTACGATTTGAGCTGTATATCCACTTCTGGCTTTTTGGTGATAACACTCTCCCTTGGACTTTTCTGCCCAGGCTGACTTTGAACCCACAGAGCTCAGCCTCTTTATTAGCTGCAAGTACAGGTGTGAGCCACCAGTGCCTGGCTCCCCTTGTGCTTTTATATATATATATTTTTTGTCTTTTTCAGCTAGTGTGTGGTGTGAAACCAAGGTCTTATCTTGCTAGGCTATATCCCTAACACTGTCTCGATTAAAAAAAAAAAAAAACCAAAAAACTTTTCTCAGACTTCTAAGTTCCTACTCTACTCTGTATTTAACAGAATCTAAACTTCCCCATTTTACAGAAAAAAACCCTGAAATCATCTGAAAGAAACTTGATGGAACTCACATAGCATAAAGATTAAGAATTTGAGTTCTGCAGTCAGATTGCTGGTCCTGTTCCATTCTGATACTTAAGCATCTCCCTCTCCTCAGTCCCTTTATACCCTAGAATGCACTTGCAGCCTCTACTTAATCCTAACTCATCCTTTAGAACTTGTCTTGTCGTCTTTGTCAAAGTCTTCCTGGCCTCCCAGCCTTCATCCATCTCTACACCTCTGCACTGCAGTTTATAGGCTCTTACCACAGCCTTATCAATTCTTTCTAGCATTTGTCAAAGACACAGTTTGTTTGATGCCGTACTAACTGCAATGTCATCTCTAAATACTTGCCCAGGTATTTTTGGTTTTGTTTTGTTGTTGTTGTTTTGTTTTTATATCCTTATGTCCTCAGAATCCAGGAAAAGGCCTGGTTCATAGCAGATGTTCAATAAGTGCTGATAGGAACTTTTGAAGTTTTTACAGTCTGTGAAAAGAAGTTCCTAAATTGAGCGTATAGAATCACTAATGCCACCGTAGAATTAAACTCGGTACACGAAGGTTGTGTCTCTAAGGAAGTTGTCTATAGCTGAGCACTTGTGGCTCATCCCTGAAACGCTAGCTACTTGGGAGGCTGGGAATGGGTGGATCAAGGTTCAGCCATAGCCTGGGAAGGAAAGTTTTCAAGACCCTCATTTCAACCCATGGATGGAGGTAGTGGTTTATGCCTGTCATCCCAAGCTGTATGAGAGGTTGAGATTGGGAGGATGACAGATCAAGGTCAGCCTGGACACAAAAGTCCATGAGACTCCACCTCTATGGAGGGAAGCTGGGTGCGATGGTGGGTGTTGAGACCCTAGTGACTATGAGAATCTAAAATAATCTAAATAAGTGCAGGTGTGAGCCCAGGGAAAGTGAGACTCTCTCTACCCTGACAATAACCAGTGAAAAACAAGGCCAGAAGTATAACTGTATAACTTAGCAGTAGAGTGCCAGCTGAGCAAATAAGAGGCCCCGAGTTCAAGCCCCAGTACTACCAAAGAAGAAAATAAAAAAGAACTTTGTTATCTTTGACAGTTTAAGGGAACACAGGAAAGATGCTGGGTGGATCATTCAGTCAGGGCAGTCTCTTGTGTTCAGGGCTGACATCGTTTTCTCTCTTCTTGTCTATGGAGAAAGATATGTGTTCTATGTTGTATATATGGTATGATGTGGTATGGGGGTAAAGACCTGCTTCCTTCTGACCCTGGAAGACTCCTTATCTCCTGTGCCTGTTTCCTCAGTGTTATAAGCTGTCATAGCGCAGATGAGTGCTGTCATGAGGCCTGATCTAGACAATGTTACTCAAAGTGGGAGGACATGGTAGTAACCATAGCAGACTGACTTTCTCTCTTGCCTGTCATTTACTAGCTGTGGGCACAACACGAGCACCTGCTTTCTCATCTGTGTAATGAAAAGAACAATGATTCTCCCTCCATGCCTGGAAATGAGGAAGTGAGCTCTGTGGGTGAAGGCCTTAGTGCCTGGCCAATGGCACACAGTGGCAGGAATGCTTAGGATCAAGTGTTCCAGTTGTTTACTGACAGGTGTTCTGCACATCTCTCTACCCAGCCATGCCGTTCCTCCCCATTCATCTTTCATGATCTGATAAATTGATCCTGCTCACTGCTTTCCTGTTTCCATCTTCTGTTGTGGGTTTTATAAATGCAGTGCACTGATAACCTTGTATTTCTTATATCTGGGTATTATTTCACAGCATTCCAAATCAACAATAAGGTTGATGTTAAAGTTCTTTTCATTCATTTCATGTACTTATCTCTTTCATGGAGGAACATTGTTTTTGATATTCTTCATCCTACTGACTTTCTTCTGTTCCCTTCAATTGAATTTCTTTGATTAAATTACTTTTGGATCATTTTCTTAGAATCTTAGAATCTACTTGTACATTGCAGACTCATTTGTTTCAGTTAGCACGCTGACAACTGAAGAAAGGCTATTAATTGGGATTGATCACTCCATTTTTTGTGTGTATACTAGGAAATTGATCCTGAGGAGTAAAAAAGTTTGCCATTTAATATGAACTAACCTGTTTTGTTTTGTTGAGAGATTTATATGTATCTTCATTTCGATATCACCTCAAAAATCTGAATTAACTTTAGCCTGTTACTGGTTAGTGAAGCATCTGTCTAAATGTAAGTTTTATATGTAGGTTTATGTCTTATTACTTTGAGTGATACAGGCTATATTATTTTGCTCAGGCTGCCATCACAACATATTACAAACTGAAAAACTTAACCTCTCACATTTTTGGAGGCTGTAAGTCTGAGAGATCCAGGTATAGGTGGGGATGATTTCTTCTGAGGCCCCTCTTCTTGGTTGGCAAGTGACCATCTTTTCCCCCTGTGCTCACAGGGTGTGTCAGACATCAGAGCTCCAATTTTTCCTCTTTTTTTTTTCTTTTGGTTTTTGGTTTGGGGCTTGAATTCAGGGCTTGGGCACTGTCCCTAAGCCTCTTTGTGCTCAAGGCTAGCACTCTACCACTTAAAACCATAGCTCCACTTCTGGGTTTTGAGTAGTTAATTGGAGATAATAATCTCATGAGGATTTTTCTGCCCAGGCTGGCTTCAAACCATGATCCTTAGATCCCAGCCTCCTGAGTAGCTACAGGTATGAACCACCAGCACCTAGCTTCAATTTCCCCTCAGGTGCTAGTTTTGACTGCATTAAAGCTCACATCAGTGACTTTATTTTAACTTCATTGCCACTTTTAAATTCCTATCTCCAACCATATTCATTTTCTAAGACACTGCGGGGTCAGGACTTCAACATATACTTTTTCGTTTGTTCTTTGAGACAAGATCTTTCCTTGTTCCACATAAGCCCAGACTGAAATGGAACTCATGATCCTTCTGCTTCATCCTGCCAAATGCTGGGATTATAGTCATGTAGTAACATACCCAGCTAACATTAAGTTCTCAAGGGACATTGTTCAGCCCATACATGTGGTATGATTTTTTTTTATTTACAATTTTATCTTGGGCCTGCATGTTGCCAATAAGTATTTCTTTTTAGGAGCCTCTCAGCCCTTCCTACTGTGGCTGCCTATAACAATCGAGCTCAAGCGGAAATCAAACTACAGAACTGGAATAGTGCTTTCCAGGACTGTGAAAAGGTCTTGGAGTTGGAGCCTGGAAACATCAAGGGTAAATGTTCACTGAGCACTTTGAAAGTTACAGCAGGACCCGTTAGATCGTCTGTAGATACTAAGTATATTTACATAAAGCTTTCAGCAAAACCCCAATTTCTACATGTGCTCCAACCACCTATTTGGAATTGAAGTCCCTGATTGTACTGGGCTAGCTCATAATCCTGAAAGAATGATTAAAATGTTAGCATTAGATGAAGTTGAATGAAGGGACCTTGGAACTCTCCGTACTATTTTTGCAACTTTTCTGTAACTCTCAAGTCATTCCAAATAATAAAAAACATTACAGACAATTGTTCTATCATGAACACATCTGCATGGACCCATGTTCCCTTGGGAATCTGACCAGCAATGGTGATGGGAAAGTGTAGGCAGTATCTCAAGTTGGAGTAATTGATCACAGAATGACTTGCTCTTGAGATCTCCATAGCATTCCTAGAGGGCTGAAACGAAAACCAGCAGGTTAATCTTACAGCTATATTTAAAAACAGGTCAGGTGTTTCAGATAGAAACTTCTTCTCATAAATAAGAAGCCTGATATTTTTCAAAGTACCAATTTTATCACACAAAGTCCTCTCTTTATAGGATGGATAAAGGGGTGGGGCTGAAAGATTCATTGTCAGTATTAATTATAACATATACACTGAAACTACCGAAGAATCTGACACAAGCGCTCCATTTTTTAGCTTAACTGACTTCATGATTGCAATACTCTCTCTAAACATTTGAACATTGGATAAATAGCTTTCATGGATACGCCATAGTCTAAGCTAGATGCTGGTCAGTAGTTTATTAATTTTCATACAGCTTTTCTAAGTTTCTAGAATGATGATAAGAAGGAAAGCTTCCCAATGCTGCAGTGTTGTGGGGCACATACACCTGTTTGGAAGGTTGCTCTGGCAATCCTCAGCCCTGGGAGGAGCTGGTGGGCCTGGCTGCCGAGGCCAGGATGGCAGCAGAGGTAGCTGCCTGGTATATCCTCTCTTGCTCGTTTACTACAGGTTTGTTTTCCCTGGGATCAACAGATGAAAGTGGGTAATTTAAGTTTTGCATACTGATCTCCCCTGCTGCTTGTATTTTCCCACTTGCAAAGTCTGTTCTAACCATCAGGGCAGCTGTCCAACATCCAACTTTTATTTTGGTAAATTTTCAGCTCTTCTGCGTCGTGCCACTACGTATAAGCATCAAAACAAGTTCCAGGAAGCTCTAGAAGACTTGACTAAAGTACTGGATGTTGAGCCTGATAACGAACTGGCCAAGGTAAGTACAGAACATGGACTTGTCTCTCAATGCTGTTTTTGAATTTACATTACAATGGTAACATTCTTGCCAAATCAGTGATGTTAAAGGGTTGGTCAGAGCTTCGCAACGCAGATATATTCCAGATACAAAAAATGTTGAACATCCTCCTGATGTGAAAGAGCACAGGCTTTTAAGAAAAATAAAGTATTCCCAAGTAGAAACCTATCACTCAGCTAATTTTTGTCACTTATAGTGTTGCAAGCATTGCTTTTCTCCAAACAAATACCAATTTATTATGCAGAGTGGCATACAAGTTTCTAGGTATTACTGGTGAGTTTCATGGCCATAGAAGAGGCTTTGGCTAGCTTCTAGCATGGTAAGTATAGCATCATTGATAGCACACACTACCCAACTGAGTGGATTAACTCAGATATGAATTAAGGGGCTCTATATTAAGGCCTGAAGAGTAGAGGTAAGGTCAAGCATAGTGGCTGAAGCTTGTAATCCAAGCTGTTGTGGAGGTTGTTTGAGGCCAACCTGGGCATAAGTTTACAAGACTCTGTCCCACTCAATGGCTGGCTGCAGTGGTACACACTTGTCATCCATAGTGATACAGGGTACGCGCACGCGCGCACACACACATACACACACACACACACACACACAAACTAGGAAGATGGCAATACAGGCCTGAGCATAAAGTGAGATTCTACCTAGAAAATAATTCAAAAATGGCTGGAAGCATGACTGAAGTTGCAAAACATCAGTTTAGCAAGCTTGAGTCCCTTAATCCAATCTCAAGCACTACAAAAAGAAAATTGCAGAGATAAGTGGTAAGAGGTAAGTGAGAAGTCTAAGATTTTACCCTCCTTGGTGTATGTTTTCTCTCATACGTGGAAGCTAGATCTAAAATACAGGGCATAATAAATTATCCAGTCTCTAGGCATTCACACACAGCGAGAACAAGGAGGATGTAATGCCCATGTGCATCCATCCAATCAATACAGCATAATATTTATTGAAATAAACTCCAGGAAATGAAGACGAAAGTTTTCTTTTTGTTCTGTTTGTTCATTTATATATCTTTGGGGAGGGAGACAGGGTGAACATATGCAGCAGTGGTACTCACCAGACACTTGGTTGAAAATGAACTATACCACTTCTGGGCATGGATGTGAGGGAAAAACTGAGAGTGAGGGAAGAGGTGACATTGTCCAAAAAGAAATGTATTCTTTACCTGAGATATGTGACTGGAAGCACTCTGTACATCACCTTTATAATAAAAATAAAAAACTAAAAAATATAAAAGAAAGGGACTTAGGGAAGTAAAGCTGTGACTCAAGAAGAGGTAGAATGCTAGACTTGAGTGAAAAAGCTCTGGAACAGCACCAGGTCTCGAGTTCAAGCCCCAGGACTAGCACAAAAAAAGGTAAAAGAAAATAAAGGGAGGAAGGAAGGAAGGAAGGAAGGAGACAGTTACACAGCAGATACCCTACCTCAGACACAAAGGACTTGGTCACTCATGGCATGTCAGACAGATGAGCTTCACATTCATGTCAGTTCCCTTGTTCCCAATAACTGGAGGAATTATACAGAGTGACCCAGGTGGATGTTACCACTCTGTACATTTGTGTGATAGCTAGGGAGTCTATACTTCAGGAAGTGGCACTGTGGCTCAAGTGGTAGAGTGCTAGCCTTGAGCAAAAACAAGTTCAGGGGGCTGGGAAGGTGGCTCAGTAGTAGAGTGCTTGCCTAGCTTGCATGAGGCCCTAGGTTTGATTCCTCAGCACCACATAAGCAGAAAAAGCCGGAAGTGGCACTGTGTCTCAAGTGGTAGATCGCTAGCCCTGAGCTAGAGCTGAGGTACAGCACCTAGTCCCAGAGTTCAGGCCCCATGACCACCACCACCACCACCAAAAACCCCAAAATCAGGGACAGTGCCCAAGCCTTGAGTTCAGATACACACACACACACACACACACACACACACACACACACACACACACACACACACACACACACACACACCTCTAATCTGGGGAGAGGAAGGGGAATAACAAAACTGAAACAAGGACACAGGATGACCCATTGCAACAAGGATACCCACAGGACAGTATATTGGAAATGAACTTTACAACTTTGGGGGGTGGGGGGAGAATGGTGTGGGGTGTGGGGAGGAGTGTGGGAGGTAGGGGAGGGAAGGGATAGCGGGAGAACAACAAGGAAGGGCTGGGGTAACAATGATCCACAAGTAATATACTCATTGCATTACTCATGTCACTGTAACCCCTCTGTACAGCATCTTTACAATACAATTTTAAAAAGAAAAAGAAAAATACCCCATCTTTTATGATGGGTTATTAGCAAATCTGCCCAACCTCTGCTTCAGAGGCAATTACCATCTTTATTATACTGGAGAGCAAAATACTTGCTCTGTTCCCTACAGGAAATGCTACTTATGCTTCCCAAGGCTATTCTTGGTACAAACATCCTTAAAGATCGTCCTATGTCAGTGTCCCCACTCAACATATGGGCAGAATTGGAGAAGCTCGTAAACAGCTGTCTTTCATTGATAAACTGTACCTAAGTTTCCACTAACTTCGGTACCTACTGGGTTATCTATCACACTTTCTCTGGATGTCCTTTATACGATGCTTATAGACATTAAGTGTTAATGTAACAGTATTATAAGAGAAAAATGTTGGAACAAGAGAAGCCACTTTCATTTTACAACAATAATTTTATGTTCAAATATTAACTTTTAAGCCTTCTCCAAATGCATTTTTAGCTTAACCATATGTAAAGATGAACTCAAAATGGATAATATACCTTAATGTAAAACCTAAAATAAAAGTTCTAGAAGAAAACATAGTAAGCCGGGCACTGGCTGCCCACACTCCTAGTTATTCAGGAGGCTGAGATCTGAGGTTACAGTTTAAAGCCATCCAAAGGCAAGAAAATCTGTGAAATTCTGGTCTCCAGTTAAGCACACACACACAAAAAAGCTGAAAATGGAGCTGTGGTTCAAGTGGTAGAACACTAGCCTTGTGCACAAAAGCTCAGGGACAGCACCCAGGCCCTGAGTTCAAGCACCACGAACAGAAAAAAAAAAAAAAAAAGAATTTCTCTTCATTGCTGTTTTGTTGTTGTTGTTGTTATGGTCGAGGAGCTTAAACTCCGGGCTTGGGCTCTGTCCCTGAGCTTTTCAGATCAAGGAGAGAGCTCTACCACTTGAGCCAAAGCACTGTTTCTGGTTTTCAGGTGGTTAATTGGAGATAAGAGTCTCACTGACTTCCCTGCCTGGGCTGATTTTGAACCACGATCCTTAAATCTCAGCTTCTTGAGTAGTTAGGATTACAGGCTTGAGCCACTGTTACTCGGCCATTCATTGCTGTTTTTGTTTTATCCTCTTTTTGTCATGTTTGTTCACTTATCTGCTTTTAAGAGGGTAAGGCAGGGGTGGGGGGAGATACAGAAATGAAGGGACAAAGGGTACACAAATGCAGCAGTAGTATTCATTAGATACTACGCTGTAAATGAATTATACAATCTGTGGGTTGAGACAGGAGGAAAAACTGGGAAAGGCAAGAGGAAGGGTTGACATCGTCCTATAACGAAATGTACTCATGGGGCTGGGAAAGTGGCTCAGTGTAAGAATGCTTGCCTTGTATGCATGAGGCCCTGGGTTTGATTCCTCAGCACCACATAAGCAGAAAAAGCCAAGGTGGTACTGTGGCTTAAAATGGTAAAGTGCTAGCCTTGAGCTGAAGAGCTGAGGGACAGCGCCCAGGCCCAGAGTTCAAGCCCCACGACTGACAAAAAAGAAAAAGAAAAAAGAAGTGTACTAATTACCTTATGTAACTGTAACCCCTCTGTACATCACCTTTATAACAGCAATTAAAAACTTGGTGATATTTTTTTGTTTGTTTGTTTTTGGCCGGTCATGGCACCTACCACTTGAGCCATAGTGCCACTTCTGGCTTTTTCTGCTTATGTGGTGCTGAGGAATTGAACCCAAGGCCTCATGCATGCAAGGCAAGCACTCTACCACTGAGCCACCTTCCCAGCCCATGATTTTTTTCTTTTTTTTGGCTAGTCTTGGAGCTTGAACTCAGGCCTGGGCACTGTCCCTGAGCTTCTTTTGCTCAAGGCTAGCACTCTACCACTTGAGCCACAGCTCTAATTCTGGCCTTTTCTGTTTCTGTGGTGCTGAGGAATGGAACCCATGCTAGGCAAGCACTCTACCACTAAGCCACCTTCCCAGCCCCAGTGACTTTTATTTAAATGAATATTTTCTTCCTATGACCTGGAAAATATAGTCTATAAAAGAAAAAATTGATAAATTCAACTTCATCAAGATTAAAAAGGCCTGCTTTCTTGAACGACACTATTAGAAGAATAGGAGGATAAGCCATAGACTGGAAGAAAATGTTTGCAAATCAACGGAAGACTTGTATCAAGAACTGTCAAAACTTAATAAGAAAACAAAAAGCTAAATAGGAAATAAGCAAATACATTTGCATATATGCACACATTCGCATGTATATAATTTGGCAGTGCTTGGGATCAAACCCAAGCCTTGTACAGGCAAGGCAATTGCTCTATCACTGAGGTATCCTTTCAGACCAAACAAAATATTTGATCTGACAGTTTATCAGAAGACATATAAAGATGGAAAATAAGCACATGAAAAGATGTTCAAATGTTATTAATGTTAGGGAAATATAAGTTCAAAAGTGAGATGAAAGGACTTACTGTACCAATTGTTGGTGAAGATGTGAAGGAAATGAAATTCCTGGGAATGTAAAATAGTGACCACTTGTTTGGAAAATAATTTGGCAGTATCATAAAAAGTTAAACATAAAAACATATACCTGTCATATGCTCTAGTCATTCCATTCCACTTTTAGGTATTTACACAAGAAAAATGCAATCATATATCCGTACAAAGACCTATTCTTGAATACTCATAACAACTATATTTGTAATAAAATAGGACAGTCTAAAATGTCCATTGGCAGGTGAATACTATATCCACACTATGGACTTTATCCACAGTGCAACGGAATGTGCTATTGAGACACAGAACAGCACAGATGGTTCTAAGTGATTGTGCTGAGTGCGAGCGGCCAGGCAGAAACAAGAACATGCAGAATGATTCTGTCTATATGAAGATCTAGAATGCAAACTAGCCTGTCACAACAGAACAATCGTTGCAGGGAGGGGTAGGGGAGTGGAAGAAACTTTGGGGAGTGATAGATGTGTTTTATTTTAATACCCTATCAACTTGTACATTTTAAGTATGTGCACTTCTTGTCATTTATCCTTCATGAACATTTTAAAGATGGAGGGATGGTTTGATATACACATTCTATTTTTCCTTTATTTATTTTTGCCAAGCCCTGGGGCTTGAACTTGGGGCCTGAATTTTGTTCCTGAGCCTCTTTTTGCTCAAGGCTAGTGCTCTACAACTTGAGTCACAGCACCACTTTTGGCTTTTTCTTTTTTCTTTTTTTTGGGGGGGGTCCGGTCGTGGGTCTTGAACTCTGGGCCTGGGCGCTGTCCCTCAGCTCTTCAGCTCAAGGCTAGCACTCTACCATTTGAGCAACAGCACCACTTCCAGCTTTTTTCTTTTTTCTTATGTGGTGCTGAGGAATCAAACCCAGGGCCTCATGCACGCAAGGCAAGCACTCTATCACCGAGCCATCTTCCCAGCCCCACTTTTGGCTTTTTCTGAGTAGTTTATCAGAGATAGGAGTCTCAGGAGCTTTCTTGCCTGTGCTGGCTTCAAAAACCTTGATCCTTAGATCTCAGCCTCCTTAGAAGCTAGGATTACAGGTGTGAACCACCGATGCCCAGCTAAATGTTTATTCTAGTTGGCATAAAGAATTTCAGGACTTTCAACTACTTTTAAGGAAACGATGTGTAGCATGATTTTATTTGTTTAAACATCTATATGTTTATATGTATGGAAACATATGGGAAAAATCACCAAAATGTTGGTAGTGTTATCTGAGTGGCAGGATTTGGGGTAGGTTTTTCTCTTTCCTTTTTGTATTTGTCACCCAAAGGCCTTTTTTTTCTTCTATTTTTAAGTAAACGTATAATTATAATCAGATAATTTTTTGAAGAAAAAGAAATTAGACCACCATAAGAGCCTTATGTTATCTCCACTTAAAAACATCTGTATATTCTTATCTGTAATATCACTTTTTCATTAAAGGAAAACATGTTTATTGGTATGGTGATTATGTTGCAGAAAACCTTGTCTGAGGTTGAACGAGATCTGAAAAATTCTGAACCTGCATTGAAGACACAGACCAAGGGAAGAAGGATGGTCATCGAAGAAGTAGAAAACTCAGAAGATGATAATGGAAAGGAGAGAAGAGTAACACAAGAAGATGGCAGTGGAGATCAGAGTAAAATGCCTTTTCTATTTCAGTTATGCGAAAAACTACCTTTTCACACAATGTGCTAGGCCAGATTTCTTTCCTTCCTTCCTTCCTTCCTTCCTTCCTTCCTTCCTTCCTTCCTTCCACCTTCCTCCTTCCCTCCCTCCCTCCCTCCCTCCCTCCCACCCTCCTTTCCTCCACTTCCATAGTATAGGCTGGTCTGGAACTCCCTATGTTGCCAAGACTGGTTTTAAATTCATGAACATCTTTCCTCATCTTCTCAAGTGCTTGGCTTACAGGAAGGTACCACCATGCATGCTTCTACTTATAGTGGAATTGTTAGTTTACTAACCTTTGTCTAACTTTACCTTGTCAAGTTACAAATACATTTAATTAATTTTTCTCAGTATAGAGTAATACAATCTCCTAACTCTTCTTTTTCTTTTTAGTCTAGAACCTTTTTCTAGTGCTCAGTTGAATTCCTGAATATCACATGTTAATGTAAATGTTTGTTTCTGTGCGGCACCAATTATTTGCAAGTTAACTCCTTAAATCTCACAGGTGATTTTGTATATCCACTTGGATACAAACAAATTCATTTCATTTTACTCAAATAGGGGCCCAGAGATGGCTCCATTTATATTCCTAAATTGAATACATCGTTGGACAGTTACTAAGCATACTGGACCCCCCCCCAAAAAAAAAAAAAAGAATCTCATGGACTTTCCAACTCAGGCTGTCTTCCAACCACAATCCTCAGATCTCAGCCTCTTGCATAGCTAGGATTACAGGCATAAGTTACCAATGACCACAGCTTTAACATTTTATGTTTGTTTTTTGTTTTATTTTTTGTCTGTCATGGGGCCTGAACTCTGGGCCTGGGCGCTGTCCCTCAGCTCTTCAGCTCAAGGCTAGCGCTCTACCACTTGAGCCACAGTGCCACTTCGGCTTTTTCTGCCTGTGTGGTGCTGAAGAATCAAACCTAGGGCCTCATGCATGCAAGGCTAGCACTCTACCACTGAGCCACCTTCCCAATCCCAGCTTTGACATTTTAAAAATGAGGCTACCTCTCAAATTTTTCAAAGATGCCATTGATCATTATTAGCCTTTAGAAACATGATTTTCTTGTATGTTGCTAATTCACTTATGCTTTCCAGGATCCTGTGTATAAATTATTTGTAATTTCTTTTATAGTTAGGTTGTTTCTTTTTTAGTTATATTGTCTGCCAGTAAGGATGGTTCTCTTTTTCATTTCCCTTTGGTGCATCTGTTTTGGTTTCCTTACTTGTTTCAGTCTCAGAGGGCTAACATAGAGTCTTCCTCCATAATTTTGACCTTATTGTGTTTTGGTAGATTCTTTTAGGAAGTAGCTTTTGATTTCGCTATGGTTGAGTGTTTTGATTTCTTTTGTGTGCTAATCTTGAGGCTTGAAGTCAGGGCCTGGGCACTGATCCTGAGCTTTTTTGGTCAAGACTAGCTCTCTACTATTTGAGATGTACCTCTGTTTTGGCTTTTTTTTTTTTTTTTTGGTCAGTCATGGGGCTTGAACTCTGCGCGACCAAAAAAAAAAAATTAGTGAGTCTTATTTTGCTGATACCTTGTAGAAGATTTTTGTATCTATGTCCACGAGAGATAATAGACTTCAGTCTTGTTTTTCTTTTTGTCTATTGTGGGGCTTGAACTCTGGGCCTGGGCACTGTCCCTCAGCTCTTCAGCTCAAAGCTAGTGCCACAGCACCATTTCTGGTTTTCCGAGTGGTTTATTGGAGTTAAGAGTCTCATGGACTTTCCTGCCCAGACTGGCTTTGAATGGTGATCCTCAGATCTCAGCCTTCTGCGTAGCTAGAAGTACAGGCCTTAGCTACCAGTGCCCAGCTAGACTTCAATCTGCTTTCCTCCCTCCTTTTTTCCTCCTCCTCCCTCTTTCTCCCTCTCTCTTTTCCTTTCTTCCTTTTCTTCCTTACATTCATTTATTTATTTCCATGTTTGTGTGGTTTTGGTATTAGGACAATGCTAGCCTCAGTAGTGTTTTTCAGAAAACAGAAGTACTTCCTTCACTTGTTTTCTGAAAAAGATTATGTAAAATTGATGCTATTCATCAAAAATAATTGTACTCTGGCTGAAGGTGTATTTTGAGACTATGTTTTTATATACTTGCACAGATAATGGAATTATGCAAAATGTACCTTTTTGTATCTGCTGTCGCACTCAGCAAAATGTTCTCCAGATTCATCCATGGTACAGCATGTATCAGTACTCCATTCCTTTTTATGTAGAAACATTTCATTGTATGGCTAACACCATGTTTACTTTATCACTTGATGGACATTTGAATTGTTTCTTTTTTTGGGGATACAAAAGAACAAATGTTGTTGTGAGCATTTATATACAGTGGTATGAACTGATGTTTCAAATTTTCTTGGGTGTACTCTTGGAGGTAGAATTGCTGGGCTGTGTGATAGCTGTATGTGTAACTTCTTGAGTAGCTGAAGACTATTTTCCCAAGGGACCACACCAGCATTGTATGAAGGTTTCCATTTCTCCAAATTCTCACCAACATTTGTGTTTCTCTCTGTCATTATAGGCATCCTGGTGGGTGATGAAGTGGTGTCCCCTTTGGTTTGATTTTGCATTTGCTTAATGACTATGTGGACTATCATTTTATGTGCCTGTTGGTCTTTTTGTTGTTGTTTACTCTTCCTTTTTTTCCCTTCCTTTCTTTCCCCTTCCCCATTCTCTCCTGCCTCCTTCCTTTCTGCACTCCTCTCCCCCTCTCCCCTCCCCCCTCCTCCTTTCCATCCCCTTCCACCTCTAACCCTTCCCTACTCCTCTCTCCTTTTCCCCCTCCTGGGATTTGAACTCAGGACTTTACACTTGCTAGGAGATGCTCTACCACTTTGGTCACACAGCTCTCTCCCTCCCCCCCTTATATCCTTCCCTTCCCTTTTTCCTTTTCCCCCTTCCCTTCTCTTCTTTTTGTGGGGTCTTGCTCCAGGTAGCTCAAGGGTAGCCTAGAATTTTAGATCTTCCTGCATTGGTCTCTCTACTGTCATTTTTTTTCACCCAGCATCAGTTATTATGATCATATAAATTTTTTATTTATCCTGTTAATATTTTATGCTGGAGAATTGCGCTACCTGTTCCCACCTGAGATACACGGTAGCTTCTTAGTATTTTGTTGAGATTTTCAAATCTACTGATTGCTCATACTATCCTAAGGTTCCACTATTGTTCTTTCAATATTCATTATTGTTGACTCTTTTTTTTTTTTTTTAGGGCAACAGATCCTTATGGTTTCTCTCATTCCTAGGCATTCTTCCATCTACAGTGGAGATTCTGTTCTCATCCTTTAGGAGTATTTCTCCTTTGGAGGGTGACCCATTTACAGCCAACCTTTCATGAACTTTCAGGCCATCCTCTGATCTATATAGAGAGCCATCCCTTGAACAGCCCCTCTGCATTGGGGCATGAGTAAGTCATTATCCAGCGAGACTCCTGGGTCCTTCATGTTCCAGCCTGCTTCCCTCTCCTTGTAAGTTGCTCAGGAATACTTCAGTCTTTAGTTCAAATCCCAATTAGGCTGGCTTCTTGTTCTCTGGACTTGGACAAATTCCTTAGTGTCTTCCAGTGTCTCTCTTGCCTGGTAAAGTAGAAAAGATACTACTTGCCATAAAACCAATGGGGTGCTGTGTCTAAGGATTTAGGCCTGTAGTAAGTTGTAAATAAAAGGATATGGGTGTGGTGGTAGCTGGAGGGTGATTCCTGTTGAACCCGAGGCTCTATCTAGAAAAGAACAAAAGCTTAAATAGGGCCGGAGGTGGAGCTCAATTGCTCGAGGGCTTGCCTATCCAGTGGGTGCCCAGAGTTCACCCTCCAGGCCCCTGGAGAAAACAAGACACAACCGAAGCCAAACCGTGCACACTTCTTAAGGCTACAATACCTGAGATCTTGGAAACAAATTCAGATTTTTAGTTTGAACAAGGCGGGAGTGGAAAATGGTCTTCTTAATACTTTCTTTAACTTTTAAATGCTGGGTGCATATCTTATGCAACTTCTTTGACACATTCACAAAGTCACCTTGGTTTTTAGTTTTCATTCTAATGCCCGTGTTTCACCCGGTCCTTTAAACCGGGGAGGTGCCTTGGCGTCGAGTGCGATCGAGGGCTGGATTCTAGTGACCCGGTCTTGCTCAGCTGTGAGTGGAGGTGGGGGGACCGCCTCCCGAGCCGCGCGTCGCAGCCGGGCGCGGTGTCCTGGGGCGGCCCGGGCGGGAGCGCAGGGGGC